>NW_028317816.1:4075000-4379375 GCF_062004578.1 Staurois parvus | reverse complement strand
AATACTAGTCAGTACCAGCGTGCAAAAGTGTATTTGATTTGGAAGAATAAATCACCTCTAACGTTGGGTGTCCTACATAAGTAGATGCTGATGCATTATGTAAAATTATTAGAATAGTTTTTTACATTTTAGAATGAGGTGTCCCAAGACTGTCCATGATTTTAGAGGGTGCCTTGAGATTGTCCATAATTTTAAAGGGTGCCTTAACTGAAAAACACTTGGTTGGACTGCAGCCTTCAAGAGGAATTCAGCACTGGCAAACAAAAAAGCCATTAACTAGCCAGGTATAACCCCTCCCACTCCTATCATGCTTCAGTTTTTTCTAGTGTCCTAGGAGGATGAATGTATTTTCTCAATTGAGAAAAGTGTTGCCATTTTGCTAGTCATTTTCTTATTTTCAAATATTTTTTCTTCAAACAAGTCTTCCTCTACAAGCTGTTGAGCTGTTCTCTTTATGCAACTACCTAAATCTGCTTATTGTCAGCCTGTCTAAAATGTAATCTTCAAGCATAGGGCTTTACACGTGGAGCTTCTCATACCTCTATGTAGTGTGTTAGATAGCTGCAGAGCACTTTTCAGATCCAAATCCATGAAAAATTTATGTGTGATCCAATCTTTTAAGACTTTTGTATGCTATATGGGCTGAACATTAGAAGCTACGGTGTCTATAGGTACCATTAAGTATCTTTATTACACTCCTTTTTCTACTGGCTCCACAGAAAAGCTTAACAGGCTGGACAATTAAGTGCTGTGACACTAACTGATGCATACTTCACATTCTGTTCCTTTCTTTTTCAGCATTAGGAAGCTTCTTTCTCTGATTGCTTCTATTTACACAGTTCTACCTCAGTTGGTCCTTGCTGCTACTTACAGTGACCTGGTCACTCTAAGTTGTTGAACCTCACCTACTTTCAGTAGCTGGTTTGTGATACCTATGGTTTTACCTGGTGTTTTCAGTTTAATTGCCTCTTTTAAACAGTTCAGCATGTCAGAAACAAAGAGCAAGAAGAGCAATGCTTTTCCAGCTCATGATCTACTAATAATCCTGGGGTATGCTGCTGTGTCCCTCCTCAGGGACCTGACAGTGAAAGCCTGGAGCATAGTCTTCAGGTTGAGTCAATACAATTATTTGAGTTTTCTTTAGTTGCATAACGTGTAGCCCACTCCTTCTGCCTTATCCAGGGTGGAATTCCCTCCAGTTACAATTGATTTAATGGGCAAAATTGCAAATACATTTTCTGACCTGAAACACATAGGCTGTAAACATACTTCTACACCTTCTTCTCCAGTATATATGTCAGACTTAGCTGTAACTGTGGCAAGCTTCTGCCATTGAGGCTCTGTCAGATACAGAATCTCTCAAATCCAATAGCTCACATGCTTAAAGATACCAATTTAATTCCTATTGAGCCAACATGCATAACACTAAAATTAGAACATCACCTCAGCAGGGCATGTGTCTGGGCTGGAAGCTCTGTCCCGTAAAGAACTTAATTTGGTCATTCACTGCCTGGATGTAATTTGCGATCTAATAGTGCGTTTCTACAGAACTGGAGCATGATGGATGTGGGAGGGGTTATACCAGGAAATTGATCTTTGTCAGTGTCCAAATCCTCCTGAAGGTAGCAATATAACCAAATTGTCTCTGAATAACTCATTCCTTTGTCTCTTAATGAACTTTAAAGGTAAAAAAAATCCCCCCTTCACTTCACTTTTTAAAGCTGAACTCCTGAGAAACAATTGTACCAAATTGGGTCCCACTGCAAGGGTTAACTGTTCACTTTGCTTAGGGAATGATGAATGAGGTGACACTCCCTTTATTTCTTGCTCCCACTAGCTTCCTCCATGCTGTAAGCCTGGACCTCCAAAGACTTCTGCCCAACCATTTGCAGATCTTTGATGTCATCCTGTACAATGCACGACTAGCAGTCCTGCATTGTATTTGAGGTCACTGAGAATCTGCACACAACTTAGACAGTGGATAACAGCAGCATCCAAGGGAGCAAGGATAATGTGTGAAAATTTCCTTATTCATCATGCCCTAGGCAATGGTTCACTTTTTTTTTTTCCCCATATTTCAACTATAAATATAAATGTTTTACTTTGTATACTGGAAGCACTGCATTAAGTATTTATTCAAAAATGTACAAAAGCCAGAATTCATTAGACCTGACAGCTGACAAAAATAAAGTAACACACTCAAAAGGAGTAGGCTCCCTGAATATCTAGCCCATGGGTGCACAACATGTGGCCCTCAGCAAAACTACAAGTCCCATCCTGCCTCTGTCTTTGGAAATCATGCTTTTACCTGTTGGCCTTGCAAGGCCTCATTGGATATGTAGTTCTGCAACAGCTAACAGCTGGGGGGGGGGGGGGGGCACGGCTTGAGCACCCCTGATCTAGCCTTTAAAGTTAAATGCAAAACTTGCAAACAGAAGGTGCGATACCCTTGTAAGAATACATTTATGTTGTAGTAAAGTTGGAAAAAATTGGCAAAATTAACTTGATACACTTTTTCTCTGAATCACTGTATATGGTATTCTTTTCCTACCTGGTAATTTACTTTCAGAAATTGTATCAGAAAGATCAGCTTCTCCCTGTGCGTATTATACAATTAAAGTTGGCCAAAGGCAGATTCTTTTAGCAGTTATCAAGTGGTAAGTATTTCAGTGATTCTTCCCAAATGCTAAGTTTGACTCTTTTTCAATATTTATGCAAATTAAAGACTTGTTGACTTCACTCATGGACAGGATAGGACAGTTGCATGATCAATCAAATAGATTTGTTCACCATTTATAAAAGTCTTGCTAAGTGTGTTGAGCCTATGCAAATGTTACCTGCCTTGTATACTGTACAAATTAAAAGAAAAATCCTGATTGCAGTGTAGTGAATACAAATGTCAAACAAAGATAAAAAGTCAAAGAAGGAAAAGTACAATTTTACTTTTTAATTAATTCAACCATGAAGCTGCAGTCACTATTATTTCCATGAACACATGTTGTAAATGTTTTGGCATTTTTATATTAGGCTTTAGAAAGTGTACAAGCCTGCTTAAAGCCACAAGGTGGCTGCTATTACCTTTACGTTTTAGTATTAGGGCCTAGCTCTCTTTTACTTATTTGCTAAGTCCTCACAACTTCCACCATACTGAATAAGAATGCCTCAGTGGCCAGTAAGGGCACTTTCATTGTACAGGAGGATGGTGTTTAGCAGGGCTTTACCATGGTGGCAAGGTCTCAGGAATCAGCATCAGAGATGGCCAAATATGAAAAGCTACAGGGAACTGGGACCAGACTGTGTATGCTTTAAGTGAGATTTATTTACAGTGAAACATAACCCATACAAATGCCAGCAAACAGAAAACATAATTCTATAAGTTAACCATATCCCAATGACAAAAAATCTAACTACCAAACTAACAGAATAACAGGAACCCTAACTAACAAATGGTCTATATATAGTATATGCACAAAATGAGGAACACAGATCAACCAGGTAAACTGGAGATGCAGGAAACAGATGAGAAGGGGGAACCAGGACTGGGATTAGGAACAAGAGGAGCAGAAAAGAGGCAGTAGGGCACAGGATGCATGGCTGGAGCAATTTTGCCATCAGAATCAGAATAAATGGTATGCAGCCTCTGGCAGCAGAGCAAAACACTAGAGTGAAGGGGTAATTTACAGGCAGACCTACAGTAAATATCCTCCCAACAGCCAGCATCGGGTGGAGACTGATTACTGGAAAGTGCTGGCTGCTGGGAGACACCTGCTAGTCGACACCAGAACTATAACCTCCCACTCTGGGAAGCCCAGTGGCCCCTATAACAAAATAAAAATATATCAGAGAGGGGCAAAAAATAGTCTTTTTGTAAGTAAAGGTATTTGCAATCACTTTGTGGTGTTTGCTCCCAGAGAAGACTTTTTATTTTTAGCATATTAAAATAAAGTACAAGCTCAGGGTAAAGCTACAGCCAGCACTTTGATTAAGATATTACACATTAGAAATTGGAGCTGAAAAAATAGTTTTAAGGGATAAAGAAAGCTGCCCAAAGGTTCCTGAAGGCTTTTTAAATGTTTGTTGAAAGTGAAAATTGACAGTTACAAGTGACTGTTATAATGCCATACTGGTAGGGCCTACAACACAGTCAATGTGCTGTGTTCCTAAGCAAAGAGTACAACGAGTACATGTAATGTTATGTATGGATGCCTCTTGCACAAAAACAAAAAAACAAAACAAAATTTTTTGTAAGGACTGTATAGCTTAAAAAAAGAAAATATGACAGCATATATTTTGCAACACATTAAAAAGAAAAGTAATCAAAAGCCATATGGGGTAACATGTTAAAGTATATGTAAATCCAACATTTCATAGACCTGATACTGTATGTCTCTGTTGTACCATGTACTTGTATGAACTTGTATCATGTTCTCTTTTTATTGCTTCCTTTGTGAAATCCCTGGTGTTCCTGCCAGTACCTCTGCTTTCCTATCAAAAACTGACCACACTAGACATGACAGCACAGAGTGATCAGTTCTCTAGCTGTGCTGGGAATGCAATCTGCTCTTCTCCAGTGATCAAAACTTCTGTTTCTCCACCCTCACCTCTCTATTCAGCTGAGAACAGAGTGGTTGTGTGATCATTTATAAAAACAAGGGGAAAAAAGTATTTATACTGTTTTTATATCTATACACAAATGTTTTACCTTTCATTTCTATTTAAAACTATATGGGCTGTTTAACAAGGTGAAGGTTTACATATACTTTAAGAAGCAGTCTTTTGGCTAATATATATATTATGTATATATTTCTGATGCTACAAAGTGTTCTTTGCTGCCTAGAGGACACGCGTTTATAAAAATAATAGGCTCAGTATGCACAAACAACCTGTCAGGAACATGGTGCCCACTGTCAGGCTAAAATGTGCTGTCTGGCTAAAGCGGGCATAGGCATGTACATTTATATCAGTATAGAAGATGGACTGCACTGCAGCCTATTTAAACCTGAACTCTGCACTGGTTCTTGGCTGTATGGTCTTCAGCCTTTTTCCATTGACCAGTCTTGATTCTCATCCTTGGTCCTGTTATTACCTTGGCTTCCTCTCTAACCTTGCTCTTGGACTACCCTTGACTGCACATGTTTGCTGTCTGCCCAGGTGTGGGACCAGACTTCACCATCAACTGGACTTGGTGTTTCCACAGTGCATCACCAGTTGTGCCTGTACTCATTAGGTACCAAGCTCCCTAGTTCCTGACAAAGTGTCTATACCTTGGCACTTGTGCCTTTCCTTTGCCCGTGCAGTCTCTGTCTCAACATTCAGGGTTGCTTGAACTAAGCAAGAGACCACCCTCATCATCTCAGGCTCTGTATACAGGTACATGACACAACCAGAGAAGCTTACATTCTTCTTTATAGTGTTTTAAGTTTAATATGGATTACAATAATAACTACTGATTAAGAAATAAGGGGAAAGAAAATGTTAAAAGGTTAGTTGTTGCCTATAGTGACCAATAAGATTCTTAGTTACATTTTCAATGAATGAAAGATAAAAACTAATTGCTCACCTTTGGAAACAACTAAATGTTTCACACATCTTTTCCAATGATTTTTAAAAGAGCCCTAGTGTCTAATTTCTTTTAATTCTTTAGTACCAGTTTACTTTTATTGTTCCTCAAACAAAGAACATCAAAGATTAAGGCCAACCTGGTGTTTTTCATCTGGGTTCTGGATGCAAATGTGTGCACTTAACAGTACAGAACTTCTGCTTTTAAGTCATAAGTGTATTTTATTCACTTCAAATACCCCTTCATGAGCAGGGAATTTAAAAAAACATCATATTTTCTATACATACTGTATAATACAGTTTCCTTGTGCAGGATACAATGTACGACGTGAACACAGCCTAACTGGGCTAAGTGATCATTCTAGTCCTTCAGGAAATCCAAGCCTAACCACTGCCTGGCCATTTTTTTTATTCAGTGTGTCAAAAGAATGGTCACCATGACAACATCTCTTTGTTACACCCTTGGGTGGTAATCAGGGAGGTGAAACGTGCTGACAAGGGGCATACTGAGGGCCACCTGCTGCTATAGTCAAGGGGGAATTTCTCTAAATGAAACACTTGCCATTTACAGACTTTCAAAATGTTATGTTATGATAAAATAAAATATCACAAGATAAGTTGTATGTTTCTCAAGGAAGATATAATCGATAATACGAAAAACCATGAGAAACTTTTAACAGTGGAGTCTTTTCAGCACTGAATTTAGTTATGTGTCAAGAAGAAAAATAACAGAGATGTCAATGGAGGTATGACATAATCTTCTAATAGGTTTGTGAGAACAGCTGATGAAATACAATGAATAAATACATGAATGGCAGAATGTGAACAATGTCTTAACAAATTTTGCTTCTTCCTTCCTTAATATCTATTTTAAGAACAGAGAAAAATTAGAATAAGGGTCAGAGGTTAAAATTCTGAATTCATTGGACAATTCCTATTTAACATACATCTTTTACGAGAAAAGTATGGGAGTTGCTATTGCCATGTTCCTCCTGAAAATGATAGTTTCTTGGCTGTGACTGGCTTTAAAGTTTTTCATATTATATGTTGAGACCTAATATTGAGTCGTGCTTTGTTGTGGGTGTCAGAGCTCACTATATCTGTGTTCCAGGTCAGTGATTCAGAAAACTTTAAAGTCAAAGCATTAATATCATAGTCAGGTCACTAACATTCTCAAAGCAGAAGTAAGCAGTGGTGGCTTACTTAATTATCTTATGACAGCAACTCTGTGCTTATGAATTTCATAGATAAACACTAAAAAAGAATAAACTAGAAGGGATTAACTATAGTAACAACAGGAAATAAAATGTCTATGTCTAACAGCATGGGAGCCACAAATCAAACTGGCTGTATAATGGTTTATCAAGACAGCAATAGCAACAACAGCATTTAGCAAATAATTTAATATAATAATATTAATACATAATAAGTTCATGCACCTCTGTCAAACTGAAGAAAATGCAGTAGTTAGTAAGCTGCATTATCATGGTTTTTAAACAACATGGATTTCATTAGTAGGTTCGCCTTTAAATGGGAGGTTGGCATGCTGGGAGCCCTTTAAAGAAAAACTTCAGCCCTTCCATTTTTTTTTGTTTGGATATAGTGCAAAGATCATCTGGAATTTATTGCTGTTGGTGCCACAGTTAAGAAGGTTCATCTCACTTTCGGTCAAGGAAACGTGTGTCAGAATAACAAGTGCGAGAAATCACTTAAAAGGGAACAGAAAAATCTTAACAGGGACAAAGATAATATTTAAAAGAGTAAGTTTAATCTTCAAAAATTAAAAAAAAGGTTTTGACTGCGACTAAGCATACATTCTTTTAATTTTGGTATTATTCGTAACTATGCTATTAACTATGTTAACTCGTAACTATGCTATTTCCTTAACCAATAAACGCAAGAAATTACATCAGAAGGACTGATTTAATTTTTTTATAGAGAGAAATTATTAACATGCTAATACATGGACATCTTTGTCTCTGCAAGAATGTAGGTGTTCATGGTAACTTTTTTTTTCAAAGCTTAGGGGATTTCATTTGTGCAGGGAAACTTAGTTTTGAATTATAAATATGACCCTTTCTTAAGATTTATAAACATCTTTTTCACTAACCTTTCTGGGTGTCTCTAGAGTCTATAAATAAATATTAAAATAGGCTGCCAAGGACAGGACAGTATATTGTATGTGGTGTCACTAAAAGCTAGTAACATATATTTACTCTGGGCTAGATACTTCACATGTCCTGTCTGGGGCCATCTTGCTCAGTTGCCCAGAGTTATGAAGGATCAACAGACTAAGCCAAAAGCCAGCAAAGTTGGTTATTTAAATATTATTATGTAAATCTATTAAAATGGGTTGCTGAAGTTTGGTTAATGTGGGCATATTGGTGCAAAAGAGGCTTCTCCACCATTTATAATCAGTGCAGTTCATTCAGTCACTTCATCATGAAATATACAATCTCACTGCTGTGGCTAAAATACTAATCTGTCGATTATCTCTTGGCCAAGATACCTGTTCACAGAATTTTGCTCCCACCATAACCCAACGGATTTTGAAGGCCCAGACACCTTCTTGACCAGGTGTTGAAGAAGGTGAACAGGGACCATAACTTGTTGGATTCCATTTTGGAGTGTCGGTCCCAGTCGGGTGTTACCAGTGGGGAGTTGGCCCCCCTCTGAATGCAGGGATAGACTGTACACTTGTCAGTCGTACATGTATCATGTTTGTACTGCACAAGGAGAAGTTTTATTTCTGTTTTGCCTTCAAAGAGAGCATTAGCTCCAGAGTAAGAGTAAAAGAACGTGTGTGACACTGCATCATTTGGAAAGGCAGGTCGGTGCAAGATCAAAGGAAGTAACACTGGAGAAAAGGTACGGTTTTGTTAATTGAATGCCTGTGGCTGGAAGAGTGATCCAAAGAGAGACTTGGAGCTCAGGAAGCTGGAACAGTGTCATCCACCAATTGTTGAGGCTTGGAGCACAGTGAGATGAGACTGCACTAATCCAAACAAGCTCAGTGTGGTCAAATTTTTGACATTTCTACTGTGGAACTGGTATGTGCTATTTGACATCATGTATTACAGCAAGTGTGTTTAACAGAGACAAATCTAGGAAGAGGAGAACCAAGTTGAGACTGCTTCCAGAAAGTAAACTTTGGACTTGAGATATTTGTATACATGCAAGATTAGGTGGTGAGACCTGCTATTTTCTCCAGGAGGGAGAAAAGGAAATTCAGGAGCGCTGTCATTTTTGTGTCAATTATTGTAAATTTTGCCCAGAATGTGATGGGAGTTGGCAGCAGCTCTAACTAGGATTTAGCGTGTTTTACATTGTATACTAATGTTTCAAAGTACCTTTTTTTTAATTCTAGAAATGGGTCCAGGGATCATTGACAAGTGACCTTGGGTGAGGCTGTGATATCAAAACATGCACATGGTATTATATTTAGTAAAGGAAGCTCTCAAAAAGGGGTATGTAGGTGACAATTTCACTAGATATGCAAGTAGGTACTTTCTGTTTCCAAACACCTTCAGAAATGACTTGGGAAGAAAGGTTGGATATGGTTGAGCTCAGCTGGAGAACATTTGAACAGTGTTTTATATATCTACTGGGGCCTCTTGACTGCATAGACCATTTTTTTGAAAAAGGTGAACTTAACCTTTAAGCAAGTACATATGAACTTGTACATCTAAAGCTGGTCATACTCTGATCAAAAATTGTCTGGTCCAGCAGGGACAAGCCTAACTTTGATCAGTTGTAGGCAACAGAAGTAGATTGTTTAATGGACTTCTGTCAAAAGAACTTCTTGTAAAATTTTATGTCAATCAGTGGCTGCAGCCAATCAGCTGCAGCCATTATTTAGGGTATTCTGACAGTGGTGAGTGCCTCTGTCAGAATACGATGTCCTGAAGGGAGACGATTCCTCTTTCCACCACATTTATGTGAATGGAGGAATCTGTTAAACTGGCCATGAATGGATTGAATCTGAGCCAGTTCGGTAGGGACTGGCTGAGATTCATTTCATCTATGGGCAGGCTGGTTGCACCCAAATCGATCCCCCCACCAGCAGAACACAATAGCACTGTGGGAGAGATTCCTCCATCAACACTCCTGGAAAGAAAATTGCATAATTTATGGGTGGTTTTAGTTATGCTAGTAGGGTAAGGCCAGCTTAATTAAGTAGGAGGCACTACAATAACTGTCTCCTTTGGCCAACTTAATTAAGTGGGAGGCACTACAATAGCTGTCTCCTATTGTCTACTTAATGATTATTGGGAGAATTTTCTGCTGGCTAGAAATTCAGATGTCTGACATATAAACTTGTATAACACCCCTGTTTTCAAGACAAATGTCATATTTTTAACATTAAAATTAATAATGTGCTATTTGTGTTATAAATATAGCTGATGTTATAAAATATTTTTAAAAATATTTGATCATTTTCTTATAGAACATACAGGAATTTGATGTTCATGTATTTCACGCTGCTAACCACTCATCAGGAAATTATCTCCATCCAGGAGGATCTGCATATGCCATGACTTACAAACAGCTGTGAACATGAATGGCTAAAGATACCACTAATCCCTTTAGTAACCAATTTGCATGGAGCCTGTTCTAATGCTCTGCTATCAGAATGTCCAGCATACTGTTTTCTGGATTACCTGGTCTCTATAGAAATCAATAATGGCTTCAGTGACTTTTGTTATTTTCTATCTGTATGTGGTGAACACAGAGATCTTGGGCAGAGGCACTGAAGGCATTGCATAGGTGCACCATCTTATGAGGTTTGTTATTCTCAGCTTTCTCAGTAACATACAGGAAGGTTAAGTTTTTTTTTCAGCCCTAACAATTTAGGATTGGGGAGGTAACTCTTAGTTGCAGCACACTGTGGCACCCACTTTGAAAAATAGAGATTGGAAAAATTAATATATAGTACAAATGTCAATCAGGTGAACTTGTTTTAATGTACTGAAAAGCTGCAATGACATAACGTGATGTGATTTTTTTCTCAGCAACAAGCACCATTAATAGAAAGCCACATTACCTGTTGTCCAGGTTTGAGCGGTGACAGTGTTATACCTTGGGTATTAATCACTGGCAAAATCTGGTTCCCTATTACAGTGGCAATAATCTGTCCCTGGGCATTTGTCAGTAGTTGTGGTGTGATGGGCTGCACTTGAAGTCCCTGAGCTCCACCTCCTGCTTGATTAGATGATACTGGATTTGGCATAAGTGGAATTGTTCCAATGATCTGAAAGAGAAACAGACACTTATTGTTGTTGTTTATGAGCAAAATCACTTTTTTTTTATCCAAAAGAGAGAACACAATGATCTACATTCATTTGATCATACCTTGATGGCACAACTGATCTTGCTTAAAATACCAATACAAAGATTTAATATGATATGTGATATTAATGCACCTTGCACACTACCCTATAAAAGAAAAGTTGAAAGTCTTTTGCATACTACAATTAAAGAACAGCTT
The DNA here is from genome assembly GCF_062004578.1 of Staurois parvus. Lineage (NCBI taxonomy): Eukaryota > Metazoa > Chordata > Amphibia > Anura > Ranidae > Staurois > Staurois parvus. Next base: position 4,368,328 of record NW_028317816.1, on the reverse strand, counting down.
AAATCTTTTAAAAAATCAAAACATTATTTGGAATCTCAGATCTGCTTAACCACTTGCCTACCAGGCACTTATACCCCCTTCCTTACCAGGCCAATTTTCAGCTTTCAGCGCTGCCGCACTTTGATTGACAATTGCGCGGTCATGCAACAATGTACCCATATGAAATTTTGATCATTTTTTTTCTCACAAATAGAGCTTTCTTTTGGTGGTATTTAATCGCCACTGGGCACTTTACTTTTTGCGCTATAAATTAAAAAAATTTGAAAAATTTGAAAAAAAAAAAAAGTTTCTTTGTTTCTATTATAAAATTTTTCAAACAGGTATTTTTTCTCCTTCACTGATGTGCGTTGATGAGGCAGCACTGATGGGCACTGATAGGCGGCACTGATGGGCACTGATAGACAGCACTAAAGGGCACTGATAGGCAGTACTAATGAGGTGGCACGGATAGGCGGCACTGATAGGCAGCACTAATGAGGTGTCACGGATAGGCGGCACTAATATGCAGCACTGATAGGCGGCACTGATAGGTGACACTGATGATGGGTACTGATAGATGGCACTGACTGGCATCACTGCTGGGCACTGACTGGCAGCACTGACTGGCACAACTGCTGGGCACTGACTGGTGGCACTGACTGGCAGCACTGCTGGGCTGCACTGGTGGGTGGCACTGGTGGGCAGCACTGGTGGGTGGGCACAGGTGGGTGGCACTGGTGGGCACAGGTGGGTGGCACTGGTGGGCACAGGTGGGTGGGCACAGGTGGGTGGCACTGCTGGGCACAGGTAGGTGGCACTTCTGGGCACAGGTGTGTGACACTGCAGAGTGGCACAGGTGGGTGCACTGCTGGGCACAGGTGGGCGGAGCTAGTGGGCGCACTGCTGGGAACAGGTGGGCGGAACTTGTGGGTGGCACTGCTGGGCACCGATCATCAGGGCACTGATCATCAGTGGCCCTGATGATAGGTGCCGATCCTCGCTCTGACAACTGCCGGTTCTCGGCAGTACTTTCCTCACGATCTGACAGTGTGAGGAAAGTGCAGCCGAGAACTGGCACTTGCATTTCCCTGTGATCAGCGTGTCATTGGACACCGCTGATCACGGGGTAAAAGGCTGGTATGATCGGCCTTTTACCACATCTCGTGATCAGCTGTGTCCGTAGGACACAGCGATCACGGAGATCGCCGGGTGCGTGCCCCCTGGGGCGCGCAGGAGAGCGCGTTCTGGGGGGACGTCATATGACGTCCACCCAGAACTGGCCGGCCGCAGTGAAGCCGTCATTCGGCTATCTGCGGTCGGCAACTAGTTAAGATACCAAATATAACATTTAATACTTACCTTCAAGGGTCACAAAAATGTTTTTGTGTCATATGGCTATTTGATTAGATTGAAATACTACAAAGATAAATCTTTTAAGCTAATCTATTAAATGAGATGCAAGATCAGTGTTAGCCCTTTCCCATCTGCCATGGCCCTTTAACTGGGTCTTAAAGTGATTCTAAAGAATGTATTTTCTTTTAATAACAAACATGTTATACTTACCTGCTCTTTGCAGTGGTTTAGCACAAAGCAGCCCTGGTCCTCTTCTTTTTGGACCCCCACCAGCAATCCTGGCTCCCCACCTTCTGAATGCTTCCAATAGCAAGCCTCTTGCTATGAGGGCACCATGCTCCTGTGAATAGACATTGTCCATTCATACATAGAGTGTGGCTTGGACCTGCCCCCCACTCTCCCCTCATTGGTCACTGGCTGTGATTGACAGCTGTGGGAGCAAATGGCCCCTGCTGCTGTGTGAGCTGATGAGGAGAGAGAGCCACCACTCTCATGAACATTGCTGGATCGAGCTCAGGTAAGTATAAGGGGGGCTGGGGGGGAGCAGTGCCAAGAAGGTTTTTTACTTTTATAGGTAGAATGCATTATGGTAATAAAAAAACTTCTGCCTTTGGAAGCAGTTTAAGCTAGATTATGTGACTGCAGTGATTGGCTGTCACAGTGCTTATAGTAGTCACATGATGGGGAGCCCATCCCACCAGCACCTGATCAAAACTAGAGACCAGGAGCTGTTAGAGACAGTTTTGTCATTCTGCTGAGAGCATGAATTGAGCATACTATCAGGACAGAAATCTCATCTTCCATAAATGCATATGTGTAGTGCATGGGTGTTAAGGCCCACTCTCCTTGCTGCCGAATAAATGCATTTGATGGTTAGGAAGTGGTTGAAGAGCACACAGCAACAACATAGAAATGGTCACTCATTCTTAAATTCATGCTGGCTTTACTGAGCAGTCAGCAGCTGGGCGCCTTCTATTAAATTACCAACTGTAAAAAAACTGTAGGAAACCTTTCAAAATCTTTGCAGATTCACCTGGATTCACCTGAAATGAATGATATTAGGTAATGTAAAGAATTTAGGAAGTAGAGTGGTAAACAATATAGGGTATGTAAACCAGTCCTTCCTGAAGAATGTTTTACTGCATACAGTATATGAAAAGTTTCAGAGAGTCTGTAGTCTTTTAGATGCCAGGTAAGGGGTAGTACAGATTGTTTGGAATAACATTTCGTAAAGATTCATAGGAAGAAAAAGCAGTAACCTCTGCTGCTTTGTTAGCATTAACAGCAGATGGGCAAACGCAGGTTCTAATATTAACCAATAGGTTGCTAGATAACAAGCATAAACGTTAGGGAATGCTAGCTTGGTTGTATGTTGAGGCAATTGGAAAGCCTCCAAAGGAACACAAGGAGGGAATTCTAGTCATCAAAAGGAGATACAGATAATATTAGGTTGCTTGAAGATAATAACTAGGACCATTTTTATTTCTGTCTTTAATGTTGTTGGATTGTTACTTCATATCTGGTAAAATGTTGTCAGCAGGATATGATGTGAGGGTAAATCTTTCTGACAGAGCACCTGATAGCAATAAACACCTGCCAGGAGTAGAGATGAGCGAATCGAACCTGGCGAAGTGGAATTCGTTTCGAATATTAGGAAAAATTTGATTCGCGCCGAATCCGAATATTAGCAAACTTCGGATGCGCGAATCGAATTTTCCCCGATCGGCCGATTTTCATCCCTTCTACAGCCGGCAAAAAGTGTCCCTGCAGAGAGCTCCGCTATTTCTGACAGTTCTCTGACAGTTCCTTCACATTTACAGCAGTTGAAACATTGTATCTATTTGTTTCCATTTAGGATACAGATGTTTTTATTCGGAAACAAATAGATACAATGTTTCAACCGCTGTAAATGTGAAGGAACTGTCAGAGAACTGTCAGAAATAGCGGAGCTCTCTGCAGATACACTTTTTGCTGCACTGGAATTCTTCTTCATCCTCATCCTACTTCTTCTTCTTCTTCTTCTTCTTCTTCATCCTCATCCTACTTCTTCTTCTTCTTCTTCATCCTCATCCTACTTCTTCTTCTTCTTCATCCTCATCCTACTTCTTCTTCTTCTACTTCATCATCCTCATCCTACTTCTTCTTCTTCTTCTTCTTCATCCTCATCCTACTTCTTCTTCTTCATCCTCATCCTTCTTCTTCTTCTTCTTCTTCTTCTTCATCCTCATCCTACTTCTTCTTCTTCTTCATCATCCTCATCCTACTTCTTCTTCTTCATCCTCATCCTACTTCTTCTTCATCCTCATCCTACTTCTTCTTCTTCTTCTTCTTCATCCTCATCCTACTTCTTCTTCTTCTTCTTCATCCTCATCCTACTTCTTCTTCTTCTTCTTCATCCTCATCCTACTTCTTCTTCTCCTTCTTCTTCTTCTTCTTCTTCATCCTCATCCTACTTCTTCTTCTTCTTCTTCTTCTTCATCCTCATCCTACTTCTTCTTCTTCTTCTTCTTCATCCTCATCCTACTTCTTCTTCTTCATCCTCATCCTACTTCTTCTTCTTCTTCTTCATCCTCATCCTACTTCTTCTTCTTCTTCATCCTCATCCTACGTCTTCTTCTTCTTCTTCTTCATCCTCATCCTACTTCTTCTTCTTCTTCTTCTTCATCCTCATCCTACTTCTTCTTCTTCTTCATCCTACTTCTTCTTCTTCTTCTTCATCCTCATCCTACTTCTTCTTCTTCTTCTTCTTCTTCTTCATCCTCATCCTACTTCTTCTTCTTCTTCTTCTTCATCCTCATCCTTCTTCTTATTCTTATTCTTCTTCATCCTCATCCTACTTCTTCTTCTTCTTCTTCTTCTAATTCTTCATCCTCATCCTACTTCTTCTTCTTCTGCTTCTTCATCCTCATCCTACTTCTTCTTCTTCTTCTTCTTCTTCTTCATCCTCATCCTTCTTCTTCTTCTTCATCCTCATCCTACTTCTTCTTCTTCTTCATCCTCATCCTACTTCTTCTTCTTCTTCTTCTTCATCCTCATCCTACTTCTTCTTCTTCTTCTTCTTCTTCATCCTCATCCTACTTCTTCTTCTTCTTCTTCTTCTTCTTCTTCTTCTTCTTCTTCATCCTCATCCTACTTCTTCTTCTTCTTCTCCTTCATCCTCATCCTACTTCTTCTTCTTCTTCTTCATCATCCTCATCCTACTTCTTCTTCTTCTTCTTCTTCTTCATCCTCATCCTACTTCTTCTTCTTCTTCTTCTTCTTCATCCTCATCCTACTTCTTCTTCTTCTTCTTCTTCTTCATCCTCATCCTACTTCTTCTTCTTCTTCATCCTCATCCTACTTCTTCTTCTTCTTCATCCTCATCCTACTTCTTCTTCTTCTTCTTCATCCTCATCCTACTTCTTTTTCTTCTTCTTCTTCTTCATCCTCATCCTACTTCTTCTTCTTCTTCTTCTTCCTCATCCTACTTCTTCTTCTTCTTCTTCCTCATCCTACTTCTTCTTCTTCTTCTTCATCCTCATCCTACTTCTTCTTCTTCTTCTTCTTCATCCTCATCCTACTTCTTCTTCTTCATCCTCATCCTACTTCTTCTTCTTCTTCATCCTCATCCTACTTCCTCTTCTTCTTCTTCTTCATCCTCATCCTACTTCTTCTTCATCCTCATCCTACTTCTTCTTCTTCTTCTTCTTCATCCTCATCCTACTTCTTCTTCTTCTTCTTCATCCTACTACTTCTTCTTCTTCTTCTTCTTCTTCTTCTTCTTCTTCTTCATCCTCATCCTTCTTCTTCTTCTTCTGCTTCTTCTTCATCCTCATCCTACTTCTTCTTCTTCTTCTTCATCCTCATCCTACTTCTTCTTCTTCTTCTTCTTCTTCTTCTTCATCCTCATCCTACTTCTTCTTCTTCTTCTTCTTCATCCTCATCCTACTTCTTCTTCTTCTTCTTCTTCTTCTTCATCCTCATCCTACTTCTTCTTCTTCTTCATCCTCATCCTACTTCTTCTTCTTCTTCTTCTTCATCCTCATCCTACTTCTTCTTCTTCTTCTTCATCCTCATCCTACTTCTTCTTCTTCTTTTTCTTCTTCTTCTTCTTCCTCATCCTACTTCTTCTTCTTCTTCTTCCTCATCCTACTTCTTCTTCTTCTTCTTCATCCTCATCCTACTTCTTCTTCTTCATCCTCATCATCCTACTTCTTCTTCTTCTTCTTCTTCTTCATCATCATCCTACTTCTTCTTCTTCTTCTTCTTCTTCATCCTCATCCTACTTCTTCTTCTTCATCCTCATCCCACTTCTTCTTCTTCTTCTTCATCCTCATCCTACTTCTTCTTCTTCTTCTTCACCCTCATCCTACTTCTTCTTCTTCTTCATCCTCATCCTACTTCTTCTTCTTCTTCTTCATCCTACTTCTTCTTCTTCTTCTTCATCCTCATCCTACTTCTTCTTCTTCTTCTTCTTCTTCATCCTCATCCTACTTCTTCTCCTTCTTCTTCATCCTCATCCTACTTCTTCTTCTTCATCCTCATCCTTCTTCTTCTTCTTCATCCTCATCCTACTTCTTCTTCTTCTTCATCCTCATCCTACTTCTTCTTCTTCTTCTTCATCCTCATCCTACTTCTTCTTCTTCTTCTTCTTCATCCTCATCCTCATCCTACTTCTTCTTCTTCTTCTTCTTCATCCTCATCCTACTTCTTCTTCTTCTTCTTCTTCTTCTTCCTCATCCTACTTCTTCTTCTTCTTCTTCCTCATCCTACTTCTTCTTCTTCTTCTTCATCCTCATCCTACTTCTTCTTCTTCTTCATCCTCATCCTACTTCTTCTTCTTCTTCATCCTCACCCTACTTCTTCTTCTTCTTCATCCTCATCCTACTTCTTCTTCTTCATCCTCATCCTACTTCTTCTTCATCCTCATCCTACTTCTTCTTCTTCTTCATCCTCATCCTACTTCTTCTTTTTCTTCTGCTTCTTCTTCATCCTCATCCTCATCTTCTTCTTCTTCTTGCCATGGGCCCCTGTACCGCCTCCTCATGCTGCTGCCAGGTCCAGAGTGTCTCATGGGTCCCTGTACGGCCTCCCATTGCTGCTGTCTCCATCGCCACACTCTGCCATGTGCCACTTTCAGGTCTCCTCACACTGCTGGTGGGTTCCATTTTGTCATAGGGTGCTGTATGGCCTCCCATTGCTGCTGCCTCCACCGCCACACTGTGGCTCCACACTCTGGTTTTGGCCCCGTGACTGCCCAAATGAGTGAAGTGTGCGGTGATTCTAAGATCGACGGAACTCATCTGCATGTCATACTGACTGACAGTATTATTTCTCTTCCCCAGCAGACTCCAAGGGCATTTAAATTAAAGGTACAGTGTTCTGCACTAATATAAAGGCTCTCTGAAGCCTAGAAACCCTTTTTTAAAGTTAAATTCGCAGCGAATAAATTCGCATCAAATCGAATTTATTCCACAAATTCGGCGAATCAGCCGAATCGAATTTTTGAATAATTCGCTCATCTCTAGCCAGGAGTTCTAATCCTTTCCAAAGCTAAGTTAAATCTTTTACATGGACATACACTTTAAAAATACTAAATGTCTGCAATTCAGGCAAAATATGCATTAATATAGTAAGGTAAACACTTCCTAAAAGCTAGCAATCAGGAAAAAGCTATTTCAAAGACCCAGAAGTATGCTGTATAAAACTTCCTAGGAAGTCATTAATACTTGTATACAGGCACATATCATACTTCTATCAGAACTGGGAACATTATAATAATTTTGCTGTTGGTTTCTGTTATATACTTTTATGTATCTATACTGAACTGTAGATGACAATGCCAAGTGATAAATCAGAGCAGAGGATTCACTTAATATCCTGGCCTAACAAGTCATTGTGATGCTATACCTTGTGAGAACCTCTATGTGTTATGTTATAATCAAGCTTTCCAACCATGGCACAGAAGGACATGTGGACTGCATCACCAGTGCCAAGCACACTTTCTTAGAGCTCGCACTGCATATGACTGCTATGATGCCATCATGTCATGCTATGCCCATCTGTCCAATCTCTGCCAATATTAGGCTGGCTAATTTATGCTTAATTCCTGCAGAGAGTAGAGTGCACCTAAGCCACACTCTGCACTAACTGACTGCGCACATTGTGCACAGTTCCAATATCATATTTGAGTTGCAGCCATGTCTTTCATTTGTGACTGCAGCTCAACGGAGATCCATTCCATGCATTCTAGCATTACGTTCACTCTCAGGAGGAGGCAGGTCCAGGGAATTTCTAGCACTGGGCAACTAGGGCACTTGCTTCCAGTGAAGACCACCCACCATGTTTACTTGCACACTGCTGCCACCAGGTGAGAGAGGCAGAATAGTGAGTCATTGAGCTGTGCACATTTTAAAAAATCCCATGCCCACCTAGTAAAGCCATGCCGGCTCCTGTAAGGCCCCTTGTTGTAGTGAAGGAAGATTGTGCAAAGCTTCGGAAAAGTTAGGTGCAGAAGTCAGAGTGGTGGATAGGGGAGGGGGATGCTAGGTGCAAAGGTGAGAGCTAGGTAGGAGGTCTGGGTACAGAAGTGGATGCTATGGATGAAGAGTGACTGAGTACAGAGATCTTCACTGTGCATGTTGGGGGGTGCAGAGTTGAGAGCTGTGCATAGGGGGTCGGGTGAAGAGGTGAGAGCTATGGATGGTGGGTTCAGAAGTGAGATGCGAAAGAGAAGGCAGAGATGAGCTGTGGAGAGGGATGACGAGGTGAAGTGTAGATGGTGCTCATAGGGGTTCACAGAAATGAGCTGCGGATGGGGGTGCAGAAGTGAGCTGTGGAGTGTGGGCATAGTAGTAAACAATGGAAGAGAGTTGCAAAGGTAAACAAACAATGGTGGCTACTTCTGGTGGTGTTGCTTGAGGATGAGGGGATTTCTGCTTCAGGAAGGAGAATTTACAAAGTTTTATGGTCAAGAGTACGTATGAATTGCACAGCATAAAGGATGCGGGGCTTTGTAACACATCTTACGTTAAGTAGTCCTGACCACCCTACTCTTGTTTTTCTTTGTTGTATATTATATGCATCGCATATGTTACATATCATTGGTTTATATAGTGACCTACTCTAGAACATGTATGAAGATGAAGGATCTGTGCCTTTTTCTGATCTGCATACAGTATTTCCTCTTGGTCAGTGTCTCAAAAAGTATAGAAGCAGTAAACTTGACATAACTGGCAGTCAGCTAAGAATATTCATAAAGTCAACAATGGCAATCTCATTGCATGTTTATCTTAAATATTATTTGTTTATTAATTTGACTTTCTCACTTAGACAAGTAGACTTGCCCTCTGAAACTCATCAGTTGCACCCCTTGACACAATGCATACGTTTTTGAAAGCTTACATTTTCATTATGTATGTATGCTTATGTCATTATTTTTAGGAATGCCTACCCAGTTACTCAAGCCTCACCATGCATAACCTGACTGATTTATCCAATGTATTTTATAGTAAAATGTCTTATGAGAGAATTTATATGAAGCTGTGCATGGCTGCCTGACATTTTTCTATTTGTTTTCATCAGAAAATTATTTTCTGGAATAGAGATACAGTTTTCAATATCCTGTTTTCAGTTCAAAATGCTCCATGGTTTGACAAACTAGGATTTCTCATCATATTCCTATACACAAGAATTATGCTGATTTTGTCTCTTCAGTTGCGGAAATTATTTTACAATACTTCAGTACAGCATTGCAAATCATTTTAGTATAGTCGGAGCTGTACAGAGACATTATTAGGATAAATCTTTATTACATATTAAACCACTTCACTCCATGAATGTAACCTTATACAAGATCACTACAATTTACCTAACTATGGTGTCCGTTTATGACACAGAGAATAGCTGCGATTCAACAGATCTCAGCTATTCTCTGGTCATTCACAGTTTATGACACTCAGGAGATCATGTCAGCCCTTCACTGGAGATCTGTGTTCTCCCTCCAGATTCTCCAGCCCAGAGCTGGAGAATCGGAGGGACCAAAAACTAAGCAGAGATAATTTACCTCTGTTTAGTAAACTGATATTTTACTGTAATCTCGCGAGATTATAGTAAAATCAGCCGTTTTCCAGAGTTTGTAGACCATTCTCCAGCGTTTGGAGACCGTTCTCCCTTCGTTCGGAGAACTGCTTCATAAACTGCATTCACAGGAGAACTGTGTTCTCCGAGAATGCCGGAGAACTGAGCAGCGATCTATTACCGCTGGTTCATAAACGGACACCTTTAACTTTAGTTTTATAGCTAGGTGCCACACGGGACTCAACCCTTGTCCTTTAAAAATACTAGCAAAAATATGTGGTTCTAAAAAACACATACAAGCACACAAAACTAAATTCAGTTTTGCTTTCCAAGAACAATCTTGTACAATTATCATTATTATAAGTCTATTCAGTATAGCCCCATGTGTAAAAATAGTAGGTCAATGTAGAATGTTGTTGTCTTGTGTCCTGAAAGCTACTCACGTGAACACAACTGTGCACCTCAACTACAGCTCATCAACTGCCATAGTGGATGCAGGATGTCATCTGACATGTTTTCCCAAGAAAATGAATCGCCACTTTGCATTCATCAATGTATTGAAAGTCTATTCCTGCTAAGCCCTGAACTTGTACCTGCAAAGCCTTGCAGCTTTCTGCCCACCATATCACACATGCTGAGAAAGTATATGAACTCTCATTCTTTCCCTGCTCAAACTACCCAGTTTATTCCAAGAACATATTTTCTTGCTATTGCCTGAAACATAGCATGAATATCACCTGTTTCCAAGAGAAACACTATTTAAAAAAAGCTGTGGTTTTCATACATAGAAACTGCATTCTATAAACTCAATACAAATATTGGACCAAGACTTTGTCATCCTGTACACACATTTTATGCTGTAAATCAGTAAATCCTTGTATTCTCTTTATATAGGCATTGTCAGAATTTACAAAATGTTTGGACTCTAAACATCCATTTCTGGTTTGCACTTTATTTTTTTAAAACAGGGAAAACTACTGTATTGGATAAGAGTAATTATTTTTCTGTCAAATCTGTTTTCATAGAAAAACAGGAAGTGGGGGGTGAGCACCCATCTGGGGGCTAGGCCCTTTAAGGGGGTCCCAGTGAATTACCAATTCCTTGTGCGGTGATGTGGTTATTATTATGACTGTGGTGGATGCCATTCTCTCTGTGAAAGGTGGACTCGTGTGGGGCTCAAGATGGTGCTAGCTTCATGATAAGAGGACAATGCAGGGCAGCAAGGTTTGAGACAGTTACCTCATTCATCCTTTGTATAAAGACAATCTGAGGTTCTCTAAGGACAATAGAAGACAACAGAAGACAAGAAAAAATGATGTGAGATACCCTGCTAGTAACCTAAGCAAAGATCTAAGCATTGTATGTCTGCAATGGGTATAGCACAAGACAGAAGTCCGAGGTCTGCCTTGGGCTCCAGAGCATTTCAGGAGCAGAAAGTAGAAGGTTTGCAGCATGTACCAGAGTACACAACCCTTCAGAATGGAACTGTCCACAGAGATGAAGGAGTAAATACAGAATTGAAACTGAGAAGGATGGCATCAATCCCCCAGATGTTGATCAGTAACAGACCTCCCCAGACAATTGAAGTGAAGATAAAGTAAGGAACTCCAAGGAATGGTAAACAGAATTACCTCAGCCCCCTCCCCCCACTCATAATTACATTTTGAATCCATATTTTTTTCAAGGGTACAGTGAGGGACCCATTGAGCTATAAGGCCCCAAACATCCCTTAGGTGCACAGCCAATAGTGGATGGGTTTGCAACAGCACAAACTTTCTTTGGAGTGGAGTGGCAGTGCAGAATAAAAAGTTATGCTGCCACTAGTGAGAGTAAGGTTAATTAGACTAGGTAACCCCCCCCCCCGCCCCTTATCCAGATATTGTGAAAATATGGTGAGTAGTCAGAATGGTGTGAGTGTCACAATTCTAGGTACATGACAAACTTTAGGTTGAAAGAATGGGATGTTCCCTCAAGCAATTATAATGGGAACCTTGGGACTGGCCAGAGGATGCAAATGGCATGGACTTATGTAAATAGCCAAGCACTCCTGAACATGCAGTCTGGTTTCCCAAAGAGTCAAGGAGGTGAACACAATGAGAAAATGTGGAGAAATGCCCAGTAGACCAATGTAGACACTGAATCTGTGTTTAGGCTACTGCACATCAGCGGTTGTAGTTTGTGGAGAAGCATAGGCTGAGGCCGTCCCTTACTTTTATCTTACGTGGGCTGGCCAGGAGTCCATCTCACTCCATTGCATGTGATTTCTTGAATGCATATAGGGAAATGCACCTTGTCTTCTAGTACCTAAGGGAAGAATTTTCTCTTCCACTTGAGCAGTGCTCCAAGATTTGCTTGCATTTAGACAGATTTACGTACAGTATGTTTACTCATGGGCTGTGAAATATGAATGTAGGGTCCTATTTAAAACAGTGTTGGCGTTTGAGAACTTTGGGGTTCTGGTGGCATAAAAAAAACCAATACATCTGACCCCCTGCTTATCTCATCTAGACATTGAAAAAAATTAATGGGAGTGTGTGCAGATTGCCTGAGGACAAAGTAGCCGACCTGCTAGCCAGGGTGAGGGGGTCATAGGGGCTAATAAGGTGTTTCTAAAGGAAATGCAGAGCCTGTTAGGGTCAATCAACTTTGCAGTTAGGATGATATCTAAGGGAGAAATTTTTAGTTGCCCACTGGAATTCAGCACGGGGGTCAACAAGCAGCATTGCAAGATATGGGTCACAAAGCAAAGGAAGGTGGATTTTTGGGTCTGGAAGGAGTTTTTGAGTGACATCAATGGCGTGGCAGTGTGAGTCTAAGCAGCTAGGTCAAATGAGAATCTGAAATGATTCACATACACAGCCAGGGGTTCAGGTATGGCACCTTTTTTTATGGAAAATGATGTACGGGTACCTGGCCCACTGAATTTTAGGAGGTGGATCTGAGAAGAAACCTAATTTTGCTGGAACTGTACCCAATTATAGTGGCAGTTGAGCTTTGAAGGGATGAACCAAGGGATAGGCAGTTAGAGTTCTAGCCAGACTATATGAGTGCCATATATGTCATAAATAACTTCTCAACAAGTTCAGAAGAAGTGATGAGGCTGTTTTAATTTTATTGTCCTAAGATACCTGCAGGCAAACATTTCATTCAAAGCTAAGTATTTCCAAGGGGTCATTCATTCCATAAAGTATGCATTGTCCAGGGGTAGGCTGAATGCATTTTACAAGTTAGTTCACTATGCAGACAGGCATGGACTAAGCTGTCAGGAATCTGTTTGGAAGCTCATGAACCTACTTTAAAGAACCTGACTGTGCAGTCATTTGCACCGATTTACATGGACAGCTTACAAGAAGGAATGGTCAAAGTAACTAATGTTTCAAGGTAGTTTAGAAAATCAACTGGCAAAAAGACTGGCTTTATCTTGGAACCATAAAGAGAAGTGGAGTTGGTGGGGACAAGAGCAATAGGAGTGAATGGGTGAGTCTGGGATTTAAAGGGACAGACTACTTATTCAGACTGGACTGTGTGAAGAAAATCTGTCACTCAAACACCTTGATATTCATACTGTATGTTTGTTTTACAGGTCTCTTTCACTTTGATGTAAGGGTCATTCAAGAAGATTTGGCATCTCACTAGGCTAATTTGGCAACCTCTCAAGGCTGCTCTGACCATGCACCAGAGTTCTGTTACTGCAGGCAGTAAAAGGGGGAGGGGAACATTGCAAATATGGCATGGTTGGTGTTAGCTGCATGATTGGGCCAGAGTGGTCCATGCATAAATAGCCAGTGTTACTTTCCCTCCATCAGCTTGACAAAGGAGTGCGCCTGTTGATGAGATCTCCAGTGCGCATGCTCATGAAATTCTTTACAACCACGAAGCCTGGTGACGTCATCACATTGACGTGCACTCCACATGCTCCCCAGCCATTACTTCCAGGTCTCCACTATATTGTTGGTTCAGCCTGGATCGGTGACAGTGGATCTGGTAGTTACACACGCCGGTGATCAGACTGCTACACCATGACGTTTGTTTGTGATGGATTAGATGAGCTATTCTTTATCTATTCTCCTGTGACTTTTTATTATGTGCAGGGGCAGACTGACAACTCATGGGGCCCCCTGGCAATAGGGGATCATGGGGCCCCTGTGTCCTTGCCCAAACTCAAAAAAGCCTATGGAAAAAGGTACCAGGGGCATCTCATGAGGCCCCCTACTGACCCTGGGCCCTCGGGCAGTGCCCGAGTTTCCAAATGGTCAGTTCGCCCCTGATTATGTGCAATAAATAAATTTTTAGTATACACTGGCATCCAGGGTAATAAGAAGCTTTCTTTCCACTCTTTTCCCAGTCCAGGAGTTACAGAAACTGTAGGAGATCAACCTGAAATGTGGTCTTCCCTCTTGACAACTTCTTGACAAGAGACAGAGTGATCACAGATACAAATGGCTCTTGTTCTCCAGCTCTGTCTTCACTGTCTGAAGCTCCAACGGTGAGTGATTGTGCCTAGTGGCTGGCCTCTGTCTCCCACTCCATGCTCCCCAGCCATGATGGGCAGTCATTAGTCACACTTTAAACAGCTATACAGGTTATAAATGAGATGGGATTAGTCCTCTATACCCTCCTTACAAAGCAGGTCCTGTAGATTCTGTCCACAGGCATTGTCACTGCCTTGCAGTGAGACATATTTGCAATTAAGCCATCTGTTTTCAAACAAAAGGAAATGCACTCTTGGCAACCCTTCGACTGAAGAGCTGGACAGAGTCCATAGAATACAAACCAATAGCCTAGCAGACTTCAGTTATCCTAAGGATATACTGTGCAGGGTCCACTTTTTTTTACAATCAAGGAGTGCATTATGTGCAAGGTGTGGGAAAAGGGATTGTGCCAGTTTGATGGTTTAGATATCACCACCCTTCCAGACATGTTCTGCCATATGATGGCCACATAAAGAATACTCATACCTCTACTAGGCCAGATCTGTGGGGCTAATGTCTCATACATTTGGGGTCATCCATTTCATCTAATCATTCGCAAAGAAAATGTTATCTTCCAGCTGCACTCCCTATCTCAAATATCTAAGCTCTTCACCTTCCTATGCACTGATCCTATTCCTCTTGCTAGGCTTCATTGGATCCTGCCAAATTCCTGCTGCTGCAACCTCTTAGACTGAGACAAACAACTTCCATGCATCCTCAATGGTCAAAGCACCCACACATCCCACAGACTGGAAGTTATAGGTGTTTTTTGGACCACTGTCTTGATTGCTCAGGAATATATCTTCCTCTTCCAGGTGGCATTACAGCCTCTCATATATGTGCCTCTTAACATAGCTGTACCAGCCCCTGGCTCGTAGGGGTCAAATGTAAGCCTTATCTTAACTTCCTTGGCTAAAAACACAGCACATGTTTGCAAACTCATAGCAGACTCGCTAACATCCACTCTTGTTAGGCCTACTCACATCTAAACATTATTATAATGTCTGCACATTTGTGGATGACCTCTAATTCTCATTAATAAAACCCTGAGATCTCTATTCCAAATGTTTTGAAAAAACGGGATACTTACTCTGCCCTTTAAAACTATAAAATTAATGCATCCAAATCTGTCAAAATGGAGGGATAGATCTGGCTAATATCAAATCCTGGAATTTGAAAGCTGAGCTAAACATTGTAGGTGTGAATTGAACTAAATGTGAGCAGTGCTAGATCATAACCTGTTATAGTGATAGTGATTGCATGGACTACTCATTTGTGAACCTATTTTTGCAGCTTGATGATTACAGAGCTTGGCAATCTGGGAAACTCTCTATGCTAAGAAAAGTTCAGTGGTATCCAAAACCTAGTAGTTTTTACCTTTACAGTTTTTCCTGTATTTAGAAAGAACATAGTGCACAATAAGTAATCACACACCAGTGTCCTGCAATGGCAACATGACTCTTCAGAATGGTAAATAGATAACCATTTAAAGAGACATATAGCTAGTCTGCTTGGAGGTGAAGATTCCAAGTTTATTGTCCCCTTACTCAATCTTTTTGGTAGCATGCATTTCACCAATTTTAAACACCAAAGGTTTCTTCGTATCTTCACCTTTTTTCAAGATGAGGATAGAATACATTCAAAGAAAATATGTGAACTTATATTGTGTCTTTTAAAATGCACCACTTTCCATATGGCTTTACTATTTTAAAAGTCCTACAATCACAGTTTACAAAAAAGAACAGAAAGCATTAAAGCCACATTTTAAATTGAATTTGTCCAGAGGATTTCAGTAGGCAAGCATTAACCTTTCATTTGTATGTTTTAAGTCCACATTGCTTTTAATGCTTTCCTATACACAATCCTTTGTTGAACACATTAGTCTTATTGTAACCCTCTGCTGGTTTTGAATGGACTGCTTTCTGGCTTTCTCTAATTAAAGCTCCAATGAAAGCAACCTGTGTTTCATTAACTCATGTGTATAATAGATGATAGTTCAAAAATAAGTACAAACAGCCCACAGCAATTTTTAGGGGCTTACAAATAAATAATGTATGTTAGTAATGAGGTAGGAAGAGATAGCTTTCTTTGATGGTTATGACCGGCTTTGTGACCTGATTATGTCACAGAGTGTCAGCACCAGAGACACTACAAAGGGCATAGCATCTCATCAAATCTATTTCCACTGCAATCACTCTCTACTGCAAGTCTTGTTAGGAACACAGTATCTATCAGGCCTCATTAGCACCATTTACCATCAAGGAGCACAGATAGCAAATCCATGCACCCTTCATCACAGTAATGAGAACAACTGCACTCATCTTTTATCTAATTGGATCAACTCAGGCTTTACTTCTACTTAGCATTGCCAGCTAATTGTGTATTAAAATGCTCTGAAGGTTGCTTAACGGCCTAGGTCCTGACCACAAGTTCAATTTCTTTAAGCAAAAAGATGTTGATCTTCTTTTTCAAGATGTGTCATCAAGAACAGAATTGATTGCCCTAGCCTAGTGTGGCTAACTATGTTTAACTCATTTATTATACAAAAAACATACAATATTTCACAGGAATATATTACAGAGGTGCTTTCCTTCTTATTAAATAATTGTTTTCCCTCTATTTGAAGATTAATTTAACAATGGCAACATTAATAGCAACTGCATGTTACACGTGCACATGCAGTACAAATTCATTTTTATAGCTCCTAAAGGTGTTGCAAAAGAATCTCACTAATTAATTTAAGTTTTTTCATAGCTGTTCTGAGTATAGTGGTTTTCTCCAAATTGTGAGAGCAGTCCCAATCCTCCATTCAAATATATGCTTGGGAGATGCTTTTAAGCTGTATGTGGTGTTAACAGATTCTATGGTTTACATGGACAGCGTCCACAACACCACATTTTGGCATCACATTATTTGCATTAGTAATATATTATATATATATATAGTATATATTTTAATTTTACATTTTTGCGGCACCCTAGTCTGATATATATATATATATTTGTAGATATTTTTGGATGCAACAACTAATTTTTTTAACTAGTTGTAACAGAACTGAATTGACCAGAAAACAAAAGATCTAAAAGCTATAGGCACTTGTACTCTTAAAGTAAAGCTTAAGCCCTTAGCTTCATACAAACTGGCCAGTGACACAACAGTTTGAAAACACAGTTTTGTGTTTTTTTTGTTCACTGTACCACACTTCATTGCCTCTAATAAAATGTCAAAAGACCTCAAAACCACAACCCCCCACATTTCCCTACCATCCCTGTTTCCCCAATATTTCCAAATGATTCAAAATATAAATTTCAGGTATTGGTTTGGTAGAAACTTTAGTGACAGGACAATACCCAAGCCTTTCAATAAGCAGAAAATATAAAGAGCTCTGCAGTGTGGGTCTCAGCTGCCAACAGGTTGGCTGTGGCCTGCAACCTGTACCTTCACTGTACTAAACATGTTAATATGCAAGAAAAAACTCAGCAGACACTCAATGACATTGGTCAGCAGAAAATGGCCCACATTTAGTGTTAGGAAAAAGTTACTGTGCACCCAAGATAAAAAGACAAGGTCTTCCTCACCCTCCATTAGCTGTGAACTAGTTTAGCAGCATAAGTTGCAGGTCCTGTCCTTTTTTGACTAGGGTCAATTGTAGGCTTTAAACTTGCTGAAATTCTCTGTAGAACCTTCCTAGATAGGCTGCCAGATGCTAGGTAAATTTAGTCTTTTTAGCTCCCCTGTAATCAGTGGAGCAGTTTGTGATTGCTCTGGGCTGTTTTAGGTTTCATTTGCTGCAGGTTCAACTGCTTCCCTGTGCCTTCGGGAGAATTCTAGAATGTAGTTGAGCTGGAAGAGGAAAACAAACAGGCTGAAAATGTATGTGATCTCAGCCAATCCCTCAATCCCTGTGGAAGGATGCACAGTAGGTGGCTGAGGAATTGCATAAACAGGCTAGGCCTGAGGCAGTCTTATTCTTCTGCAGGAGCAGGAGGAGAAATTTCCAACCTCATGGGCTGTTGCCCCACTGGGCAGTGCATCTGAAGTTCTTAAAGGAGCTCATCAAGGCCCCAGCTAAGCAAGAAAGATGGGGAAGGGGGCTACTGTTCTGGTAATAGCTTGAGTTGATCAAGTGATTTCACTGAGGAGAGTTCACAAGAAAAAACTGGGACAAATTAGCGGGTCTTTTTGGGGGTGAGCACTGCATCTCCTAATCCCTTCCGGCTGTCTCCAGAAGCATCCTTGACCACAGCTTTCTTTGCTTCCACAGCTGTTTTCTGATCGCCTCCATGCCTAGCATCTTAATATCAGCTTGGTGAAACTGCTCCTTTTACATCTGCTTACATTCCAGCTGGTAGAGCCTGTACCCTTCCAACAGAAAGCCATGCCTGCCTATTACCAGCATGTGCAATGCAAATGTTACTGTATAGCTGGACCATCACATATGATCCAATAAGCATGGGAAGTAATGGTACATCTCTTTAATTGCAAAATGGCCAAATGTGATAGAGGTTAGAAAGGATAT
The DNA here is from genome assembly GCF_062004578.1 of Staurois parvus. Lineage (NCBI taxonomy): Eukaryota > Metazoa > Chordata > Amphibia > Anura > Ranidae > Staurois > Staurois parvus. Next base: position 4,349,947 of record NW_028317816.1, on the reverse strand, counting down.
AAATTGGAAAACAATGCTTGAGCTGGTGTTTCTCCCCCATGTGCTGCATCTTGGTGACAATGCCAGTACAGTCACCTATCTCCCCTTCTTCTCAAAGGCATCAGGTGGTCACTAATCAAAACCACTTTTTTCCCAAAGTCTATGCAATTACCCAGAAAAACATCTTCATGTTATTTTGCAGCTGGTATGTCTGGGGGAAAGGGGGGCACTGGGCCAGAGACTTTGAAAGCTCTTCAGGCACAGGCAGTCCAAGAGGTGGCTGACCCCACATCAGCTTGTACAAGGCCAGATCATGTGTGACAACAGCCCCATCCAGCTGGTCCCCTTTTAGCTTAGAGAGTTTACACACACATACCTTGATTGCCCATGTCCTTAGCATACTGGCGCAGCAGTTCTTGGTTAGGTACCCTGGATTTCAAGATGAGGCCTCAGCTCTTCTGGTCCGCTGAGGATCATTAGACTGCCATACCCACTGACTGTTCGTCTAACAGACATGCAGTGTCAGTAGTGATGAGCCGAATTGCCCTGAGGTTGGTTCAAATAGGGTTCAGTGAATTTCAAAGAAATTCAAATACTGAACCCAAACACCACTGAAATCAAAGGCTGAATCTGTTAAATTAAGAATGCCTATTTTCTAGGCTAATAAAGCACTGAGAGCACTTTTAAAAGAGTTTTAATTTGCTGACAAATAACATCACCCTTAATTGGCATCTTTATTTGAAAAGAAAAACATCACACATGCCCCAAGGGTTCCCCAAAATACATACCAGACTCCCAAGAGTTTGTAATGTATTGTGGGGGGACCTTTTTGAGGGGTTTGTGTGCTTTTTTTATGGCAATTTAAGCAGTGTAATTTTTTTTCTTTGTAAATATAACTTTTACATACTACAGCAAATATGAAAACAAACTGCACAGCGTCCCCCCGCCAAATGCATATCAGACCCTTTGAGCCTAGTTTGAATTTTATGGGGGTACCTCATGCAAAGCAAAAGTGTGAGAACCCCTAAAAAATTTATACCAGATGCTTAATCTGAGCTTGCAGCCAAGCTGGCCAAATAAGGGGGATGTGTGTGCCCTCCTTCCTGAACCAAACCAGCCCAAATGCCCTCAGCATGGTTGTTCCTTGCCAGGGGGGACACCACTGGGAAAGCACCTTGTCCCCATGTTGATATGGGCAAGGGCCTCATCCCCACAATACTGGCTGGTGGTTGCTGGTATGCTGGTGGGGAACTTATTGAAATCTGGAAGCCCCCTTTAATAATAGGGGCCCCAGATACCACACCCACATAAGTGAGTATGGGGTACATAGCACCCCATCTCATTCACAAAACAAAATGTAACCTAGAAATCAAGACACCCAAATATTTCAAAAGTCCTTAAAAAATAAAATCCCAGAAAAGGCCTTGATTGTAAATCCATCATCAATTGCGATGTCCACTGCCCGCCGACTCACATCACATGACCGATTTACTTACAGCTTTACTTGACTGTACTTACCAAACTGTCATCAGCTGTATAAGGGAAGAGGTGGGGATAGTGTTGACATTAACCAAATATGTCCATGGAAGCAACCAGTGACAGCGGTAGAAATATCACTTTTTTTCAGCTCTCGCTGAGCAGATGGCTGATCTGTCAACTCTTCCCTATGTTTCACGGGATTGCTTTGATTGGTTAAAACAGCAAATAAATGGTACAGAGCTGCTTAGATCGGCTTTTTAGACAGTGTCTGTGAAGGACAGCTCAGTTGACAGCAATTAATAGGCGCACTTTCTGCCACAGGGCTATTTCTGGAGCAATGTTTATAAACAGCGCTCCAGACATAGACGTCCACAGCTTCATTATTTTTTTTTAATATGGCAGAAGTAGGTTGGTTAACAGCATCTTACCACCATTCATGGAGGCAACCAGAATAGTGAGCTGTAATGGGGTGGGAATTAGCAAAACAATCCCTCTTGTGTTTAAGCAGGATCACCCACTGTATGGTTTGCATGAATGGACACTGGAGACACAGCAACAGCAGGAATAGGAGGACTTCATGTTGCCTCAGGACCAGAAGGATTCTATTGTCTAATGCCTCCACAAAAGGCAGCAGAAAGCAGAGGAGAAGTATGAGGAAGAGGATTGGGGTGCTGACAGTAAAAAAGAGTAGGGTTGTTGCGTTGACATTGAGGATGAGGAGAACATATTGGGCAGCTTCATAGGGAAACATTTCACCCCTCTTCAAACCAAAAAATTATAATGTGAGCTTTGCCTCCATCCAAGAAGGAGTACAAAGTGCCCTCACTCTGGGATAATGCAGCAAAAGAACATTGGCTCCATCTCCTGATGGTGGCTGGATTCACTAGGTTATAGGCAGAGATGAAGGAAAAACACCTAACGGTAAAGGATGGCTGCTCAACCACAAGGTAGCCTTGGTTTTACTCTTGTTGCCTATATAGGCAAAGCTGGCCATTCTGTACAGCACCATACAGTCCACTTCTGCTGAAGGCATAGATGCTGGGTAAAATTGGGATTGGGGCGGGAGGGTAATTGCAGGCTGACCACCCTTGCACAAGTTATCTTTCACTGTGCCATTTGTGAGCTGCCCTTGTGCACTGCTTTTTTAATGTTTATATTTTTGTAACTTTTCTTTTCAAGATTGCTGCTAGCTCAGATATTTGTTTTGCAGAGGCGATGGCTTCAAGGAATCCTACCTTGTAGGTTAGAGCAGAGAAATTAATTTTTCAATTGATAACAATTAATAGCAGACAGAACCATATTAGAGCTTCGTATTCAGGGAGTGAGAGACCATTCATCTCTGAAACAATAAAATAAAGAGCAGAGACATAACTGTCGATAGTGCTGAGAGCAAAACATTGGTCCAGGTCCTCTCATTTTCCCTCCCACCAGCAGTATGTTTTATGTTATTTATTTGAACATTGTATCAAGATTAGCATTTGATCATTGTTTTCAGTTTTTGTCATAAAACATTTTTGGGGTTATTGTATTCATTGTAAGGCCATCCCTGTCCTGGTCAAGCAAAAACAATGGGCAGGGATGGCATGCCTGTAAATAAGACTCTTACAAGTGATCATATTCATGAATGTTTGGGTATTTAAGCTGGACCGTTGGTTGAAGGTGGCCCAATATGAGCTGGCCATGTTAGAGATGGCCTTAAAGCAGTTGGATTCATTTGAAATAACCTGAGGTGAGGGATTGCTTTTTTGGTGCAGGGTGTTTGACCAATCTAATGCATAAAAATTATTCCAGGCATGGCTATATTATACTGTACATAGTTCTATTAGTGCAGTTTGGACCAATGTAACTACATATATATACTATACCATACCTGGTCAATGCCACTGGAAGCTGGAAATCACTGCTTTTTAAATGGTGCTTTAAAAGGCTGCAGTTGCACAGGGAGGCAACAGGAAGATTTATAATCAAGATTAGAGATGAGCGAATCGAACTTGGCGAAGTGGAATTCGTTTTGAATATTAGGAAAAATTCGATTCGCATCGAATCCGAATTTTAGCAAACTTCGGATGCACGAATCGAATTTTCCCCGATCAGCCGGCAAAAGTGTCACTGCAGAGAGCTCCGCTATTTCTGACAGTTCTCTGACAGTTCTGACAGTTCATTTACAGCGGTTGAAACATTGTATCTATTTGTTTCCATTTAGGATACAGATGTTTTTATTCGGAAATAAATAGATACAATGTTTCAACCGCTGTAAATGAACTGTCAGAACTGTCAGAGAACTGTCAGAAATAGTGGAGCTCTCTGCAGATACACTTTCTGCTGTACTGGAATTCTTCTTCTTTTCATTCTTCTTCTTCTTTTCATTCTTCTTCTTCTTCCTCTTCTTCTTTTCATTCTTCTTTTCATTCTTCTTCTTTTTTTCATTCTTCTTCTTCTTCTTTTCATTCTTCTTCTTCTTCTTTTCATTCTTCTTTTCATTCTTCTTCTTCTTCTTTTCATTCTTCTTTTCATTCTTCTTCTTCTTCTTTTCATTCTTCTTCTTCTTCTTTTCAGTCTTCTTTTCATTCTTCTTCTTCTTCTTTTCATTCTTCTTCTTCTTCTTCTTTTCATTCTTCTTCTTCTTCTTTTCATTCTTCTTCTTCTTCTTTTCATTCTTCTTCTTCTTTTCATTCTTCTTCTTCTTCTTTTCATTCTTCTTCTTCTTCTTTTCATTCTTCTTTTCATTCTTCTTCTTCTTCTTTTCATTCTTCTTCTTCTTTTCATTCTTCTTTTCATTCTTCTTCTTCTTTTCATTCTTCTTCTTCTTCTTTTCATTCTTCTTTTCATTCTTCTTCTTCTTCTTTTCATTCTTCTTCTTCTTCTTTTCATTCTTCTCATTCTTCTTTTAATTCTTCTTTTCATTCTTCTTTTCATTCTTCTTCTCATTCTTCTTTTCATTCTTCTTCTTCTTTTCATTCTTCTTCTTCTTCTTTTCATTCTTCTTTTCATTCTTCTTCTTCTTCTTTTCATTCTTCTTTTCATTCTTCTCATTCTTCTTTTCATTCTTCTTTTCATTCTTCTTCTCATTCTTCTTTTCATTCTTCTTCTTCTTCTTTTCATTCTTCTTCTTCTTTTCATTCTTCTTTTCATTCTTCTTCTTCTTCTTTTCATTCTTCTTCTTCTTCTTTTCATTCTTCTTTTCATTCTTCTTCTTCTTCTTTTCATTCATTCTTCTTCTTCTTTTCATTCTTCTTTTCATTCTTCTTCTTCTTCTTTTCATTCTTCTTTTCATTCTTCTTCTTCTTTTCATTCTTCTTCTTCTTCTTCTTTTCATTCTTCTTTTCATTCTTCTTTTAATTCTTCTTTTCATTCTTCTTCTCATTCTTCTTTTCATTCTTCTTCTTCTTTTCATTCTTCTTCTTCTTTTCCTTCTTCTTCTTCTTTTCATTCTTCTTTTCATTCTTCTTCTTCTTCTTCTTTTCATTCTTCTTCTTCTTCTTTTCATTCTTCTTTTCATTCTTCTTCTTCTTCTTTTCATTCTTCTTCTTCTTCTTTTCATTCTTCTTTTCATTCTTCTTCTTCTTCTTTTCATTCTTCTTCTTCTTCTTTTCATTCTTCTTTTCATTCTTCTTCTTCGTCGTGCCCCGTGACTGCCCAAATGAGTGAAGTGTGCGGTGATTCTAAGATCGACGGCACTCATCTGCATGTCATACTGACTGACAGTATTATTTCTCTTCTCCAGCAGACTCCAAGGGCATTTAAATTAAAAGTACAGTGTTCTGCACTAATATAAAGGCTCTCTGAAGCCTAGAAACCCTTTAAATAAGTTAAATTCGCGGCGAATAAATTCGCATCGAATCGAATTTCTCCCGCAAATTCGGCGAATCAGCCGAATCGAATTTTTGAATAATTCGCTCATCTCTAATCAAGATTTCAAAATTAGAGTGAGAGAGAGTTGAAGTGAATACAGTATTTAAGCACATGCACTAGGCTGCATTTTGAGGTTGTGCCAGCTAGTTAAAAACAAAAACAGTGTTTTCATTTCGCTGACAAAAATTCCTCCAAAATAAAGCTGCAATATAGTGTTTTTCCTGAGAAAAATTACACAATATTGTACTGCCTAAGTTCACATTATTGAATCGATTGTACTAGCCTTAATTTTGAACAGGATCCCTAACCAGCCATTTTAAAATCAAGAAATTTGCATTAGAGTATAATTATTTCACTGCAACAAGCCCACAACATATTATTATACCTACATGCACAGTATTGAATAACTTGTACCAAGCCCTATTTTGAACAGGACTGACACCAGCCATTTTAGAATCAAGAAACTTACATTAGAGTGTAATTATTTCACTGAAAAAGCCCTAACATAATGCAGTGAATGTGTGAATAATATTGAATCACTTGTACTAGGCCCCATATTGAACAAGACCCATTTCAGTCATTTTAAACTTAAGACATCTACATTAGAGTGCATTTTATTTGCTGAATACAGCCCTCAAAATAAAAAAGTACACAGTATTAAATCACTTGCAATAGGCCCTATGTTGAACATGACCCACACCAGCTATTTAAAATTAAAAATAACATTAAAGTAAGTTTTTTTTTGCTGAAAAAAAACAAATAGTGTGATGCCTATGTGCACAGTATTTAAACAGTTTTACTAGACCTCTTTATCACTTGAACCACAACATCCTTTTATAGAATCAAGAATTCAACATAAGAATGTGCTTATTTCACTGAAAAAAAAACCAAATTATTACAGGGAACACGTGCTCAGTATTTGTACACTTTGTGTAGGTCGCTATGTCAGTAGGACCAATACTAACTTTTTTTTAAATTAAGAAAATAACTTACAGAGGCCAAAACCAAAATTATGGTTTACCATAATCTGTTAAGGATTTGGGAAGGGTGACTATAAAATTCATGAAAGCAGTCTCCTTACTACTGAGGATTTATATCTGGAGATTGACAGAGTTCACAGGCCACTGATGGTGTAGAGATCAGACAGGTCACTCACGGATCTGCATATATCTACCACACAAAGGAGACGATCATGAAATATGCAAGGGAACATCCTGAATTGAACATACAGGAATATAAGATTCACAGTTTTGAAGATATAGCACACTATACAGTACAAAACGGTACAAAAAAAGCAAGGCTTTGAAACCACTTCTTCTACCTCACATCCCTCACAGCATTCCCTATCAATGGGCATTTAGACTCTTTTTTCAATATAGTGGCAAAGTAGGGGGAAAAGTTGCTTGAAAGGGAAACTACCTACAGTCATGGCCGAAATTGTTGGCACCCTTGATATTTCTCCAGGAAATCATGTATTTCTCACGAAACGTATTGCATTAACACATGTTTTGCTATACACATGTTTATTCCCTTTGTGTGTATTGGGACAAAACAAAAAAAGGGAGGAAAGAAAGCAAATTCGACATAATGTCACACAAACCTCCAAAAATGGGCTGGACAAAAGTATTGGCACCCTTTCACAACTGCGGATAAATAAGAATGTTACAAGCATGTGATGCTCCTGTAAACTCACCTGGGGCAAGTAACAGGTGTGGGCAATATAGAAATCACACCTGAAAGCAGATAAAAAGGAGAGACGTTCACTTAACCTTTGCATTGTGTGTCTGTCTGTGCCACACTAAGCATGGACAACAGAAAGAGGAGACGAGAACTGTCTGAGGACCTGAGAACCAAAATTGTGGCAAAATATCAACAATCTCAAGGTTACAAGTCCATCTCCAGAGAACTAGATTTGCCTTTGTCCACAGTGCGCAACATTATCAAGAAGTTTGCAACCCATGGCACTGTAGCTAATCTCCCTGGTCGTGGACGGATGAGGAAAATTGATGAAAGATTGCAACGCAGAATAGTCCGGATGGTGGATAAGCAGCCCCAAACATGTTCCAAAGACATTCAAGCTGTACTGCAGGCTCAGGGAGCATCAGTGTCAGCGCGAACTATCCGTCGACATTTAAATGAAATGAAACGCTATGGCAGGAGACCCAGGAGGACCCCACTGCTGACACAGAGACATAAAAAAGCAAGACTACAGTTTGCCAAAATGTACTTGAGTAAGCCAAAAGCCTTCTGGGAAAACGTCTTGTGGACAGATGAGACCAAGATAGAGCTTTTCGGTAAAGCACATCATTCTACTGTTTACCGAAAACGGAATGAGGCCTACAAAGAACAAAACACAGTACCTACGGTAAAATATGGTGGAGGTTCAATGATGTTTTGGGGTTGTTTTGCTGCCTCTGGCACTGGGTGCCTTGACTGTGTGCAAGGCATCATGAAATCTGAGGATTACCAAAGGATTTTGGGTCGCACTGTAGGGCCCAGTGTCAGAAAGCTGGGTTTGCGTCCAAGATCCTGGGTCTTCCAGCAGGACAATGACCCCAAACATACGTCAAAAAGCACTCAGAAATGGATGGCAAAGAAGCGCTGGAGAGTTCTGAAGTGGCCAGCAATGAGCCCAGATCTAAATCCCATTGAACACCTGTGGAGAGATCTTAAAATTGCTGTTGGGAAAAGGTGTCCTTCCAATAAGAGAGACCTGGAGCTGTTTGCAAAGGAAGAGTGGTCCAAAATTCCGGGTGAGAGGTGTCAGAAGCTTATTGATGGTTATAGGAAGCGACTGATTTCAGTTATGTTTTCCAAAGGGTGTGCAACCAAATATTAAGTTAAGGGTGCCAATACTTTTGTCCAGCCCATTTTTGGGGTTTTGTGTGACATTATGTCATATTTGCTTTTCTGCCTCTGTTTTATATTTGTTCCAATACATACAAAGGGAATAAACATGTGTATAGCAAAACATGTGTTAATGCAATACCTTTTTTGTGTGAAATACTTGATTTTCAGGAAAAATATCAAGGGTGCCAACAATTTCGGCCATGACTGTATATTACTCTTCCCTGAAGCAAAGCAGTAGGAAAACAGTGGTGCCCATAGTGTTTTGCCTACTTGCCTTGGCTTCATATACTTGTAGAAACTTGGCTCTTATCAGTTCTGTTCCTCTGCCTAGATATGTGAACTGTAACATCTAATTTGTTTCTATATGCCTGTATTACAAAGTATATTATTCTATTATTTAAATATTACAACTTGGCATTTATGATTTGTTCAACCTGCCCTGAGTTCACTAGCAATCTGACAGGGGCTGATGTTGTCAGGCTCAATATAAATTTGTGGACCCTTTGGATTGGATAAGTTTTCCCTGGGATTTTCATGGAAGATGAAGGCTTCACAGAATGAATGCCTTTTAGTCCCTGGGGGGTTTATCAGTACACTTTGTATTGGTCCTTTTGGTAAAACCTTCTCCTCCTTAGATCACTGACAGGTTCATTAATGAGGATATTTCCCTTTGGTCAGGGCCCTTCTATGTACCTTAAGCTCAGGGTTGGTGTTCATAATTATTATGGTTTACAGTCATAGTTTTTATGACGTTCTAAGTTTATTGTTTCGCAGAAGAGCTTGGCGTACATGGCCTCTGCCTGGTCTGAGCATGATACCCTGCCTATTAACCTTTATGATGCCTGTGGGAACTGCACTGTTTCCATCGGCGCTGTTCTGCCTCTCCAGTCTAGGCAATGCAAGTGTGATCTCTATAACTAATCCAGTCATGGGTAGATAACTGTAACTTACATCCTCAGTAGAATTAGCAGAAAGTGTCATGATCCAAATGACATCTTGCAGATTATAGAAAGCTTTAATCCAAAACTTGTACAGACCTTTACAGATGAACTTCAGGTAAAAAAACATAGTATATGACAAGAGAAGCAACTCCTACTAAGTGCAGAATAAAAGTAACAGGTTTACTAAGCAGCAAAGTGGCAACTCACAACAATATGAAAAAACGCTCATCTAGATAACATTGCTGTGGTGAGCCGGTCTGGTTCCATGCAGCCTGCAGTGGTGGATGGGGAACAGATTCCTCAGCAGTGCTGGTGGCTCCCAGCACCTTCAGGCTCCCTACCATGTACTGCCTCCCTATGGTTTTTCTGCAGTAGGTTGTATACATGGTATAGATTCACTACTTCACAGGTTGGTTAAGAGAATCCCACACGCATGTTATCTAAATGAATTTTGAATATAATATTTCACTTTAAGCATCATTAAGACTGCTGGTCCCTGCCAAACATCATTTAAAACAGTTTTATTGCTTTGGTACAAGTTCACCAGGCCCCTCATGTCATTTGACAATCCCTTGCTTATTATCTAGTACTAGAAAATAGCTAGAACTGATTTTTAACATTCGGCTTCAAAAGGGTTCAGGTTCCATACTTCACTCTCTGTAATGTCCACCAAACCTTTCTTAAACCAACCCATGTTTTTTTGGTTTATCTCCAGGGGTGGACTGACAACTCATGGGGCCCCCGGGCAATAGGGGATCATGGGGCCCCTGTGTCCTTGCCCAAACTCAAAAAAGTCTATGAAAAAGGTACCAGGGGCATCTCATGGGGCCCCCTACTGACCCCGGGCCCTCGGGCAGTGCCCGAGTTTCCAAATGGTCAGTCCGCCTCTGTTTATCTCTAATCCTTATATAAGATCAGCATGCCCACCTGAATATAGTTTATGACCATATTTTTACTAAGTCAGTGTAATAAATTTTTATCACATTATAGCTATAATTAGGTTTTTATGTCATAACACAGATGGTGTAAAAAACAGCAAAACCTTTTCACACTTCACTCATGAACAGTTGATCTATGCTACCGGGGCATTTTATATTTTTTCTGTTGTATCACCTAGCAGAGAAATTGGCAGTGTCCACAAGGTTTTGAAATATTGCTAAGATTGTTGAGTGATAGATATAGAGGTAAGCAAATTTGACTAACTAAATTAAGAATCAATCTTTGTCAACTAGCATCATGATTGCAAATGTTTCCAACTGGCAATCCGATTTGCTCCTACCTTCCTTTCTTTCAAGGGGAACTGGGAACAAGTACAGATATTCTGCAGCATTAAAGTGTATGTAAAACCTAAATCAATTTTCTCTATGTTGGCCTACTGAACAGCTAACTTGAGAAGCTTGCATAGCAGGCTAACAATGCAATTGGTAATTGCAAGGCAGTGGCTTAGTGTTGTCAGTGTGCCAGAAGTGTCAGCAGTGATGTTACTGGCAAGACCTATAACAAAGAACATTTTTAACAGATTTAAAAAAAAAAATATATACAAGCTGTATACAATGAGAACTGATGCCAACAAACTGAAAAATAGATTGATTGCTTACTAAAGTTTTACTTTTATACTAACTGTTTAAATGAATGGCTTTTCAGAGGTTAAAAAGAAGACATTCTTATGCTGTTATTACAAACTTAAAGGATATTTAAACCCACTAATTAAAATTTAATGTATTATTATTATGCAGGATTTATATAGCGCCAACAGTTTTCTCAGAGCTTTACAATATAATGTATTGCAACTTAGTCCTGAGTCCTTAGTCCTGAGTCCTCAGATGCGGAGGATGCATTTTTTTCAGGTTAAGTACATTTTCTGCAAGTACAGAAAAATACCTGTTGATCCTCTCAGAATGTCAGGGTTCCTGTACCCTACTGTACACTGGACTGATATAATAGTCAACTTCCTCAGCTATTCGCTGTGAACTACAAAACACTTTCTTCCTATATGATAGAGATTCTGAGAAGTATTTTGTAGTCTAAATCAGGAGAGCAGCCTCAGGTGACAATGTTGCTCCACCATAGATACACCCAAGGACAGAACGTGTTGTGCTGGCAGGATTACTTTGTGAAAATCTACTTTAAAAATGGTTGAAAAAAAGAAAACAAATATACCCAACACATCTGTGATTTGGTAATCTGCAATATATTATGTTTTGGGGGGGATGGGGGTTAGAAACACTTAAAAAATGAGAAGTGTTTTAAGTAAATGTTTCCTGTTTGTTAACTGACGTAATAATTCCTCTCATTGGTATTCATTTAAAAAAGGAGATTTCAGATGGTTTACTCACTTGCCTACCTGGCACTTTTCCCTTTCAGTGCTGTTGCACTTTGAATGACAATTGCACAGTCATGCAACACTGTACCCATATGAATTATTTTTTTCACACAAATAGAAATTTCTTTTGGTGGAATTTAATCACCCCTGGGTTTTTTACTTTTTGCACTATAAACGAAAAAAGAGAAAAAAATTTGAAAAAAAACGTTTTTCTTTTTTTCTATTTTGCAAACAAGTACATTTTCTCCTTCATTGATGTGCATTGAAGAGGCTGCACTGATAGGCGGCACTGATATGCACTGATGAGGTGGCACTGATAGGCAGCACTGATGGGCACTGATTGGCTGCACTGATGAAGCGGCACTGGTGGGAATTGATGAGGAGGCACTGATGATGTTGCACTGATATGCACTGATAGGTGACACTGATAGGCAGCACTGATGGGCACTGACTAGTGGCACTGACTGACTGCACTGATTGATGGCAGTGACTCGTGACACTGAATAGCGGCACTGCTTGGCACTGATGGGTGGCACTGCTAGGCAGCACTGCTGGGTAGCACTGATGGGTGGCACTGCTTGGTGGCACCCTGATTATCAGTGTAGATGTCCTCCGTGACTCTTTCCGGCAACTGTGTTTACTTTGTGATCAGCTATGTCATTGGACACAGCCGATCACTTGCTAAAAGGCCATTGTGATTGGTCTTTTACCTTGTCATGTGATCAACTGTGTCTGTAGGACACAACAATCACAGACAGCACTGGGTGTGCACTGCTGGGGGCGTGCGGGGGGACACGTTCTGGGAGGACGTCATATGACACCCTCCCGGAACCGGACAACCGCACTGCAGCCATAATTCAGCTATAGTTTGGTTGTTAAGTAGTTAACTACCTTTGAATAGAATTCCCTAAAGCCTTGTATACACAGGCTGAAAATCATCCAAAATCATCTGAATTTTGGCCCATGTGTATAGCTGTCTGTTCTAAAGAAGCCAATCTCATGAACCGGCATGTTGGAAAACCAGCATCTGGACCACATCTGATCAGTGCTGGCAGCCAACTTGATGAAAATATGATGGAAAATGTACAACACAGTAGATTTGTGCATGCCACAAATTTTGGTTTTATTTCATTTTGTACGCATTTGTTAAATAAAGAATTTAATTTCAGATGCATATGGTTAATAGAACAGATTTGTTTTCGGAATTCGTTTCATTTATTTGTGACTTATTTTCTGTCAGTGGGATTCCCCGCTGACAGCGGAATGTAAACAAAAGATATTCCAGTTAAAAAAAAAAAAAAAGAACGTTGAAGTCCTACCCAATCATTACCAGACCTTTATCCTAGTATGCAGCCTGGCAGGCCAGGAAAGGGTGGAAGAGTGGGAAAGAAATCAACAAATGAGAAAGATTTTGAGAATAATAAACTCAGCACCACACCGTATCCAGATTCTAAAGCTAGGTAGACTATCTTCTGATCATGTATTAAAAGAAGCATACACATAGGAGAAAGACATATTTTTTTCTTTCAAAGAAAGCATTATTATGGACTTTTAGTGAAAGTGCGGTTAAGTTTTGCACACCAGTTCACAAAAAGGATGTCTTGGAACTAAAAAGAGTACAAGAGTGCTGAACCTCATCTAAAAGGATAAACTATCTAAACTAACAATATTCATACTTATTTTGGATAGTGACTCCTGTCCAGGTGAGGACTGACAGCTCATGGGGCCCCCGGGCAAGAGGGGATCATGGGGCCCCTGTGTCCTTAACCACACTCAAAGCACACCCAAAAAAGACTATACAAAGGTACCAGGGGCATTTCATGGGGCCCCCTACTGACCCTGGGCCCTCGGGCAGTGCCCAAGTGCTCTAATGGTCAGTCCGCCCCTGCTCCTGTCATTTGTTTTTTTTTTTCTTTTTATTATCAGTTTGCTATGTTTTTTTTCCAGTCTGTGTCTCACTGCAGAGGTTGTCCTTCACTTCCTTTCCTGTACTATTTATCTATTCCTTGTGGTCAACAATCCACCCAACAGGGATTCCAACCCTCACCATTCTGACAATCACTAAAAAAGTTTTCCATTTAAATGTATGTTGAGAAGATGCTATTAAGAGGAATCTTGCCACTGAGCACTCATGCAAATTCAGTTTTTTTGATACTTAGTATGCAGAGCTGTTTTATATGTTATAGTGTTTGTGTTTGTTATATCTGTATATGTACTGCCACATCTAAAACTCACTGATCACACTAACGTACCATGAGCTGTAGATAAGAAAACTATTTTAGGGGTTTCCCAAGATCCTAAAATGTTTGCAAGGGTTCCTTGAGCATAGCATGATTAATAACAGCTGCTGTGTATTATGCAAATACACCCATAACTTGGAGTTGGGTGAAAATGGAGCCAGGAGCTATTGTAGAGTTATTGCCACTTGAGTTCTCTAGAGGTAAAGGAAGTTAGAAGGTAATTCAGCCCACCAGATTTCAAATAAATAGCAGTTTTAAAGAACTAGGATTTTAACAAGGTATTGCAAAGTTCATTAACTGGGGTTTATTTACCAAAGCTGGAGAGTAAAAAATCAGGCTCACTTCTGCATAGAAAATAATCAGCTTCCAGCTTTTATTGCCAAAGCTTAATTGAACAAACTGTAGTTAGAAGCCAATTTCAGTGGCAGAAGTGAGCCTGATTTTGCACTCTCCAGCTTTAGTATATAAACCCCACTGCATGCTAAATGCAGTTACCTATAACAACCAACAGCTACAGTATGTAGTTTAAGGACCTGCCTGATTTAGATACACATTTATTGGGTAGTTTGGGTAAGTCCTCATATTACAGAGTTTTAATAAATTTAAAGGTGGTTATACAGTTAGATTGTAAGGTGTATGTTGAGCTTTACCTCCTTGGCGGTATTCCCAAGTGTAGCTCGGGGTAAAATTTCAGTACCAAAAGCGGTAACCCCGAGCTACACTCAGTCTTACCATGCGTCGTTGCTCAGGGAGTCCCTGCAGCACTTACCTTGTCCTTCGCTCCCGCGATGTGTCCCCTGCAGCGTCCCCGGCCATCTTCTCCGGCCGATGCCGGCATCCGGCTTCTGTGTTCCGGTCCCTGTGATGTCGGGACGTACGGGCGCCGGAACCGGCGGCAAATTTGACATTTTTTAAATATATTATTTTTTTTTTAATTATTATTATATAGTAAAACATTGCTGTTTCAATGCCTTTCACATGCATTTTGTCCCTACTGCTTTGTCCTGTGCCCTGTCTGCATATTTACTGTTCTTTATGCCTGGAAACTTAGAAAAGTCCATGGCGTCCAAAAAGCGTCCCTTTAGGTCAAAATCAGTTTTAGACCAGCTAGAGAACAGCGATAGTAAATCAGAACCACTTGCAGAATTGAGTGATAATGATTTGTGGGGAAATTCGTCATCAGACACTGAAAACGATTTTGCGACTTTACTCAGCGATGTGCGAATTTGCCTCTGTATTTCAAATTTCAGTGTTTTTGGTTTGATTATATTATTGAATTAAATATATTATTATTATATTATTATTTTTTATGATTATTTATTAAATTATCATTTATGATTTCGTGTTTCAAGTTTTATCATATCCAGAATGTTTACTAGACTCTTGTTCGGACAGATTTCAGTGAGTTATTCCTAAAAATTACAGCCTACAATAAAAAACTACATATTTCCATGCAAAAAAATGGTACCGCTTTCAGCACAAAAAATCGGAAACAATCATACCGCCAAGGAGGTTAATACATTTTGCATATAAACATTGGAGATTGCTCCATCTTAATAAATAGGAAAGACAGGTGTGAATTAATAAATGGGCCACTTTTAGCATAGCATAGGATAACTTCAAATACCTAAATACTGTTCAAAAGTAGGATAAAAATTATATTTTTATCTGAGACTTATTGGGTGTTTAAGCTGAATATAGTCTAAGATGTAAATTCCTTCTTTTGTAAGTTCTCCCCAAATTTTCCTACCTCAACACAATGTTAAGCAGGGTATAAATGGACAATTTTGTTTGTCGTACAACCAGCGGGTTGAATGAAAAAAAAAAACCTGACAGATCCCTGCATCCACACAACCAATGTGGATGCAGGGAGCTTCCCAACATACTGTTGTATTCTGACAGGGGGGACTCCCCCTGTCAAAATACACTGATTAGCATTGTCAGCAGTAGCTGATTGAATGCTGGTTTTCCAGCAGGACTGTTTTTCAGAAACTGGTCCAAAGACCAGATTCTGTTAAACCAACAAAGGTACACATGTACTAAAATTCAGCCAGTTTCTGCTGAATTTCAATACTATATACCCAGTATTGGTCAAGTAAGAAAAGAGAAAATACCTGTTTTTGGGTGAGCTAGCTTTTTAGACACATTTATAAGATTGACCTAATGGATTTCTTTGGACCTGTATTTTTTCTGAATAAAAAATGATAAGTTGGAGCATGCTAAAATAGGTTGCAGACTGCAATTATAAAAAAAATATAACTCACTCTTTAAATTCTTTAGCAGTGGTATATATTTATGTATTTATGTAGGAGATATATTGTACATACATACAGACATACAATACATATATACAATATCTAAATATAAAAAGAAAATATTAATTTCAGTTTTTTTGAATAATGTACTTCTTATTCGAACAGCTTGTATTAGTTGCCAGTTTTAAATAAGTGTTCAACATAACTAAACATCACACAGGGCTTTGAAGGGACTGTTTAAGAGCTGCTGTACAAGATGATTGTTTGATGAAAGGGATTGAAAGACGGGTTAAAGTAGACACTGAAAGGTTATTGTAGAGGGCACATTGTTCATACAATCCTCTTTTAATATGTGCAGTGTGCACCTGCGATAAGATGATTCATTAGATATGGTCTCACTTTGACAAGCTCCATCGTTCAACACCCAAGATGGTGATGGAACAATTCTGTACCCTCCTTATAAATATGACAAGGTCAGCATCTTTTCTGAATGGTGGGTAGAACTGTCTTAGATGTATTGTAGATGTGTCTTTGTTTACTATATCAAGAAAAAAAAAGAAACTAAAGAAAATACTTTCCATTTATTAAATCTCAGAAATGATCAATACTTATAAAATGCAGTATCCGATCTAGCACACAGCAGTGTTTTGAACATCAGAATCAATGTAATGTATACATTTAAGTCACAATTAGAGAAACCCTGTATTATTTGTAAGCAAGACATGCCACATGTTCTTTAAAACAGTTATATTTAAGAAAACCTTTCAATAAGCTTATACGAGTAAGATATTTTGTAGCACTGTGGGCAAGAAAGAAGGGTTAAAGCGACAATAGAGGATTTGCGAAAAGGTCAGATGCGGTCTAAGCAAGAAATAAATATAGCATTCTATTAATCTGCTTTATACAAGCTCAAGATAAAAAAACACACACACAAGAGGTATGACTTGTCCCACATTACCACCCCAATCCTCTGTTGCTTCTCATTGGTGCTTAAACATGTTAGACATAGCTGACCATATAGAGATTATATGTCCCTAAAAGACCATTGAAACAGAATGGCTTTGTAATGGGATAAGATGTCAGTCAGGACAGATGGTAAATTTGATCAGTTGATAATTGCAATTGGTTTTGGGTTGACTAGAGTCAACACCAAAGCCCTTTAGGATTTATTTTAACCTTTATTTAAATTAAATAAAGAACTGGAAGTTTCTAAACCATATTTTTCTGTAGCAGAATTTGTGTAATGTTTATAAGTTGTTCATCTACTAAATTCACATTTAATGCATGGTTAAAGATTCCAAGGGACCCCCAAACCTGTTTTTTAATGTCTGAGAAAACAAATTAATGTCTGAGAAAAATGAGAATTAATAAAAAAGGAGATTTGCACACAGGACTCTATATTCTGTTGATACACCTATCAAATTTAGATTGGGGACAAGCTTGACTTCTTTAACCACTTTTACCCCCTTCCTGCCCAGGCCATTTTTCAGGTTTCAGCGCTCTCACACTTTGAATGACAATTGCGCGGTCATACAACATTGTACCCAAACTAAAATTTTATCATTTTCTTCACTCAACTAGAGCTTTCTTTTGGTGGTATTTATTCATCGCTGGGGTTTTTTATTTTTTGCTAAATTCGAAAATTTTGAAAAAAAGCACGTTTTTCTTTGTTTCTGTCTTTTTTTTGTTGTTATAAAAGTTTGCAAATAAATAATTGTTCTTCATAAATTTAGGCCAAGATGTATTCTGCTACATGTCTTTGGTGAAAATAACTCAAATTAGGATGTATTTTTTAGTTTGTAGGAAAGTTATAGAGTTCATAAACTATGGTATAGATCTGAATATTGATCAATCCTGAAGTACTGACAGCCAATCTAATTTCTTGAGGTCCAAGAATGTCAGAAAAGTACAGATATCCCCCAAATGACCCCTTTTTGCAAATTAGGCAGTCCGACGTACTTCATAAGAGGCATGGCGAGTTTTTTGACGTTGTATTTTTTTGTCATAATTTTTCGGAAAATGAAAAAATAAAAAAAAATATTTTCACTATTTTTTTTTTTTACATACTGTCACCAGTGCAATACAGCATCATCATATAACTGGCATGGCGGTGATCAGGGACACTGACTGGTGACAGTACAAAAAAATATATATAATTTTGTTTTTTTGTTTTTTTATTATTGTTAATTTTTTATTACATTTTTTTCTTTTTTAAAGATTTTTTTTTATATTTCACTATGACCAAAGTAGTATAATGTTACCATAGTAACATTTTACACAATTTGCTTATAGCAAAGAATTACTTTGCTATAAGCAAGCATTTACCTTAATGACATCGATTCATTCAGGGTTTTTTTTTTTTTTTGTGCTTAGCTGTTATTTGGCCACGGCTAATCACATGACACAG
The DNA here is from genome assembly GCF_062004578.1 of Staurois parvus. NCBI lineage: Eukaryota > Metazoa > Chordata > Amphibia > Anura > Ranidae > Staurois > Staurois parvus. The sequence goes on along the minus strand of NW_028317816.1, from coordinate 4,331,621 downwards.
CTGGGCTGTGATTGGCCCAGCTTGTGCATGTGATCGCTGTGACCATTCACAGCTAGCCACACTAGAATACAATGGATGGCATGAATGAAGCCATCCATTGTATACAACTGTCATGTGACCTGCTGTGATTGGTCACAGCAGGTCACATAGTACCGGCAATGGGACCGGTACTCAGATCTGTCATCGGCCGTGTCCGAGGTACATGTCCGGTGACAGATCGCACCGCTGCGCGGCTCTGCAGGTGCGCAAACTGCGAATGCCCGGGAGGACGCCGTATGGCGTCCACCTGGAACGCTGAAGGATTTTGCCGGCCGTCAAACGGCCATTGGCCAGGTGGCTAATGGTTAAAGTGGTTGTAAACCTATACATAGACTGGCCTCAGATGATACACAGAGATTAAACAAATCCTCCTACATAAGTTTCACCTGTCTATCTTCAGTCCTCTCTCCTCTAAATCAATTCAAAGTCCAGAATTTACAAAGCTTGTCTGAGTTTTCAAAAAAGGGGGAGGGGAACTGAAACTGCTAACTGCAGATCTCAGTGAGATGAGCTCTGAAAGCTGAATGGAGGGAAGGGACACCCCCTCCTCTTCATATAGCACACAAGAACAGAGCTGAGGTTGACAATCACAGGCTGTGCCCTCTCCATCACCATTTTCTCTTGGTGTCAGAAGTGCCTTATGCTTATAGCAGAGGAATGAAGCAGCAGACAGAAATGACACTTAGTGCTTTTAGTTGAGACAATAACATGGAGGAATAGGCTTTGCTCATATTTCATGCCTGGGGTTTACAACCACTCTAAAGCAGTAAGTATCTTTTTTAAAGCAAACTCTCTGATATTATAAGCAAACAAACTGTGCATACAATAATACTTGCAAATCAGTGTTAACTTTTGCATTATTCATATGATATCTATGTTCTTCAGTATTGGTAAGAGATAGTAACAGGGTGCTTCCATCTGAGGGAAGTGATTTAATCATTATCTCAAAGGAATTTATGAGCTATATGCTATAAATGTGTGAGTATGAGTGTGTAACAGATATATTCTGTTCTAACCCACTCCTCCCTCTCTCTAAAGCCCTGTACACACAGACCGAATAATGGGTGGTATTGGTCGGTTTGATAAAAACCAGCTGACATTCGGCACATGTGTATGGCAGATGGTCCAACAGAATGTCCAGCTTCTGCTGAAGGGACGTGAATTAAAAAGGTCTGCTAGTCGGCTTCCTATCAGCACTTCCAGCCAATGGCTGAGAGCACTGACCTGTGTGTTCTGGTTGGGATGGCAGTCCCCCTGTCAAAACGCAATACCACATTGGGGGAGATCACTGTACTAACACTGCTTGTGTTAGTACAGTGATCTGTCAAGTTTTTGTTTTTTTATTTAGCCTGCTGGGTTTAATGGGGAAAAAAATAGTGCATATGGGCCATAATTCTTTTATTAGTGACTTGTTACTTGTTTTTAAAAAATGCACCTGAAAAAAAACTGAAAAAAGAAAACACAGGACAGCAGTGGAGGAACCATATTTTTCTGTGCTCTGCTGCTTATGAAAATGTGAGAACATGAACATATAACCTCTGAACTATTCAGACAGCAGAGCTGAATCTAAGAGCCCATGGAGCAGAGGTCTTCAAACTGTGGTCCTTTGTTTGTCTTTATCACAGCCCTTGGGGCCCTATTCCATTCACTGACACCAACCATGGAGCATAATTCATGTTGCTGACACCAGCAAAGGGGCACTATTCCTCCCACTGACATCAACGATGGGGCACAATTCCTCCCATTGACACCTACGATGGGGTACTATTCCTTCCACTGACACCAACAATGGGGCACAATTCATTCCATTGACACCAACAATGGGGCACTATTCCTTTCACTGACACCAACGATGGAGTACAATTCCTTCTCAAATTTATGGCACTATTCCTTCTACTGACACCAATGATGAGGTACTTTTTCTTCCACTGACACCATTGATGTGGCACTATTCCTCCCACTGACACCAACAATGGGGCACTATTAATCCTATGGACACAAATGATGGGACACTATTCCTCCCACTAACAGCAACAATGGGGTATAATTCCTCCCACTGACACCAACAATGGAGTATAATCCATGTTGCTGACACCAACAAAGGGGCAAAATTTCTCCTACTGACACAATTCCTTCCATTGACGCCAAATATGTGGCACTATTCCTCCCTCTGACACCAATGATAGGGCACTATTCCTCCCACTGACACCAATGATGGGACACTATTACTCCCACGGACACAAATTATGAAACACTATTCCTCCCACTGATACCAATGATGCAACGCTATTCCTCTCACTGATACCAATGATGGGGCACTATTTCTCCCTCCAAATATCAACAATGGGGCACTATTCCTCCCTTTGATTCCAAAAATGGGCATCCGTTACTTTCACTGACACCAGAATATTTTCTACTCCCACTGACAAAAGTTCAGCCCCCCTAAAGTCTGAAGGACAATAAATTGTCCCTTTGCTTAGAAAGTCTGGAGACCCCTGCCATAGAGAATTCTAAGTCCTTCACTGTGCCTTCACAGTAAATAGGTGACCTTGATAAACTACAAGACACATAGGGGTTGATATATTAAGGGCAGATAGGGCAAGGAAGTTGTACTTCCCTAGAGATTACTGACTGTGGTGAAATTTCACTTTGCATAGAATACACAATTATGTGCTAGAAAGAAAAGCTCAATGTTGCTAACACGTGATTGAATGATGCCAGTCAGCAGAGCTAATCCTTTTACTAAGAAACCTCATTCATTAAACTCTAGGGAAAATTTACTTGAAAAGTACAACTTCCCTTGCAAAGTGAACAGTCTATTTGCCTTTGTTAAATCAACACTATATTTTGGTAAGTCTGCATTCATGCACTATTTTTAATTTGCAATTTCAGAGTGATTGCATTATAAAAAAAACATTAGTTCCCTGTTTTAAGCAGTATACACTGTAAGAAAGCACATATTTACTATCTCTTCTCAGCATGAATCTCACATACTGTAAAATAATGGGAACATGCAAATTACAGATTAGAGCTTGGCATGGATTTATTTGCACGCCTGAGCAATAGCATTTCTACAAAACTTGTGGGGCATGCACTTTTCCTATAAAGATAATATTTCATGCTTCGGGTAGTCTGAACCATTTGGAAACTCGGGCGCTGCCCGAGGGCCCGGGGTCAGTAGGGGGCCCCATGAGATGCCCCTGGTACCTTTTTCATAGGCTTTTCTGAGTTTGGGCAAGGACACAGAGGCCCCATGATCCCCTATTGCCCGGAGGCCCCATGAGTTGTCAGTCCGACCCTGGTCTGAACACTATATGCCCCAACCTTTCTGCCAAAAATAAAGGATGTCCAAATGCACATGCTGTATAAGTTTCTTATGGCTGGAGCAGGGGCGGACTGACAACTCATGGGGCCCCCGGGCAACAGGGGATCATGGGGCCCCTGTGTCCTTGCCCAAACTCAAAAAAGCCTATGAAAAAGGTACCAGGGGTATCTCATGGGGCCCCCTACTGACACCGGGCCCTCGGGCAGTGCCCGAGTTTCCAAATGGTCAGTCCGCCCCTGGGCTGGAGCTCATCTCACTTCTTCATTCTTAAAATTCAGATTAAATTTCTTTTAAGAAATGCTGATGTTGATCCATGGATCATCATGTTACTAAGATCCTAAACAGTTTTAAACTACATGCTTACTATAATGTAAAGATTCTTTGGATAATGAAAATTGTTTTAACATTCTATAGCCCAATATTTGTGAGTGTGTGTATGTTTTGTTCTATATCTGGGAATGAATATCTATATTAGGATTTTAGACGGGTCAATAAAGTATAAACCTTTTTAGACAATTTACTAACATGATGTAGAGGGGGATGCTAAATTATGACAGGTGGAACACTTGTCATTGGAGCCCCAGACAGCTTGTGTGATACTTCATTTATAGGCAACATCAACTCACTTGTGTTCACGTATAATTCAAAGATGAACGTTCAATAAACTTACACAGTGAAAGAAAACTCTATATTAAGGGCCGTGGTAAGGCTATACAAATTATAGGAAATCTGAATACATTTATCAAAATACTGTATAATATTTATGCTTATTACCTGTCCTTGTGCGTTTGTGACAAGTTGTCCAGTAACACCTTGCAGACTGGATAGTGCATTTCCAAAGGCCTGTGAACTCGCTATTGAGCCCATGGCAGCTGCTGCCGCTGCAGCAGCTGCTGCTGCTTGGTTTGCTAAGGGGTTATTAACCATCTAGAAAGCAAAAAAAAAAAAAATACACAGTTCTCAAATTTATTATAAAAGAAATGACAGTGAAAATATTCTCTTCCTACTTCTCAAACCCCCCCCAAATATATATATATATATATATATATATATATATATATATATATATTAATACGGTATACTGTATATATCAAAATTTTTTAAGGGGTATATTTATTTTTATATATATTTTTATTCACTATAATTTTTTTACATACACTTTAGCTGAAGTAATCTTTGTGTCTCATTAGCATATACTCTTAGGGCCGGTTCACACCAGGTTTTGAACAGAAACATGCTGTGCATTCCTGTGTGATACACATGCAGTCCTGTGCGATGCTGAATGGGCTGAAATTGCACCGCACCATAAGTAATGCATGCACTACTATTGGAAACTCATTGCAACCGTATCACATGCAATCTGGTGCGGACAAACACATTGCGTTAGAGATCTGCGTTTGGGATGTCATTAACTTAATATTGATACCCGCTGCAGATCACACCTGCAGTGCATTTTGAACGCAGTTCTGGAAACGATCACAAAACATGGGTCTTCTGCACAGCGTTCTGTTGTGAATCGACACTTAGACATGAAAATGTCGACATATGCAGATGGAAACTTTTGTACTAACACAAATGCATACATAAGGGGAAAACTGTGCTTAGGTATAAAAGTGAATAAGCTGCCAGCACTAAGCTTCGTGATTCAAAATCTACAATAAATATATAAATAAAATACAGTTCTCTCAAGTGTCCATATAAAAAAGAGTGGCAGCGTGAGCCATTAATGCATAAAGTGCAAACAGCAATGCAAAAGTAACAGTACTCTCCAATATCCCCAAAAACCGAGAGCCACCAATTGATATAATGTAGATGGAAAAAACACCCATAACATCCATCCACTGACTATAAAGAAGAAAACCACCAGACAGTATCCACCTTGGTGTGCCTGAAAAACTTACATCCTTACCAGATCTGTATGACCACTTATTCAAGTATGGTCATAGTGCTCAAGTCTTTACAGCTGCTCAGTCTCCATATACATCACATTGTGGGCGCTCCAGCAATCCCCAATAGCAATAGCATATAAAGAGGGAAGTTCTCATAGTGTAGTAAGATAAAGCCAATAGTTGGTTAAAATGATTAAAAGTGCACACATAAATAGTAAGCCAAAAATGCAGCATCGCATTGTAAGCATCTGATTGGTAACTGTCTCTTTGTAATCCAGCTTCTGCTATCGGCATGCATACGTGATGATGTCTCCTACACTGGCTCCACCTGACGTGTTTCATTGTAGCAGACATCATTACTTCCCCTGGCTAAAAACAGCCCTGATGAAGGGGGGGGGATTGCTGAGCCCCCAAAATATATTGGCTGTTACAAAATTAATACAAATCTTTTAAAGGGCTGTACAAGCTGGTGTGGTGCTCCCATCCTTTCAAAACTTAAGTAAACTCTTCTGGAGGTCCAGCAAGACCCCACAATTGCTGGTGAGCAGCCTCTAGGATGATAAGCCACCCATTGTTTTAAGTCATCTTCATATGGCTCAGCGCTCCTACATCACAAAAATTATAAAAAAATAAGGAAGAATCTAATTGGCAGTTAATTTTTTTTTTTAAATATCATACCTGCAAAGAAACATGGTAATAGTTACCTTTCTTGCTGCAGATATACATTCCTCTGCAGAGTGATCCTTGAATGAAGTCTCTTTTGAATTCAACACTTCTAAAAGTGTCAATCTCAGATAATCCACAAAGCACTTAATGATTATTCCCCCTGACCTTCAAGTCCCCTCAGGATACAGTAGTGATGTCATGGAGGTCAGTGGGAGGAGCCATTTAGGGCTGCAGGGGACACAGGAGATTGACACTCCTGTAAGTGTCAGATTTAGAAGGCACTGCATCCAGGGATTACTTTGCAGCAGAGCACTGTTTGGTGGTACAACCAGCAGGAGAGATGTATCTGTGCTTGTTTGCATTGTCAGAGTAAAGCAGACAATAGATGAGTAGAAAAACAAATAAACATTCAGGTCAATAGACTGGCCATTTGATTTTCACACATTCAGGTCAATAGACTGGCCATTTGATTTTCACTTAATTAGCGTGTCCACTATAAAGGACAATTTTCGGGACCCCATTGAAAATACAAAAACGAACATGTTGAAAAATTTTAACTAAACAATTTTCTAATTGTTTATAGGGTTATTGTTTTAAAAAAAAGTTAAAAAACGAAATGTGCATGACCCGGAAGCAAACAGAACCTTTTTCTTTCACAAAAGTTCTGTCATATCTTATTTTAATGATCATAGTGTAGTGTGTGTGTTTTTCTACCATAGGAAATCAAACACTTTCTAATGTCAAAGCTGGCAGCTTAAAGCATTGTAGGGGACAAGCAATTTCAAGATTTTGTGCATTGAGTCCTTGTAATCACAACAAGGAATCCAGACAGAAGTGTGTGCAGCAAAGCTGTTTAACATAATAAACCCCCTGTTATTTCAAGCCTGGATTAGCATAAAAAAGGGTCTGGGTTTTGTGAATAGGGTATGTTTATGTTAAATAGTGTTGCTTCACACAGTGCCATTTCTGTCTGTCTGTTTTCTGTCTGCAAATCCATTAAAGTCAGTGTTCTTTCAAAACCAATATAGCATCTAAAAAGGGCCTGGTTGCTAAAACTGATTCGCAGACAGAAAATTGTATAGTCGCTGTGTACAGCAAATTCTTTCAAAAGTCAAGGCATATGTATAAGAATGTCATCCTGTTACTAGACTATACATAATTTTAATTATTCTTTGGTTTCCTTGTCCTTTGTTTTAACACTTTATGTACAAATGTACACCTGTTGCCAGACTTTAAAGAGCTTGTGTCTGATTTAAAGTATGGCAAAAAGAAGAATATATAGAAAAAGCATGTGTGTATGTTGATGGTGCAAAGCATAGATGAAGTAGAAAACACAGTTGTTAATAAGCAAATATAAGACAAGAAACACAAATAAAGAAAAGTAACATGTTTATTTTCCAAAGTAGTACAACAATGATATATACTTTATCTTGCTTTTAATGCAGCATTTTTTTAATTACAAAAAAGCAAACAAAAAAGGGAATCAATAATTACTGTACAAATTAAACTTTGTTCAACATGTCAGTGACATCTGAAATTTTCCTGTGGAGGGGAAGACATTTTTGTTCTTACATATCCAATATTAGCATTTACAACTCTAAGATCAGATATAATTTTTTTGTGCTGTAGCCTTGTTAAACATTGTACAAACTTCAATGATCAGTTACATACTAGTTGAAAAGAAAAAATAATAACACAATACAGCATAATATATCGACAATCTGATTGTGATATACAAAAAGAGACAAAATTATGGAAACACCAGGTAAAAAAACAACATTGTTACCTAATATGGTGTTGGACTGCCTCTGGCATCCAAAAGGGCCTGAATTCCCCTGTGATTTGACAAATGTAAGTCTTGGATGGTGGATAATGATGTTCGTTATCACACTTAATGAAAAAATCGTTCCAATTCTCGCAGAGATGCCGTAAGCAGTAAAAGAGCCCAAACCTTGTTCTCCAAAATTGACCATAGTAGTTCTATGACATTGAGGTCCGGCAACTGTGGCGCCCAGGGAAGGTACCAGACTTCATCTGCATGCTTGTTAAACCATGATTTGACAACACCAGCTGTACTGGGAGCATTATCATCTTGGCAAATGACGATGTCTTTGGGAAACAATGTCTGCACAATGGGGTACACATGGTCAACCAAAATTTGTACAAAGTCACAGGCAGTGACTCTACTTTTCAAAGTGATGATGAATACGAAGATATGGCTGCCCAAACTAGGCTGTACCGTTGGCACAAGACATAAGCTTGGGATGGTATTCGCCACACGTAAACACGTATGGTGGTTGGAAACAGTTTGAAGCTCAATTCATTGGACCATATTACAGTCTTCCATTGATTGATAGTCCATGATTTATGGGTGTTGAACCACTCTCTCCTCTTCAGATCATTAATATTGATGACTAGTGGTTTGGCAATTGCAGCTTGCCCGTGAAAGTTTTGCTTATGGAATTCCCTCAGTTTCTGTGGACATGGGTTTTGGAAGATTGAGAATGAGCTCTGCAATCACTTTTGCAACAATTGTTTTCTTATTCCGAGTCACATTCCTACACAATTTTTTTCGTCTCATTCGTTCAGTTGACCATGTCGATCACGCTTATGCTTATCAGATAACGTTTTCCCAGAAACTGTATATGCTATCATAAACTTTTATACTGTACCTTGCTAAATTGCAATTGGCAACTTCAGTCACAGAGGCACCAGCTAAGTGGGCATCAATAATTTGGTCTCTTTGAAACTTAGTAAGCTCAGACATAATTCCATATTACTAGCAAAGCATGCAGTGAATGACAAAGATGAGGCTTCCCACCTGTTAGCTAGTCGTCTCATCACAGAGCCGAAGCAAAAGAATGTTACATCACTTTCCCTTTCAACATTAAACATGTCTTCACTTTCACACCTGAAAATCATGTATTGTTTCCATATTTTTGTCCAACCCCGGTAGATATAGAATCACCTGAACTGGTTACATTCTTATGGTCTTGACTCACTTCATATGTAAAAAGAATGATGTCCGCCAATTCAGCAGAGATGAATTGGGCTTCTGTTTTAGGTGCACAGCTTGCCTCCTGTGATTCCTGTAACTGCTGATCTTGCTCTGTCAGAAGACTTTTTCTCTTTCCACCTATAGAATACATACTGGACATATCAACAATCTGATCATGTTTGATATAGATATAGAAGTACCTGAACTATTTACATTGTTGTGGTCTTGACCAGGGGCGGACTGACCATTCGAGCACTGCCCGAGGGCCCGGGGTCTGTAGGGGGCCCCATAAAATGCCCTTGGTACATTTTATAGGCTTTTTGGGTGTGTTTTCAGTTTGGCAAGGACACAGGGTCCCATGATCCCCAATTGCCCGGGGGCCCCATGAGTTGTCAGTCCGTCCCTGGTCTTGACTCACTTCATATGTAGAAAGAAAGAATGATGTCAATTCAGCAGAAATGGATGGAGCTTCTGTTTCAGGTGCATAGCTTGCCTCTTGTGACTGCTGCTCTTGCTCTGTCAGAAGCCTTTTTCTGTTTCCTCCTACAGAATGTAAAATCATTGTACTTAAATTTTACTACATGTTAATGGAACATACAGTAAATACACATTTACAAATTCACAAATTCCACATGACACTGATATAAGCAAGAACGTTCAGCATAAAAAACAAATCCAGCACATGTCACAACATCACCAGTTGAAATAGAGTGTTGATTGTCATAGAATCCTAAAACCCACCCTTTCTGGGCCAGTTGACAGGCCCATGTGCTCATTGTTTGTATTGTATAGTGAAGTGTCCACCATGCATTCCACAACACATGGACACATAATTATATGCACAAGTCCCATTGAGTAAGCAATTAGTTTGCTGCATTGCAATGAAGAGTGCAATGTGACGGAATCATTCTGAATGTAAAGTTTTCTTTCTGCATGCTGTGTCTGCAATATGATTGCAGCTTTAGAAAGAAGGCACATAGCACACACAAATCTATGCAAGAACATTTTGCATTCACAACCGTGAAGGCACATGGCAATGACACATAGGGGGAGATTTACTAAAACTGGTAAACCCAGAATCTTTTGCAGCTTTGCATGGTAGCCAATTAGCTTCTAACATGACCTTGTTCAATTAAGCTTTGACAATAAAGCCTGGAAGATGACTGGTTTCTGTGCAGAGCTGCACCAAATTTTGCACACTCCCGTTTTAATAAATCTCCCCCATAGTTAAAACATTTCAGTGAATTTGACAAAAGAAGACAAATGCATACATACATAAAATATTACTTACTTTCTTGATGGTCTTTTTAATATCTTCCTCAGTTGGGGCTCTCACGTAGCTTTAGGTCAGACCATCTTTTGCAAAGCTCATCTTTGGTGTGCTGCACACCATGTCTTCTTCTTAGCACTCTGATACCTTTTTCGATAATTTGGTCCTTACTGATATCACAGCTTCTTGTACAGCTGCAGCCTGCAATCATAGTCTTTCCTCTGTAGGATCTCTACCATATCAACCATATTTTTAAAAGACATGTTGGATGCTTACCACTCCTCCACCTTCTCTACCTCCTCACTGTCTCCAGAGGAGCTGAACATGTGAGAGGCCATGATGTCTGCAAAAGGGCACCAGGAAAGAGAATAGGTGGAAAATTTACAATATAAACAACTGTTTACAGGGTAGGTTTGAATAAGATTGTTGTCCATGCGCTATGATTTAAATACTCAGGGGGAGTGTACAGAGGGAATGTGCAGTAGGGGAGTGTCAGAGGTAAAAATACATTGCATTACTTCCATAGATGAAGAAAAAAAATGTTCTGAAACAATGATGGCACAATCGTATATAAAATCAAATTTTGATTTTCATTCAAGGGATCATTTGTTTTTCTACTCGTCTACAGCCCTTTTAACAGCTTTAGCTCCGTCCTATAGCAGAAATACTTCTACAGGGCGGCAGCCATGTGCAAAGTCATGTATATATATTAATCATATATATATATATATATATATATGATTTTGCATTTCCAGTGATTGCTTGAGCGGGGGGGAAGAACTGTTAGTAAACAAAACATTTCTCCTCCGTCAGCTCCTGCACAGCGCTGTGAAAAGCATCATGCTTATAGTGAAGCACAAACACAGAACATCAAGTAAAATGGCACACAGCTAACCCTTTCATTTCCCCACATGTTAACCCCTTCATGTCCAGTGCCATTAGTACAGTGTCAGTGCTTTTTGTTAGCACTGATCACTGTATTGGTGTCACTGGGGATGTCAGTAACACCAAGTCCGTTCCCCCCAGTGTCAGAATGCCTGCCGCAGTCCCGCTATAAGTTGCTGATCACCGCCATTACTAGTAAAAAAATTTTTTAAAAAGCCGAGTATATATACCGTCATTTGCAGACTCTATAACTGTCACGTAAACCAATTTACATGTATTGGGATTTTTTTCAGCAAAGACATGTAGCAGAATACATTTTGGCCTAAATTAATGACGAAATTAGATTTGTTCATTTTTTTAACTGGACATGTTTAATAGCAAAAAGTCAAAAATGTTGTTTTTTCTCACAATTGTTGTTTTTTTTTATTTATAGCGCAAAAAATAAAAGACGCACAGGCAATAAAACACCACCAAAAGAAAGCTCTATTTGTGGGGAAAAAAAGGCCGTAAATTGAATTTGCGTGCAGCATTGCATGACCAATTGTCAGTTAAAGTAACGCAGTGCCGTAACAAACAAAATGGCCTGGTCAGGAAGGGGGGGGGTAAATCCTCTGGAGGGCAAGTGGTTAACTTTGATTAAGTAAGTTACTTCAAGGACAAAACAAACTCTTTTCCTTCTTCTGTTTTAAAATATCTGCATCTAGCCATATTAAAACAAACCTATTCTAAATGAAATCTAGTTATACAATTTTAGATCTAGTAACGTTTTATACTTTTAAAGATACAAGTATAGTATATGGGCAAGTATATTGCATAAATGACAACTATATCAGGCGTGTCCTCTTTCATGATTCAAGGTACTTTTTTGAAAATGATAAAAAATAGAGAGTATTATCAGTTTTGCCTTTCAGGAAGAACTGTCATACATAGTTTGATGTCCAACTAATGGGCCTGTATTCTACACAGTAGGGATTTGTTTTTTCCCTCCCTTAGGAGATAACTACTGTCTTTGAACACTTTTCTTTCTTTCAAGAGACCTTTTGAATTTTCTTTTTAATGTGAAGCACATAAATTTTTCTCCTGCACAGGTCATGAATCCTGTGTAAAAGGGAAGGAGTAGGCTTCTTTGTAGACTAAAGAATCATGCTTTTGTTAGGGCCAATCTGAAACTGCATGAGTTTGTGTTCTCAAAGAAAAACATTTCATAGGTCTATCTATAATGAAAATAGAGAAGAAACTGCACTAGGCATCTTTTGATTGATTGCAATGTTATTCACCTCTCAAACATGACTTTATTTTGCTTTACAGTATGTCATTGGTAGGCCTGCAATGAGCGTCCTTTATGATTCTTAGAAGTAAAACAGCATGCTGTGTGCATATCACCCTCAAAAATTAAATATATAACTAACTTAATCAATTAAATTTGGGCTAAGATTGAGGGTAGAAAATCATAATAAAATTAAAAGGAAGCCCTTAAACTCAAGAAAAATCATAAAACCAAGAATACTCTATTATAATCTGAATATGAAAGTACACAGAATAAAATCTCAGCACTATTGCACTTTTCATGAAGAATGGAAATGTCCACTTATATAGAGTATAGATATGGAACATAGCATTACACCTTGAAAGCAACTGCTAGGAATAGTTTCATTATACTTCTGTTTGTGCATCTAAATATTGAGCCCTAAATTGTGCAGTGCACAGTGGTTCTCTTGAGTACATTAAACACAGGCAGATGAATAAGAAGATTGAGCCTCACTTTTAATACTGACAGCCAACTTCAACACACAGATATAATTGAAGTGTTATGAGACTATTTATCTATTTGCAGGCAGCCTACCACTGATCTGGAGTAGTCCCTTTGCAGCAGATCACGTACATATACGTGATCTGGTATTTTCGGGTAAGGGGTGCCTACACCTCGGCTGTGCTGTCATTTGTTGCAGCACAAGCCGGCCGCTAATGATTTATAGCTGGGACCTGCTCTTTGGCTTAGCAAACAACAGTTCAGAGCCCTGTGTTGACAAATGAGCAAAGCAAGGAGATAAAACAGTCACATCTAGTAATAAAAGCAGCACACATTACAAATTGTTAGGCACACAGTTAACCCTTTAATTACCCTTAGATGTTATCCCCTTCTCAGCCAGTGTCATTAGTACAGTGACAGTGTATAGAATTAGCACTGATCACTGTATTAGCGTCACTGGAAATGTCCATGTCATTTAGTCAGTTCCCACCCAGTGACAGTTAGGGGGAAATTTACTAAAGCTGGTTCACTCAGAACCTCATGCACCTGTGCATGGTAGCCAATCAGCTTCTAACCTCAGCTTGTTCAATTAAGCTTTAGGAATAAAACCTGGAAGCTGATTGGTTTCCATGCAAAAGTGCACAAGATTCTAAGTGAACCAACTTTAGTAAATAAATCCCTTAGTGTCAGATCACAGTCCCACTACAAATCACTGATCACTGCCATTACTAGTATAAAAAAAAATAAAGAAAAATTCCAGTATACATATATATATATATATATATACCATTGTTTGTAGACACTATAACTTTTGCACAAACCAGTCAATATACACTTATTGGGATCTTTTTAAACAAAGATATGTAGCAGAATACATTTTGGCCTACAGTTATGAAGAAATTAGATTTTTGTATTGGATATGTTTTATAACAGAAAATTTTTGGTGGTCTGTTTTCGTGTATATATATATATATATATATATATATATATATATATATATATATATATATATATATATAATTAAAAAAACAGTAGTGATCAAATACTACCAAAAGAAAGGTCTATTTGTGTGAAAAAAATGCTTTAAATTTAATGCAGGTACAGTGTTGCATGACCACGCAACTGCCAGTTAAAATAGCAGTTTAAATACTAAGGGGGTAAAATGTTCCAGGGCTGAGGTGGTTATACATGTCTGTTTACCCTACAGACAACTTTTCTAAAAAGTAGCTAGCACATAAACCCATTTGTCATCAATTATTTGGACTTCTCCATTGTAATGCCTATGAAATGTGTTGGCCTTGGACCCTTTGTTTCTTGGGTGATTTTTACAATAAAGCATTGTTGCCCAAATGCCAGGGGCATAAGAGGTGACTAATGTGTCATTTCTCTAGGTCAAACGAACAAAGTCACAAGATATTCTGCTGAGAGCAAGATAAAAACTTGTTTATGGAATTAAACATGTTTATGACATCTAGTAACCTCACATTAGGAGATAAAAACCTGTTTAAAGTAGAAATCCTTAAATCTGGGGGAGATGAAAAGAGGTTTTGGGGTAGATAGGAAGTAAAAGTGTGACTTTTCAGATAAAGAATATGGTGGTTGAACGTGACTGTGTTATCCTCGCGGAACCCTTCTGCTAGCTCCTCTTGTGGTGGGTGTGGCGCCGCCCACTATTGGACAGCTTCCAGAAAATGGGTTTATAAGGCTGAGGTCCAGGCTAGACCAGTATAAGCCCCCCTTAGTGGCTAGAGGACGCTCTGATGCTGGGATTTTTGCCAAGGCTATATTTGAACATTGACTGGTCACGCCCACGGCTTCTCCTTAACCCCCTGGGCAGTTTGGGTCAGATGGGATTTGTTCCTCCCAGCTTCTAATATAGCTTTGTTAATGTAATAATTCTATGCTCTGATGCTGTCAAATGATGTGTCTATTTCATGCTGTACACTCTTATTGGTGTGTGTTATTATGCAGATTGTGATGACTATAAGATATATCCTCCTGTGTAAAAATAAATGAAAGAACCCCTGCGCTTAGATAACCCTAATAGTAATAAAAGCTGCTAACACCTACTATGTACCAATATACCATAAACTAAAAAACTATGAAAATGGTGCAGCGCTGCTAATATTCATTAAGACAATGCATACGAAGAAAATAAAACAATACAAGTGAATCAACACCCTTGTGACAGCATAAATAGCATATATCAATCACTGGTGTCAAGGTGCAAATTGACACACACTTAGTAAGTGACTAAGGGGTGATAAACAGTCCAATATGAGCACACAGGTGAGGAACTCTTCACACGTGGATGTGTCATACGTGCCACAGGAATCCCAAAACAATCTGAGTGCCCCCTCACCTCCTTACAATGACCTCAAGGGCCAACCAGCTTTCAACAGATAGTCAGGCAATCTCCTGTTGATCCCTTCAGTATGACCGGAATGATGGTAACTTTAGCCAGACCTCTTCCACCGCTCTAACGACACCTCTATCTTCCACTCAGAGACATAAACCAAACAGGCTCCATAGTGCAATATATCCAATTTATTAAATAAAAACAAAATACCCACTTACATGTAGGCAAACGATCGAACACAGTAATCGGCTGTCCTCCTGACATGCGGCTTCATGGAGTCCCAATATGGCGCGGACGCCGGAAGTGACGTCACCGCGTCCCGGAATAGACAATGAACGTACCAACGCGTTACGTCACGAATATCACGTGACTTCATCAGGGTCCTGAAAGCTGGTTGGCCCTTGAGGTCATTGTAAGGAGGTGAGGGGGCACTCAGATTGTTTTGGGATTCCTGTGGCACGTATGACACATCCACGTGTGAAGAGTTCCTCACCTGTGTGCTCATATTGGACTGTTTATCACCCCTTAGTCACTTGCTAAGTGTGTGTCAATTTGCACCTTGACACCAGTGATTGATATATGCTATTTATGCTGTCACAAGGGTGTTGATTCACTTGTATTGTTTTATTTGCTTCGTATGCATTGTCTTAATGAATATTAGCAGCGCTGCACCATTTTCATAGTTTTTTAATATCCTCCTGTGTGTTGTGTGATAATAAAAGTGGAGGTTTTGACAGTGCAAGAATATTGCAGTTGGATTCTGTTATTTCTTGGCGTGCCGGGTGAATGCTATGATGTGCCAGGGCAGGTGTTCATTTGGTCTTTCAAATGCGTAGAATATGTAATGGTTTAAATGCTGATTAAAAGGTACCTGCATGACTACATGTTGATTGTGTGCGTGTATATGACTCAGGGACGGACTGACCATTCGGAAACTCGGGCACTGCCCGAGGGCCCGGGGTCAGTAGGGGGTCCCATGAGATGCCTCCGGAACCTTTTTCATAGGCTTTTTTGAGTTTGGGCAAGGACACAGGGGCCCCATGATCCCCTATTGCCCGGGGGCCCCATGAGTTGTCAGTACGCCCCTGATATGACTTGTTTTTAGTCATTGCACCCAGCATTCTCTATTACATCCATTATGATAGCTAAGTTTAAAACAAACCTGTACTGAGAGGCTGCCATTGATAATCTCTTCTAAAAATGGCAATTGTCTGGTTTACTATGGTATCGATAACTTCTGAGAGACACATAACTAAGGTGCCAGATTTAACAACATTTCAACAAAATTGGGGAAACTTTTTCATACTATGCATCAACCAAGCCAGGCAGAGAAAGTACTTTAATCATGGATGTGGCATTCATTTAAAATAAGTGGGGTTCTACATATGGCATATTGTTAACCTAATGCCATTCTTAATTTGCCACTTGTCTACAATGCACATTTTTAGGTCTGAAGATTAAATAAAACCCAAAAACGTATATTTTCTGAAAGCAAAGACCATGAGAACATAAAGGTAGTAGTTGCAATTTTTTGCATTTGTCGCATGACATTATCAAACACAAATCTCAGTTAATTTTAGTGAACACAAACAAATGAATTATTCAATTTTTGACCAAATATAGAATATGAAGTTGTGTTGAGTAAATTTACATCAAACATGAAAAACCTTAAAACTATGAAAAAGCAACAAACTTCTGTACCCAAATATGTCCACAGGTGGCGCTTTAAAAATCTTTACAGGTTTTCATTTTAGAGTTAACTTAGAATTACTGACCTAAAATTATTGATCCCACTCTAAAATGCATAATGATACAGTATGTGTAAAGCAATTGCTGTTTTTCTATACAGGCACACACAATTGTACATATACATTAATGTACAGTACATTATATGTTACTTTTAAACTATTACTTTCTTTTACACATAACTTCATTGTTATCAAATAGAGGTTGATAAATCTCCCTCTGTTCCACCTGTAACACCCATTAGGCCTGACCCAGGCCACAGGAAAGGTAGCATGGAGACGGTAGTTGGGTCAGGGGGGGAGGCAATGTCTTGGGAGGGGGTGTAAGTGATAAGGTGACTTTACAGCCTACCAAATCATTTCCAACAGAAAACAGTCAACTTAACCACAGTGAACATATCCCACAACCATTACAGTCAGGACTGTGCTTAAAAGCCAATTTTAACCACTTGCCTACCGGGCACTTTTACCCCTTTCGTGCACAGGCCAATTTTCAGCTTTCAGCTCTGTCACACTTTGAATGACAATTGCGCGGTCATGCAACATTGTACCCATATAATATTTGTATCCTTTTTTCACACACATAGAACTTTCTTAGGATGGTATTTAATTGCCACTGGGGGTTTTATTTTTTTCACTATAAACAAAAAAAAGAGCAAAAAATTTGAAAAAAAAAGTTTTTCTTTATTTCTATTATAAAATAGGTAATTTGTCTCCTTTACTGATGTGTGATGATGAGGCTGCACTGATAGGCAGCACTGATGGGCACTGATGAGGTGGCATGTATAGACAGCACTGATGGGCACTGATAGGCTGCACTGATGGGCACTGATAGGCTTCACTGATGAGGTGGCACTGATGAGGCAACACTGGTGGGCATTGATGAGGAGGCAATGATGATGCAGCACTGATATGCAGCAATGATGGTCACTGATAGGTGGCACTGATGGGCACTGATAGGTGGCACTGATGGGTGCAACTGACAGCCCTGAATGGCAGCACTGACTGATGGCACTGACTGGCAGCACTGCTGGGCACTGATGGGTGGCACTGATGGGCACTGATGGGTGCAACTGTTGGGCAGCACTGATGGGTGGCACTGGTGGGCACTGGTGGGAGGCACTGCTCGGTGGCACTGCTGGGCAGCACTGCAGGGCACTGATCATCAGTACCCTGACGATCAGTGCCGATCTGCTCTGTGACAGTTGCTCATGCTGTGACAACGTGAGGAAAGTGCTCCCACCATTGGTCATTGGACACAGATGATCATGTAGTAAAAGCCCCCAGTGATTGGCCTTTTACCTTATCATGTGATCAGCTGTTTCCGTAGGACACGGCAATCACGGAGATCGCTGAGTATGTGCCCCTGGGGGTACGTGGGAGGGTGCATTCTGGGAGGACGTCATATAAAACTGGGTAACCACTCTGTAGCCATCGTTCGGCCATAGCACGGTTACCAAGTGGTTAAATGACTTGCTGCAAAAACATACTAACCCTGCTTGCCCTCCTGGTAAGGGCATTAATCCTGTTTTTCCACAATTTGTGGGTCAAGTGCATATTGTTGCATTCTCAGCAAAATATTGGCAGGGGAGTACTGGCCTTCAAGCCTAGAGAAGAATATAGGTATATCAAGTATGATGTTAGTAAGAAGCCAAACCTAAATGTAAGTTATAGGCTGGCAAGCAAACTGTGATATATTGTAAGAACAGAGGAGGCATCCAATGAATCTCCTGATTTGGCACAGATTATGATCCAACAGGAAACTTTCAGAGAGTTGGGGCAAGACATGTTGGTGCTCTTAGAATGCAGAAACCGTGACAGCGGTTAAACAACAAATGACAATGGTACAATAACAATTAGCAGCAATGTTTTCCAAAGCAATGCAAAGACGTATACAGCTCATCTCAAGTATCTGTCTCCTATACCTTGATACTAGACATGTGCGATTCGTTTTGTTATAAATCAAAATTTTAATGACATTTTTGTCATTCGGAGATTCAGATGTATCTGAATCTCTGAATCACAATAGTAATGAATTTCAATGAATCTGAAATAAATTATTACAAAAACAACAGTTAATTTTTTTTTATTTGTTTAATTCTTTTGAGACTTCAGAGGGTTTTGTAAGTTCAATAATACTGGCACACTTTGTATTGTTATGATTCCCCTAAGCCAAATTCAAGAAAACATCAAAGTTGCAAGCAATTCATATCAAAATTTCAAGCAAGTCATATTGAAAAGTCACAAGCAAGATGCATCAAAATTGCAAGTCAAGTCTCATCGAAAAGTCACAAGCAAGTCACAGAAGAACATAATGACATAACGAATGAATCCAAATCTTATGAAATAACTTCCAAAAATATTAATGAATTTGGAACAAGGAATATACAAAACAAATCTGAATTTACGTAACAAATTCTGAAAATGAATCTTTCTAACATAATGAATATAACAAAATGAAATGATTGACTTAACAAATGAATATGAAATGAAACAAAAAAAATGTTTTCATCATGCACATCCCTACTTGATACATTGTTCCAATGTGTTTTCCCATATTTAGAATTTTTTTCAATAACCCAATGCATTACATACATGCTAGGTACAAATAATCTATCTTAGTTGGGAGACTTGGCTGTACTCAACAATTCTTGTGGATTACTGTGAACAGCACAATACAGACACTCCAGATTTAAATGATGTGTTGTCATGTACTGTAGGTGACCACCCTCCTTAAAAAAAATATAAGAAAGGGAACTTACATTCTCTGGGGCTGTAATGGTCAGACTCTGAGCATGCCTCACACATGGTGTTTCTGTAGAGGATATGAACATCATTACTTAATTGATCTAGCTAACAATGCAATTTGGTGTAGGGTTCCTATGGGCACACAAAGGACTAAAACACACAAAAATTTGTATGATGTAAAAGTCACCATTACCACATCTTATTAACAATAAGTACTATCTAATCTAATACTGTAAATTGTGCTGAGCAAATGTGCATTGCACTCAAATGGCTGGAAGCTCATGTGGCCAGCATAACTCAAATCTAAATAATATGAATCGAAAAGAACAAAGGGAAAAAAGGATGGAGGAGAAGCAAAATGACCTGTCAGTCAGTTCACCAGCTCATCTACAGTTACAGCACTTTCTGTGCTTTAGTTGGGCTGAAACACATTTTTTTTAAAAAGGGCCATAAAAATTACTGTAAAAAATCCCCAATCTAGATAGAATCTGCTCTTTGTCCCTCTGTAATTTACTAGGCATTTATTTATAGACAGGAATATGATTATTTACAAACTGATATTTTATGTAGCTAAATAAATGAGCTGAACCTTAACAGAATGCAGAAGGACAAAGATCAAAATAGGATGATCACAGGAGGTGACTGAGGAGATTCTGGAAACATACAGGATTTCATAGGAAATAAACATATTATTCATACAGCATTTTTTTAATAAATGAACACCTAAGTGTATCTATATGTAAAGTATATTAATTGCAATGTTAGTTTTGGATAGAATAGGGAAAGGTTAGAACCCCTGTAAGGTTTCATGCTATCACAGGCTCCATTGCCCTCCATGCCCTTGGATCATGCTCTCTATTGCCGTCTATTGTCTTGGACAATGTTTTACTTTATCTTTAGCAGGGAAACAGACAACAGTGAATAGCTAATAGGAATTTGAACATCCTCCATTTAACCTCCAAAATATTTTTTACTTTTGTATGTGCTGCTGTTGGAGAGTCACTGTAACGGACCGCCTGACAGTACCTCTATCAGTCCCCTGATAGAGCCTCCCCAGAGTGCGGAGTCTAAGTACCGAAGCACTTGTTCACCAGGGCCCCTGATGGTGGGGATGGACTTGGAGCGCTCCGGGACCAGGTCGCAGCTGCTAGGTATCTCTACCAGAGGTAGAGGAGTCTGCCAAGGGCTCCAGCGGGTTAAGAGTCTGATGTGAGGGAGCCCAGGGATCCCTGAGGGATGGATGAACGGATGAGCAAAGTTAGAGTCAAACAAGCTGGGTCGGTAACTAGCAGGTCGGTGAGGTACAAGACGATAGGCAAAGGATAGTCGGGTCACACGCAGGGTCAATACCAAAAGATCAGATCTATAAGGGAACATCCAGGAGCAGAGTCAGGCAAGCCAAGGGGTCAGGACAGGAGAAGGCAACAAGGTCAGACAATCCAGATCAGAGTACTCATTACACAGGCAACAGGATACAAAAGACCATTCGGCAACAAGCATCTGTGCAGGGCTGGCTTAAGTAGCCCGCCCTGCACCTGACAGTCGCCGCCTAGGTCCCAGTGCCTGCCTAGTACTGTCAAGACGACGGGTGCGCCTGGGTCCTAGTGCCCTGCTACCTGTATGTCTTGACGGACGCCTACGCATGTGTAGACCCATGCGTCGCGATGGTCCCTGACAGTCACTCTAGCTTTTGGTCTGGTGGAAAGGTTGTACTGTACATGAAACAGTGAGTCAAGAGAAATATCTATATGGAGTTCTGGACAGCAAGAGAACTTGAGAGGGGGTCTAACCCTTCCTCAGTTTATCCAAAATTAAGAAACAAGATACACCTTAACTAAATGAAACATTAAATTGTGAGATTATAACATAAAGATTATTTTAACCTAGATGCAAAAGTTTCATCCTCCTCCTTCTTTTCCAGGGCTTGGCCCTGCTTTCTTCTCTTGCTCCCCCTCCTGATGGTTTTGAGGACTGGAGAGCATTTTGAGGGGGGGTGTTTTTTGATGTGCAAATTTTTCCTCCTCTGTGGAGGAGCTGCTGCTATGTGGTGACTGATCCTCCTCAGATGAAGAGAAGGGCTTCTTTTCCCAGTGCCGCCTGGCTAGCCTGACTGACTGACTTTGGCGTTCATGATCATCTGTTTCTAGGAAAGAAATTAAAACAGACAATGAAAAAATGCAAGTTGTTACCTAGGTTATATGTTAGAGAGAAAAATAACAGCAATAGGAAGAAGGGGAAATAGAAACTCTGAAACAGATAGAACAAAACTAATTTCAATCCCCCCCCCACATAAATTTTTAAAAACACTACTTACAGGCCAGGTGCCACTGCTTATCATAGTGGAGGAAAGGTTTGTTCCTCCTCTTGAGGTCACTCCAACAGTGCTGCAGCATTGTTGGGGAGTACTTGAACTGCCTCCACAGGCTGATCATAGTAGCCGATCATAGTGGCAGAGGATACTGTAAATAAATATAGAGACATATTAAACCACTTTAAACTACCAGAGGAACTATGTTGAGTTATCTCTCTCTACAGCAAATATTGAAATTTAATGTTATATGTATACACACACACACACACGCTCCTGCATTCACATGTATACATATACTGTATGAATAATGACCCCCCCCACACACTCACACACACAGACATACCTGGATACATAAAAATGGCAGTATGTGTAAATAAAACATACCTTGAAAATAGCAACCAGCTATCTGCTTCTGAATGTCAGGTGCGGCACGGTGGCAGTGCGGTAGAATTTCCTTTCTGGACCAGGTAGCAGTTACAATGTTACAGATCACCTGTTTATGCATAGTGGCATGTTTTCATTTAGGGGCTGGGAATATCATGCAGAATAATGTTCTTTGCTAAGTATCCACATTCAAAACTTCTCTGCTTTGTTAATGATATCAACAGTGGTTTTCTTATCCATCACTAATTTTTTTCATCAAGCTAGATTACAATAGAAGGCTTGGTAAAGTGTTTTTTGAGGTGTGTTTGTGTTTTCACATGGTTGAAACTTTCATTTTAAAGCAATTCAAGTGGCATTTTTATTATTTGCAAATATCAGCTTTTCTGCAGTTAGCTGTATATATTGTATAGGTGTGACACTTCACAAGTAAATTTAGGGCATCCTTAATGTATGTTATTTAAAGGACTTTAGCATTTTTAATGTTGACCATAAAACAATATTAAAATCATTGCTCCCCGAGAAATGTTATTTTTATTTATTTATTTTGCTTCCTCACATATCCCTTACAGCAGTGTTCAGCCCCATGCCATTTGTTTGGCAATCCTGTATAAAGTAGCCTAGAAAATGGCAATTACTATTTGTTAACATTTGGCTCCCCTTGACATGGGGGTGCATTGAATTTAATTCAATGAGAACCGAGTTGGCCACAGCAGTAGGCAGGGTGTTCCGACTGTCAGTGTGGTCCACTTGCTGATGAGTTTTGGGGACGAGTCCCTTTCATAAGAGCTGATCCCCGAAACGCATCACAAAGTGGACAGTTGGAACACCCTGCCCACTGCTGTGGCCATCTCAGTTCTCATTTTAAGCTTTACAAATATGCTATGTCTGTGAGTATGTTTTTGTCTCTTTGACCTTTAAATAAAACCTTGGATAATGCACTAGGTGTTTGCGCCACCTGTTTGCTCTTTTTCCAGTTGTTGATAACTCTGTCTGAGGAGGGCGGCATTCCCGAAACGTTATCCACCTTTTGCCCTGGTTCCCCTGGCTTCATTCTGTCAGTTGATTCCTGGAGCGCTGGAGAGTGTACACTGTCATCAGAAACTGGAAGTAGCAAGGATTTTATCACTTCCAGTTTTGGTTTCTTTGTTTACAAGCTATTGCTTGCCTGTGTAGCAGCAGATCAAACTGATCTCAGTTTTATCTGATGCTTTGGAGGCCAGAGGAAAGAAATTAGAGTGGGGGAAAATACTGAATTTGCATTTGCTATAGAACTTGTTATGGAATAAGAGGGGTTATCTTTCAATAGAGACGTTTGTTCTGGTGACAGTTGTCTACGATGGTATTTCTCTCACACTGCAAAGATATCCTCTCACTTCCAGTTAAGTCTACAGGAGAAGAAGTGAAAGCATATCTGCAAAATAAGGCACAAATATCAAAAACCTAAATAGGGGTTTTAACCATTCTCTACTCAGAAAACACAGGCTTTAGATATACTTATACCATTTTCAACACTTCAGAGTAGGCATGATATACACATCATACAAGTGGCATGAAGTACTCATGACTATCTTGTCCACAAAAAGAAAAGGAGAAACAAAACAATCTAACACCTTTTTAAACACAACTTATTTTTATCCAGTAGCATAATCACTGGATCTGGATGCTTCACTATGAAATACAAAAAGATCATTGCTGGTGTGAGGTTTCAGTAAAGCAGTGTACATAGCTTTCAGAAAACATCACAGTATACTTTCTATAATTAATTATTATTCACATAAAAAGTAAAGCATCTGGACAACCTGTCAAAAAAACTTTTCTATATGGCAGCATTGAACTACTCCAAGTTGCAGGGGCTGATATATGCGTGAGACTTTACTTGTACGGTACAAAAAAATAAAAAAACTTAATGCAAAGCCTTCAACAGTGCCACCCCAAATTGACCCAAGCAACTCTGTCATAGGAAAATTATGGGTCTTGTCTTTGCTTGTCGTTTATATTAGTTTTATATTTGTTACAGATCACTAATTAAACAGCGTTGCTTTCAAGTAATAAAAGCCAGAATTAAAGCTGTTAAAAAAAAAGAATGAGGTAATGGCAAGCTCTTTTGATTGCTTAGAATGGTTCGGGCACATGCGTGATGAGTGCACCTGAAGCGGTTGCTTCATGCACCAGAGCATTGATCTTTCCCAGAGGCTTACAGAGACACATTTAAAATGGAACTGAACCCTCCTATCCTTTCAACCAAGGAAGCTGCCATCTTAGCCTCTGTTTGATCTGCAACTGCCATGGTGCTGCACATGTGATCAGGTATGACACCAGCCATTTAAAGGTTTTATAGTTTGGTTGAGAGCACAAACAAATGTGACAGTTAGCATTCCCAGCATGCCAGAAATGTAATTGTTTTTTGAAACCATTAAATCAAAGGGATTAGTTCCGCTTTAACGAAAAACCCAGCTACCACTGCATGGGAAAGAAATAATTGAACATAAGATTGCTGCCTGGCTACCATGCATGCATTATAAGATGAATATGACATTGCCCATTAAATAGCTATCAGTCGAGCTAGTTTGATAATCATAGCCTGTTTGCATATGTGAGGGAAAAAGGAACAGCCATTTTTATATCAAACATTTAGTTTTGATTAAGTGGATATATTGAATGGAAGATTGCTATCTAAAAGAGCTATGGGAAGTAACATACTTGCATGAATGCCCATTTATATTTCAAATAACTCCACCAGAAACCAGAATGGAACTTCAAAGAGTGATTAGATAGCTAGGTACCACCCATCTTAGGACATATACATTGTATTAGAAGTCCCTAGTTAGTTAGAGCATTACTTTGAATCCAACATTGTATTGTTCTGCTCTCCCTGCATGTAGGTCTAACTACATGCTTGTATAATAAACACATCTACTATGGCTTCAGCAGTCAAAATGTCACTGAAACCCATGAGTTCTGAGTTTCCCCATCAGCATAGTAACTTTGTTTTGAACAGTGGCTCACCAGTACTTAACTGGCAGATATTTGGAAGCTGGAGGCATACTCTTAACCTTCATCATCGATCTGGCATTCGCAAACTGAGCTGCTATGTCATTTTAGCAAACGTCATCTAGAGCTTCATAAATGAGACAGCACATCCATTTAGGCTTTGGCAACATAGCACTGCCCTGGTAAATTTGCAACAATAGAAAACCAGCCCCAATGTCTGTAAGGGCTACTGTATCCTGATTTGCAGATTGAAAAGCATATGCTTATTAAGAAGTATTGGAATTTGTACTACGTTCCCAAACAGAAGCAACGTAGAACCATAGAGTGAAGCAAACCAAAGGTCCACAGTTTAACAGACTACTCATACTCCACATAAAAATCTTTTTTTTTTCTGGACCCTCCTTCACAATCACAGTACGTAAGTCAGTAATAATCATTATTAGTCCAGTGCAGATTGCTGTTGTGACAGGTACCGTATTGCCATTATTATCACTTAGGCACCATACAGTGTTCACACGTTCCTCTTATTTTCATGTTGTGGACATATGTTTAGTCACAATAGGAATAGTGGATGTTCTGTAACCAAAATAACAACTACAAGCAGTGCCACCAATTTATCAGTGGAGTTGCAAAACAATCATAATCATAAGAATACAATATCAGTACCTTCCAACAGACTTAAGGTGACTGTAGCTGTATTACTGCACTTGCAACAGCACAACTGAGCACTGTACATGATACACTTTATTTGCACTATCAAGTAACATTTAAGAAGAAGACCTAAGCATTACTGAAACACACAAGTTTAATAAAATGCTAAAAATCTGCAAAGATGACACAAGCACACAGTAATAAATTTAAAGTAGTTAGTTAAATGAGAAGCAGAAAACCGGCTATAGAATGGGATCGGGGGGAGGAACACAGAGGTGAGAATATTCTTAAAACTATTTGATAGAAATTTAGAAAGCTGGGTCAGTTTAAAATATACAAATATTTTTTTTTAATCTCATACAGTTTTATCTATTAGATCTAATAGGAATTTTGTAAGCTACATATGTTGTGCTTGTGTGTGCTAATATTGATTTTAGTGTGTTTTTACTACCCCCAGACTGCCCATCTAAAACTGACCATACAGCTGGAAGGGGCTGTAAATGCAAATTTAATGCTGCATCACCTATCAAACTTGTCCATTCAAGTCAATGGGGCTACACCACAACCACTAGCCAAATGCTGGACTTGTGGTTGCAGCCTGTTAGTTCCAGGTAAAAAAAAAGGCATTCAGGAGGTGGCAGTGTTGTCTCCTGAATGCCTGATAGCAGCTGCAAATCGCTTTTCAGAGACTGACCAAGTATGAACTTTTCAGGCCTTATGGACAATGTGCTAAAGTCATTAGTTAAAAATAGTGCTAGTTTCCTGCAAGATACAAATTATTTCCTGAACAAGTTCCGCAATAGCAATTACCACCAAATGCAATTCTAGTAACTATGGATGTAGAATCTTTTTATAACAATAGCCCTCAAGAGGATGGAGTTGCCACATGTCACATATTCTTATCATCCTCACCTATCCAAAAATACATTGCTAATGAGGTTAAACAGCTCATTAAATACATCCTGACATGCAGCTATTTCAGTTTGATAATGACATTAATCTCATATGTATAGGTACTTTTTGGGGGAATAAAACAGCATCACCATATGAAAACTTACTTTTGACAGACTTAGACATTTGAGCCTGGGTTCACACTGATGCATATCTCATGTGATTTGCAAAGGAACTGCACTGCATTCCTGTGCAAATCACATGCAAATTCTGTGCTGTGCGATTTGAGCCATACATTTTGTATGGCTTAAATCACACTGCATCTGCACCAAAAAGGTGCAGGACCCTTTTTTTGGTCCGCACTAGAATCAGATCGCATGGGTATTTACACCCATGCAATTTGATTCTGCACATCGCACTGCGTTTTGTGAACCTCTTTCGAAGTGTTGTCAACTTAACTTAACCCTCAGCGGTTCACGTGAATGGGATGCAATTGTGCTGTGGTGTGGAATTCACACAGAAACCGCTGCAACATAGCCTCCCAGTTTCCGAGATATTTCGATACTTGCAGCTACAACACTTTTACGCCCCCTACACTACAACAACCAATCGGCCAGATGCCATGTCTCTCTTTGAACGAGCGTGTTACAAAGACCCTCATAAACGTGGGTTTATCTCTTGCTTATATTCACTCTTCACTACTTCGATTACCACGTCCCCCCCTCGGTATACTCATAAGTGGGAAGTGGATTTAGGTAAGAAACTCGACCCATCTGATTATAAAGTTTTAACCTGCTGGTACCTGGTCCCAGCGAGAATCGCAAAATTTACCCCTAATTACTCGCCCAACTGTTTTAGAGGCTGTGCGGACCAAGGAACACACTACCATATGTGGTGGGAATGCCCAGTGGCCCGAGTCTTTTGGGGTGAAATTTTCACCATGATATCTACACTTAGCACTATCACTCTACGACCTGACCCAACAACAGCCCTACTCAATCAGTGCCCCCCTGGCGTCTCCAACTCGCAATTCAAGCTCCTTATGCAAGTTACGATGGCAGCTAAGCAGGTTATAGCGAAATCCTGGAAATCCCCCACCCTAAGTGTTGCGGCTGTCAAAACCAGAATAACACAAGCCATGATACATGCAAAGGTGGAAGCCACAATTCTAGACAAGATTCCTAAATTCTTGCGCATATGGAGCCCATGGGTAGAGCGCTTCCTCCCGCCTAACTTTGATGAATCACTCCTTCTCCCTTGATTTGTATACTGTGCGCCAAGGATACTGTCAATAGACCTTTGCAGGCAACACGTGGGGTGTGCTGTAAATTTGATAAATGCCCATAGAGTCATCGTTGTTGTTCCTCTTCCCCTTCCCTCCCTTCCACCCCCGTCTGACCCCCATCCAAACTTCCCCTTATTTCTTTAATGCACTTGGGAGATGTTACTCTGATTGGCTGGGACAATAATGTCATCTGTTGTCAACTCTTATTTACCTGTTTCCGCTAGAAAAGTATAGACATTTGTAATGTGATCCTCATCCACTTTTTTTTATGTCCTACTGCCACTTCAATGTCCAATGTACATTACCAAATTCTCCTAGTTTGTGTTATTATGGTTTTTTTGTTAATAAAAATGTTTGAACAAGAAACCGCTGCAAATTCCATACCGCATCAGTGTGAACCCAGGCTAAAAGTGCCAGCAGAATTGCTGGCTTGAAAACCAAGAGAAAATCTCCTACAATAAAATAATGAAAAAATAAAAAAAAACATACAGTGACAAAAAGTACCTCTAGTAACCACATATATTCTAGCACTGGAAAGGATAAGAAAGATAATTGAGTTGCTATTCATCATAACAGTGGATAAAACACTGAAAGAAATGTTCCAAAAACCCCTATTGTTGGACTATTGTTGGACTTCAGGCAGCCATTCGTCTCAAACATAAATTAATGAGGAGGAAACTTCTTTCTGACTACAAGGATGCAAAAAAGGAAACAAACCATGCAACAATAAACACTGTAGATTGTGCAGCCAGATCAGTTGATCCTAAAGTGAAGCATGCACGTACACACACATACAGAACCTTCAAAATTACTGGATCATAAAGTTGCACCTCCAGTAATGAGGTGTGCCTCTTTCAATGCACCAAGTTCAACCAGTGATGGCACAATGATGAAACAGATGAAACATTAAAAAATGCTGTAAATGATATGAATTTATATTCATGTTGAATACCAAAGGATATGTCAGAAAAATTTAAAAAATAAATAAAAAACAAAAAAACAGATTTTGCTAGCCCACAATTAGTTTTTCAAAGCGAATGTAGATTAAATTTTTTTTAACTTACATTTACTTTGCAAAGTGAACATCCACTTATCAAGTTCTTGCTAGGTGAACAACTTCTTGTCCTTTAGTAATTCAACCCCGCTGGGTCATAGACCAGCTGCTCACATACACACAGGACTGATATTGAATTTGGGGGGCCCATACTATTTTTTGAAATTTTTTGTGGGGTCCTCTTGACATCCATACTAGACCCTCTTCAAGAATAAGGATCTGTTATGCATCGTTAAAGGGAACCCCATAATGTTTTTTGTGGGAATTCCCATTAACATGTTTACCAGACCCTGTCTAGGATAATGGTCTGGTATACTTGAAGGGAATCCTCGGTCACTTTCTTTACAAACAGAGCAAAGCACCCAGGAGCTGTCATTTACTGGCAATTTAAATCAGTATTAAACTCAAAACCAAAAATATAATATATTGCAGCTTACAAATCACTAAATGTAGTAGCTGCAACAGTTTACATTTCCCCCTTTGTTTTCACCTGGTGATCTGGCCAGTAACATAGCTCCTGTGTTAGAGAGACACCACTCTTGATGAATGAGCACAGGGGGCTGATTTAGGGGGAGAGGAATGTTAGATGTACAAGCAGATTTAGATACACTAACAAATTGAAGTTGAACTCCAGATAATACTGTATAACCAGTTACAGCCAGGGCTGCTGTTAGAGACCATGGGGCCAACCTGACAGAGCCCCCCCCCCTCCCCCCACCAAAAAAACCCCACAGTTTACCTCGCAGTTATGAGTGAACAT
The DNA here is from genome assembly GCF_062004578.1 of Staurois parvus. Taxonomy (NCBI): domain Eukaryota; kingdom Metazoa; phylum Chordata; class Amphibia; order Anura; family Ranidae; genus Staurois; species Staurois parvus. Next base: position 4,301,620 of record NW_028317816.1, on the reverse strand, counting down.
AGTGAGTGATTGGTATCAATCACTCATTGTGTTCATTTAGGAAAGGAAGAAGCTGGTAAATGTGACATATTTACCAGACCTTTCCCCCACTCTCCATCATGAAGGATCCTATTGTGTGCTTGCAGCTGCTGGTGGGAAGGAGAGGGGGAAAGCCGGCAGCACTGCAGGGGTGGGGGTACACAGAGGGGCCTGGGCAGCAGGTGGAAAAACATAGTACACAAAAAGGGCAATGGGTGCAGCAAGGGGCAATTACTGGAACCAATCTCCTGTATGGTTCTCTCTGCAGCAGCTGAAAGACAGCAGGAGGGAGAGGAGAAGAAGCCAGCTTTCAGCTGCTGCAGAGAGTGTCATACAGGGGATCGGTGCCCCCCCCACCCCTGCCGTCCCAATCATCCTCCCTGCCCACTTCAAATTCTCCCAGGTGCCTGGGTCCCCCTGCTGGCCTGGGCCCCGTACAGGAGGACTGGTGGTAACCCCTTATCCACGGCCCTAGTTACAGCATACAGATGCGTCACTTTCCTGAAACATTAAGAATATTCCCCAAGCATGTTATTTAAAGGAAACTGTGCATTTTGAATGTTACATTTTACATGTACATGTTCTAGAGGGCAGTGCCCAGACCCTCATGTTATTTGTTTGACAGTCCCTTGCCTAATACACTAGAAAATGTCCATTGCTGTTTTTTTAACATTTGGCTCCCTTTGACTTCAATAGGGTTTAGATTCTGCTGCTTACCCCCAACTTACCTTAAATCCGAACCCCTGGCATTCAGCTCATCATTAGTATAGAGTTGTCTCACAAGTCATGCAATCCAGATGTAAATTCTAATATCGTAATGAGGGATTCAGTGAGCGCTAACCGACACAGCAGCTGATACACTAAAAAGGAAAACCATCAACCTTCAAACAAACAATATGAGATAAATAGTGCAGCGCTAGATGTTATATGACTGTACCAGTATTGAAGATGGTGCAATATCCCTTACTTAAATGTCAACAGATGTGGACCACATACATTATATGTGACCAAACACACTATATGTGATCTTCCCAAGAGTTGAAAAAAGGGGGGAAGAAATGACGTGAGCTTCACACAACTTCACTTCACAATACAAAATGCACAATATAAATGCACAGTACAGTCCAGTCATCAAAGAAACACAGATGAGTGTATCTCGATGAGATCCTTATGATGCATGTAGTCCGGCGATGTGCAGAAGAAATGAATAAATTGCGCACTCACCGGAAGCACAATTAAAATTGTGCGTTTGTGTCTCATACACCAAAGGTCACTCCGACTGTGGATGAAGGGAAACTCTGAGCAGGTGGTTCTATGATGAAAGGTAACACATCTGGGGATTCCTTCTGGCAGACAGGCTCCAAAACAGGATCAGCTGAATATTTCTCTGGGCCTTGGGGTAATCACCTGGTGGTCCTGAGGAATTAAATGCTCGATGTGGAGCAAAAAGGAATACCCATAGTGTAGTATTTATGTCAAATTATAAAAGGATTTATTGTATATTAGAACAAAAACACTTAACATAAGTATAAGAATAAAATCAATCCTTGTGCACTAAGGATATCATGAATGACACACTGACCAGCTGGTATAGAAGAGTCAAGGAGGAGCCCCAGCTAGCCGTGACGCTAAGCCGCCGGATCAAGGGGGTCCGGCAACCACTCTTCTATACCAGCTGGTCAGTGTGTCATTCATGATATCCTTAGTGGGTATTCCTTTTTGCTCCACATCGAGCATTTAATTCCTCAGGACCACCAGGTGATTACCCCAAGGCCCAGAGAAATATTCAGCTGATCCTGTTTTGGAGCCTGTCTGCCAGAAGGAATCCCCAGATGTGTTACCTTTCATCATAGAACCACCTGCTCAGAGCTTCCCTTCATCCACAGTCGGAGTGACCTTTGGTGTATGAGACACAAACGCACAATTTTAATTGTGCTTCCGGTGAGTGCGCAATTTATTCATTTCTTCTGCACATTGCCGGACTACATGCATCATAAGGATCTCATCGAGATACACTCATCTGTGTTTCTTTGATGACTGGACTGTACTGTGCATTTATATTGTGCGTTTTGTATTGTGAAGTGAAGTTGTGTGAAGCTCACGTCATTTCTTCCCCCCTTTTTTCAACTCTTGGGAAGATCACATATAGTGTGTTTGGTCACATATAATGTATGTGGTCCACATCTGTTGACATTTAAGTAAGGGATATTGCACCATCTTCAATACTGGTACAGTCATATAACATCTAGCGCTGCACTATTTATCTCATAAATTCTAATATCCTTTTTATTTTCAAGAAGTTAGTACATTATTTCTATGTCTTAGAAGTACAGGACCAACTAGAATCAATTCCCTTTTGCTCAGAGTGGTCAAATTACTTTTTTAATAGCTAAGATGTCCTTTACTTAACAGTACTGTATTAAAATGGCTTTTTAGATTTATAAATGACTTTCCTAGCTTTAAACATGACATTTAACAATTCTATAACCTTGAAAAAATCCTTTAAGAAAATATTTTTAAAAGGCCAAAAATTGCTAACATCATACATATACATATTTATTTGCTTTTTAATCTAAATGGCATTTACCAAAAAAAAAATAATACCTTCACTTTTTTCAACCACAGAGGTATTTCGCCTTTAATTTGTGAAGCAATTATGCAGTAATGGCATAAGGGAGTATTATACTATATTATATTTTATATATATATATATATATATATATATATATATATATATATATTAATTGCTATAAACATTGAACATGTAGCCTACTAATGTACTCCTGGAGCTCATTATTCATAGTGTGATGTGTTTCATTCTGCAAGCTGGGTCATTGAGATTGCTATCATAATGCCCTTACATGTTTCAGAAAGGCACAGGTGTACAGAGAAGGACAGTTGTTTAACTCCATTGCTCTCGGCAGCTGTCCAGACAAATTATTGATGAAACTCTGCATGAAGCCAACTACCTTCATGCAGTGATAATTTCATTCATGAACTCTATGTGGTTGTGGTGCTAAGCGATATTTTATAGGTATATTAATCCTTTCAGCGTCTTAAGAAAGCAAACTGTTTTATAAGCTTAGGCTAGCATTTACACTCACTGAGAACAATGATTCTGAATGACATCATCTTACTAAAATGTAAAGAATTAAATAAAAACTATTAGAAAGGTAGTATTATAAGAAACAAGGTAAAATAGGATTTTAAAAAAAGTCTGCACTTCACACACAGCATTTACTCTCTATAAAGGTTCAGAAAAATGTATACTTCGCAAATGGCTTTTTCATATATTAAAATAAGATTCCTTAAATTGAACATGTTGCTCATCCAGGGCAATGTACAAGGTTCACTTTAATGGCGCCCCACCAGCAGCAAACACCAACCTTCTCTTTGCTTCTTCACTGTTCAGTCCTGCTCCTGGGTATACCAGGTATTTCCCGGAATGGGAAGAATGGGACTTACTCCTCTCCATGTGACAATGCTCATGCTGGGAGATTTGCCACCTAGGATGGTCATGTGGAGGTAGGGAGAGAGTCCGCAGTGCTATGTAAGCTCCAAAACACAACTTGAAGCTTACATAAGGCTAATGTTGCTTTGCTCCTAATGGCTGAACAAAGAGGCAGGGGATTGAAAGGGTGGTACTGTAAGTATGTGTAACTGTGAAGGGCAGTATTAACATACACCTGTTTCTTTATCCTGCATGGGCAAAGCACTGGTTCACTTTACATTGTTGGTGTACATTCTCTTTTATCCCTAATTTCAAAAATATCTATTGACTATTTCCCTATTAACTGTAAATTTCTCTCTTTAAGAAGCACTTTAATTATTATTAGAATTAACAAAATATTGCACATATAAACTCCTAATTAGGGTCCCCCACACTAAAGTCACACACATACCTAAAGCTCAACTCCAGCCAAAACTCTTTCTTTTTAGTTTATAATAGAATGGGAAAGAGTCAGCACTTCTGCTTCGGTTTTATTACTGCCTTTGACTCATTGGGGAGATCTTATCCCTTACTTTCTGTCCCTGTGGCATCCATGAAAGGGAAGGGGATTACAGGTGTCATCAGGAAAGGAAAACAAGACAGCAATAAAACCATTGACAATATACTAGCTATTCTCAACTCCATTATCAATGTGTACAATCAATGTTGTATGACCGCATTATCAATGCGGTCATACAACATTGTACCCAAACTAAAATTTTATCATTTTCTTCACACAACTAGAGCTTTCTTTTGGTGGTATTTAATCACCGCTGGGGTTTTTATTTTTAGCTAAATTAACAAAAAAAGACCAAAAATTTTGAAAAAAAAACACGTTTTTCTTTGTTTCTGTTATAAAAGTTTGCAAATAAATAATTGTTCTTCATAAATTTAGGCCGAGATGTATTCTGCTACATGTCTTTGGTGAAAATAACCAAAATTAGGATGTATTATTTAGTTTGTAGGAAAGTTATAGAGTTCACAAACTATGGTATAGATCTGAAAATTGATCAATCCTGAAGTACTGACAGCCAATCTAATTTCTTGAGGTCCAAGAATGTCAGAACAGTACAGATATCCCCAAATGACCCCTTTTTGCAGAGTAGACAGTCGGACGTACTTCATAAGAGGAAAGGCGAGTTTTTTGAAGTTGTATTTTTTTGTCATAATTTTTCGGAAAATGAAAAAATTAAAAAAATTATTTTCACTGTTTTTTTTTTACATACTGTCACCAGTGCAGTACAGCGTCATATAACTGGCATAGCGGTGAACAGGGACACTGACTGGTGACAGTATGAAAAAAAATATATATATATATTTTTTTTATTATTATTTTTAGTTTTTTATTACATTTTTTTTTATTTTTTTAAGATTTTTTTTTTCATATTTTACTATGACCAAAGTAGTACAATGTTACCATAGTAACATTGTACTACTTTGGGGAAGTGATCAGTATTTTTTTTTTTTTAACACAATTTGCTTATAGCAAAGAATTACTTTGCTATAAGCTGACCATTCACAGCTAGGCACTAGTATACAATGGGTGGCATGAATGAAGCCATTCATTGTATACAACTGTCATGTGACCTGCTGTGATTGGTCACAGCAGGTCACATGGTACCAAAAATGGGGGCCGGTACACAGATCTGTCATCGTCCGTGTCCGAGGTACACGGCCGGTGACAGATCGCGCCACTGCGCGGCTCTGCAACTGCGCGAACTGCGCATGTGCGGGAGGACGCCAAATGACCTATACCCCGGAAAGCTAGAGCATTTTTGCAGCCGCCAAACGGCTATAGGCCGGGCGGCTAATGGTTAATTTCACAGGCTCATTTGTCTTTGTCACTGTCAAGTAGCTTGTGCTAAACAATGATGTTCATAACATTCATGCAGATAGGAAGTAGCTGAAAGGGTATGGAGGGCATCAATAGCACTGCAATACAAAAAGGATGAAAAGTGATGAATGTATTTTTTAAAGCAATATTTTTATTTCTTTAATATGCACATTGATTTAGTAAACTAAATGTCATCCAACTCCTAATGTTTAATTTACTTGTGATGTGGATTGTTTATAGCTTGTACATGTTAGTGTTGCTGAGGCAAATAAAAAGGTTTTCAGCAAAATTTATCTTAGAACATAGTCAACCCCAAGCCAGCAGGACATCCCGCAGAATTTATTTTTTTTTAGCCTTTTTAGGTAATATCATAACTGTTGTAATATGAAGGGCCCAGGATCAACAGCCAGCCATTTGTAAAAGTAACAGTCTACTGGACATTCAAGACGAGCAATCAAAAGAGCAGTTTTCTTCAACAAAAATAAAGCAAATGGTCCATAATCTTGGTATAATCAAAGCAACATAATGGCTTACCACCAATATACTAGACCCACTAGGGTTCCCATTTGCTGTCAGAGTACAGGAAAAGCCACATAAGCTCAGGAAAAGAGTCTCCATCTCTAGATAGTCCTCACTTGTTCACAGCTACCTCAAAGATACCTGCTGACATCTTTCTATTGCTTTTCAAGTCTCCCTTGCAGCTGAGTTACCCTTTCAAGACTAACATCCCTGTAATTAGGGTTTGGAGGCTCTTTCCCATCCAAAGTCTGTCTGAATACCAGGTCCCAAATGAGGACTCACCAATCCACAGAGTACTGAAACCAGTCCTCTTCGCCCTGACTAGACTCTCCTGGAACTATCCTGGAACCCCTCACCCTACATGGGTGAGAACCCCTGAGTAATAAAAGAAAATGTCCCCAGCACTCTCCTTTAAGAGAACCATAATACAAATTGTGGAAAAATATACCTCCCATGGTCCCATCCCTAGCATCATGTACACTGTTTAGATGCATTTTCTGAACACAGACTCGTGCCTCATTTTTTCAATTTACTTGGAAAACTGCTTTTTCCCCACTACTTTTTTTTTTTTTGTTTTTGCTGCTAAAAAAAAAATAATACAGGACAGTTCCACCTATTTTAAGTTGAAATATTTTACAATGGATGATGGATATTGCTTATGTACATACTTTTTCACATACTGTAAGTGCTATATAATCATTCATCCTCCATTTCAAAATGAAGACTTTTCAGTATTTTGGTAATTTCAGCATGCTTTTCTTGATCATTGATATTCATTTTATGATGAGCATAAAATATGGCTTCAATGTCTTTAATAATCTCTCTCTACAGAATCTCAAAATCAAAGCTGCAAATCCATTATTTTAATTAGTAAAACACACACATTCCATATTTTTTGAGAATGAAATGCAGGTAGCATACTGATTGAATCTAAGGAACCTGTCATTATGTATAGAAGCATTTTAAGTCCTCATTTTTTTCAGGAGCATTATTTTGCTGCACTTTATGGTGTCATTTTTGTATATTTAGTAACATTCTTGAAAAAAGCTATAAATGCACTATTCATATTTGCTTAATCATTGATTGATCTGAGCTCCTTGAAGAAATCCAGTTCTTAACTTTAACTGTGATTGACTTAAAGAACTCCAGGATACCACATAAAAAACTACAATAAGTATACCCACCTATTTAAACAAATAAACTTTTAGTAGTTTATTTAAAAGCCTCAATGTTTAGGAGAAATTTAGAATGCAATATTTGTGATGTAGATTTGGAGCTGTGCTGTGGGTATGAGAACACTGTCTGTACTTATCACTATGACCCATGTTACATAGCAATGTGGGTGCTTTTTAAATGTAAGTCCTGAATTTAGAAGAGTTTGATAAATTGTTACTATTCAGAGAGCACTGTTGTGGTTCCATTCTATTTTTGCATGTGATGTTTCCGGGGTGATGAATACTGAGGAGGAGGGAGCGAGAGGAATAGCTGATGCCACATTTGCCCAAGGTGGGGCAATAAGTGTTTTATGATCTTGATATGTATTGAGGTCCATTGCACAAGGTGAGCGCATATTATCACTGGGTGTTTGCATGTGGCACAGAGCACGGTGGTGGAGGAAATACAGCTTTATTGGACATTAAAGGACTATTATATTGTTTTGATTAGGGACAGTCGCATTATTTGATGGTATTGCGCTGCATTGTGAAGGACATTATAAATGTTTTTGAAGTGTGTTGAAAAGCACTAATTGATGTGTCAGCAGCAATCACTTTTTGTGTTTATGAACTTTTTTATTAACTGGGGAGATTGTTTACAAAGTTATTATGTCATCACTCCAATTCAAAAATTAGCAGCTTCCCTCAACAGAAGGAAGAGGTGTAAATCCAGGGACAGGTCACATCCAGACATCTCACTCTACGAGAAACTACAGTTCCAATCATGCATAGGTGTAGAGTGAGAAGGAAAAGCATGAATGGGAATGACCGTGGGCAGGTACATTAGGCTGAGAGAAGGGAGGAGTCACCTGGCTGTCCAATAACACGTGCATCAGTGGGCGGTTCAGATTGAGAGTCTGAGACTTCTGGGTCCACCCACTTCAGCAAGCAGGAATTGCATTCCTGCTCATTGTAAGAAACTACAGCAAGGCAGAGACAAGACCGGTGACTGTGGGAATACAGGACACAGCAGCCACTGGTCTTACAGAATAGATGTCACAGGCCAGTTAGCTTGTGACATCTATTCAAATAATGCACCTCAATTTTCTCAGTGAAGATATACTGGGGGAAAAATGAACAAAATCTTGGCTGAAGGTATGAAATCACTAGCACAGACACACATACTTATCTGCCTGGAGTTCTTCTTTAAAAACTATTATCTTCATGAGATATTGAAGTTAAAGTATATGTAAACTCTAATGATGAATTTCTTTTATTTGCTTTCTTTTTGTCTGTTAAATATATAATTGGATGCATTTTAATTATGTCTGATTATTTATCAGTTTTTGTAGCCGCTGATGTTTCATTTTGGCACATCTGACTGAACTGTGATAACAAAAAAAAATACCCAAATGCAGTGAAACAATCACAGCAGTTACAAAAATGTAATCATTTGACAGTATATGAGTTGTAGATGACCACAAGATCATTTCCAGCAGTTGAGGCTTCAACTTGGCTGCTCTAAAAAGTTTTGATGATTTACTAGTATTCACCATGCCTAGATTAGTAGCTGTTCTTCTGTTCACCAGATAAGCGCAAATGAGAATTTGCAAAACAGCTTAAAATGAATCTTTCAAGTGTGTTTAATCATTCCCATGTGAAAAATCAGAAATCAGAATTCTTCTAGTTTAGATAACTCACCGTGCATGTGTCTTAATACAAAGTTCCATACTAATTGGTCAGCATGTATTCTTCTGTAATTCCTAAGTATAAACTGTTAATGCCCCAATGTGACAGACCCAACAGGAGCTTTTGGAGGGGGTTGCCAGGCTCATGCCTACTGACCTTGGGCCCTGGCATCTGAGGGGGCTGTATTCTTTGGGAGGTGTGTGCCTGGGGGACCTTGTTTTTATTGTTAATGTGAATCCTGTTTTTGATTTTTGGACATTTTTTGAGGCAACAAGAAAACACTTGTGAAAAAAAGGCATAGGAAGTTTGGCACTGCCATGAGGGTAATTTAAAGCTGAACTTTGGGAAAAGTATAGCTCCTCTCCTGCAGGTGGGGCTGTGCCCGCACTGCAAGGGTTAACTGCTCATTTATGTCTAGGGGGATCAAGTAAAATAGCTTTAATTACCTGATCCTCCACTCCCACAGGCTTTTCCACACTGTAAGATACCCACAGCTTTTTTTTCCTCTGCACTCCGGTGGTTGGTTTCCTCTGATGTCATTTAGACTGATGCAGGGGCTATAGCTTTGCACATGAGGATTCAAGGGAGCATAGGGGGTGTTGTTTCTCAGGGAAGTGAAGGGAGCATTTAACTTCCATGCAGCTCCTCTGCAAGAGAGAACTTTTACCTTGGATTTTAAAAAAGCATCTTTTAAAATACCATATAGCAAGAAGAGGATCATTTTAATGTGGCTTTGGAAGCCAATATTGGGAAAAAAACACTGATGCTTAAAATTACTTTGACCCAGGATTTCAGAGAGTTAGATGACTCCAAGGGTTTCATGTACAGAAGATACAGAGGTCTATATATATTTGATATTTTGTATTTTCAAGAGTTTGCCAGGACATCAATTTATGTCATACGAAATCTAGTAGATTTAAGAGGTGCAACGGAGTTGACAAAGTTCCTTACTTGTAGCATATAAAAAAATGGTGTGAAGGTAAGTTATAAGTAGGAGGTTGTGAAGAGGCTTTGGGGAACCCGTAGAGGTGTCATATAGGTGCTGTACCAAAGTTAGATGTTGTGCGAACCAAGTTTCATAAGCTGCATGAGATTGGGGAGGAGAGAAGGAGGAATTGTTGTAGATAGGAAGGAAACTAGAGAGCCACGGAGAGACCCCCAACTTACAGTCAGGTCCAAAAATATTGGGACATCGACACAATTCTAACATTTTTGGCTCTACACACCACCACAATGGATTTGAAATGAAATGAACAAGATGTGCTTTAACTGCAGACTCTCAGCTTTAATTTGAAGGTATTTACATCCAAATCAGGTGAACGGTGTAGGAATTACAACAGTTTGCATATGTGCCTCCCACTTGTTAAGGGACCAAAAGTAATGGGACAGAATAATAACCATAAATCAAACTTTCACTTTTTAATACTGGTTGCAAATCCTTTATAGTGTGTAGAGCCAAAAATGTTAGAATTGTGTCGATGTCCCAATATTTATGGACCTGACTGTACGTCTGACTTCCCACCATGTAATAAGGGTATCGCGAATGAGCGAGTTATGTTTTGGATGGGGTTGGAGGGAGTTTAAATTTGAATGTAGGGGGGCTGTGAAATTGAAGGGATGTACCATAGCAGACTCAATGTGATATTTGGAGTATTTGAAGGATTGGGTGAGCCAGTCTAGGCAGATACGAAGCAGGCAAGAAAGGTTGTATATTCGTGCATTTGGAAGGCCGGAGCCTCCTTCGCTTCGCGACAGAAATAATTTAGAAAGTGCTATGCGTGGGCATTTGCCTTTCCAGAGAAACTTTGAAATTTAACTTTGTTATGTCGCTGTGTTTCAGGAGGAGGGGTATAGTCTGGAGCAGATAGAGAAGTTGCAGGAAGCACAACATCTTGAAAAGATGTGATCTGTCCAAGAGTGAGAGTGGTAGATCCTTCCACATCTCCAATTCTCCAATAATTTTATTAATCATGGGCGTATAGATAAGCATGTATAGAGATGATGCTAGTTTGCCTATCTTTATGCCTAGGTATGTGATGTGCTTAGTTGCTATTTTAAATATCGAATTTTGGGACTACACAGGAGAACGGGCGTGGAATAGTGGAAGAACCTCACTTTTAGAAAAATTTATACGAAGCCCTGAGCAGAGGCGGAAGGCTGAAAAGATGTCTTGAATGTATGGCAGATTGAAAGACAAGTTTGAGGTAAAAATTAAAATATCATCCGCAAACAAGGAGATTCGTAGTCCCCTCCCCCCTGGATTGACTGGAACAGTGACTGTGAGGTAGGGGAAAGGGTATCGGCCATGAGTTTGCAGAATTCAGCTGTATAGCCATCAGGCTCGGGGGCTTTACCGTTCGTAAGGGATATTGGGACGTTCAGGGATTGGAGCGCGGTTGGGTCTAAAGGCCTTAGTGAGTTGTGGTCCAGAAAGGAGGTGGCCCGAGCGATGTCTATAGGATCTGAAACATATAGATTCCGGAAGAAATTTTCAAAGACGGAGATAATTTCGTTAGGTTTGCTTTTCAATATTCCCTGGTAGTCCCTCAGGGACGCGAAGAAGGTGGGTATAAAAGGTTTTTTGCATAACAGCTTGCTCGGCTTATTACCAAATTTGTGAAAATTCAGGTCAATATGGGACTGGTACAGAACCTCTTGAGCTGCTGCCCAAGTGTCAAATTGTTGTTTAGCATCAGTCCAAGCTTTCCTATTTTCATGCGAGTTATGATTCGCTAAATCTTTCTGTGTCTGCCTTAGAAGGTGGCTTTCCTCTGTGTATTTTCAGAGAAGGTTTTTCTTGTAAGTGGAGGTGAAAGCAATGATTCTACCACGAAGAACCGCCTTGCCCGTTTCCCAAAAGAGGTTTGGATTTGATTGGTGGGATGCATTTGTTTTGCAGAACTCAGACTAGGTGTTGTTCAGAACCTGAAGTAGGTCCTGATTATTTGCCAGGAAAGATGGGAAATGCCATATCCATGAGTGTTGGTTAGGTTGTGAGTGATATAGGGTTAAAGAGATCGGGGAGTGATCAGAAATCGCAATGTCATGGATATTGGAGTCCGTGATGTTTTGTAGTAAGATGGGGTTGAAAAAAAGATAGTCAATTCTGCATAGGGTGTGGTGAACAGGGGAGAAAAAAGTAAAGTCCCTTCCTTCTGAAATGGGCCAGACGACAGACGTCCGAGAGTTGTAGGGCCTCTACAAAGTTGCTCAGTAACGTGTGTGATGAAGACTGGGCAGGTAGGTGGGTTAGAAATAAACAATATTTATCTGTCCTCCTGTATGTTCATACATGAGTGGAAATCTCCTCCCAAGAGAAGTGGGAGGTGCATGTAATTTCGAGATTTTACAGGACAGTTCTTGGAAGAATTGCTTGGGGGGGGGAGTTTAGGGCATATATGTTGACCAGGGCCAGGGAGGAGGAGCCTAGTTTAATGTGCACAGCAACATAACGGCCCTCATCGTCTGCAGCTAGCAAGACGATGTCAGGAGAAAATCATTTATGTATGAGAATAAGTAGTCCCGCTTTATGATTAAGTGAGGGTGAGCCTAGAACCTCACCCACCCATAGTTTTTTCATGCATGTGAAATCAATGAACAGAGGATTGGGGGCCATTGGTCATCCTGCCGCCCTCAGAAAATGTGGCACAGAGATTCATATGCAGCACCTCCTCAAAATGCTGCATTTTGGCCTCCCTCTGGGATGTTGTTAGGTTAATTGTCATTGTACCCTTGTATTTGGCATCTAATAGGATGGCTACTTAGTAATGGTCATTCTCTTTATTGATCAGAATTCTGGGGTCCTTGCACATACATTTGAGCATAAAAGATCTTATTGACCACAAACTGCCTGTGGTAGAAGATGTAGGATCCTTGGTGTCATTGAGGACAATGCTGTCCTTAATAATCTGATTCCATCCAAGTATAACACCTGGGGAGTTTGGTTGAGGTGAAACATCTCTCTTGAAGTCTGCCCTATTTCCTCCTCCTTTCTGGAATCAGCACTCCAGCACTCCTCCTCATGTTCTTTTTCAGCCTAGTACTGCTTTTGTCTCACTAAAATGGAGACAGTAGTCATCTGTTCCTGTTGCTCTGTGACAGCAGTAAGTCATCCTCTTCCTCCTGCTTATGTGCCTCCAGTTTCTTATATATCAAGTCAAGCAGGGTGTGCTCCAAGAGGAACACAAGAGGGACTGCATCATCATTTTTATTACCCATTGTCCAAGTGATATAAACGCAATCAGCCTGTCCCTGTACAGTAGTTGCACAGGTACTCATTGATGGCACACTATTGCTGCTGCAGCCTTTACAGCATGGTCAACAAATAATTACATCATATAGGGATGTCACAAATGAGGCAGTTGACAGGCAGCTGATCTTGGCATTTATGCTAAATGAGCCATGGCAGGTTATGACCAGTTTAAGTGACCACAAACCATTTTGGCGTGATTAAGGACCTCCTAGAAGCCAGGGTGCTTCATGATGAACACTGTAACATAATGCTGAGGACATGTGCCAGGCAAAGTACATGTGTGATTCTTCCCTGGCCAAGTGTGGCCAACAGGCTGTCACATACAACATTGCCTGGCTGAATGTGGTTTTCACTTATCTGGCAGGGGGGACTGACAAGATGAGGATGGCCTGAAGCTCCTTATAGAGTGGACAGGTTGTGCAAGGGTGTGGAAGGGGTGCCTCGCTGGTCTACTGGATGGTAGTCTAGGGGAATGGGAGCCACTTGGCCACGACCAAGATCATCATCATGCAGCAAGTGAGTGATCATATGATCAATTAATTCATCTAACTTCTCTGCCAATTTATGTGGCTATGGTGGGATTAGCATGAGAGGAGGAAAAAGAGGGCATATTAGCACATGACACCTGGCTGCCCTGTGCCTGGGAGGAAAAACAGGAAGGCTTTTTCAGTCACCCCATTATGTCCTGCATCTGCTGTGGCTGTATTGCACAGCCAATCTGAAATAAGGCAGACGTGCCCAGCCCCTAGATCAGCAATGGGCAAACTACGGCCCGGCGGACCTTTTAATCCGGCCCGCGGAGCTAGGCTCCCGCTAGGCTCCTCTCACAGTCCGCCCTGAAGACCGGTGTAGCATGAAAATCTGTCCCTATGAGGATTTGTCCCCCTCGACGTATCTGCGCATGTGCCGGAGATCGCCGATCGGCTGCTAATGCCTGAAACTGGCACATGCGCAGATACGTCAAGGGAGACAGATCCTCATAGGAGACAGATTTTCATGCTACACCGGAACGGCGCGGGAACACGGCGAGAGGAACGCGCGGAGCAAAGGTAAGTGAATTGACACAGGGGAGACTTGGGGACCTAATATGGGGGGTGAATTAATATGGGGAATGAATTACTATAGGGGGGATGAATTACTATATGGGGGATGAATTACTATATGGGGGTTGAATTACTATGGGGGATGAATTACTATGGGGGATTAATTACTATAGGGGGGATGAATTACTTTATGGGGGATGAATTACTATAGGGGGGATGAATTACTATATGGGGGATGAATTACTATGGGGGATGAATTACTATATGGGGGATGAATTAATATGGGGGATGAATTACTATGGGGGATGAATTACTATACGGGGGATGAATTAATATGGGGAATGAATTACTATATGGGGGATGAATTACTACAGGGGGGATGAATTACTATATGGGGGATGAATTACTATGGGGGATGAATTACTATATGGGGGATGAATTACTATGGGGGATGAATTACTATGGGGGATGAATTACTATGGGGGATGAATTACTATATGGGATGAATTACTATATGGGGGATGAATTACTATGGGGGATGAATTACTATGGGGGATGAATTACTATATGGGGGGTGAATTACTATGGGGGATGAATTACTATATGGGGGATGAATTACTATGGGGGATGAATTACTATATGGGGGATTAATTACTATGCTTACTATGGGAGAATATTACTATACTTACTATGGATGACACATACACATCATTCATCTACTCTTGGTCCGGCCCCCGGGTCCAATATATGAACCCACTGCGGCCCTCAGGTCAAAAAGTTTGCCCACCCCTGCCCTAGATGGTGCAGCCAAACCACTGAAGAACTTGCTCACCTTCCAATTGCACTTACAGAACCTCTGCTTCAGGCCTGCCTTACATTTTTATGGGGATAAATTTAATGGCAGCTATGCTGGTGAGATGCTGAAGCAAAGGACTGTTTTGCCTGTGAGCAAAAAGTGTGTGCCCCCCCCAAAAAAAGAAATAATAAAACGTTTGCTACAGCAAATAAAAAATATATATCCCAAGAATAAAATAACCCTTAAACACTAAACTTCAACCCATTTTTAACCTAAAAAAAACATAAAAATGGAAAAACATGAAATAAAAGAATATACAAAAACAGACACATGCAAAAACCTAGTCCTAAAAAGGACTGTTGGGTCTCTGTTAACACGTGTGTGGGTGGTGGGTACACAAGAATATACTGAATATAGCCCACCACACTGCAATCCACAGTAAATCAGCACAATACAGCACAGTATAGGCAACTAATTCTCCCTACACAGACTGTCAGCTTCTCCAACACAAATGGCAAATGGCTGCTGGAAACCCACCCTTTATAGGTAGGGGTCTGGCACATACCAGATAACCCATTATGGTATGTTTCAAACTTTGATCACAGATGAAGGTCTGCTAGGGCATAATGGATCCTTTAAAGTTTGGTACATAAATGTGCCATTACCTCGAACCCCTGAATTTACCACAAATGCACCGTGTGGCAAATCTGAACCTTATCTGTACTTGATACTAACGCACAAACTAATCCATTTGCTTCTTATCACCTATGTTGACCCCAACAATTAGATCATCCTGGCCAAGTTCTTATTTTTTTCTCTTAGCCACCACAACAGGAGGAGTCTCACTCTTTCTGCTGCATTCCCTGTAATGTAACATAGCTAGAAAAAAAAACAGGAAGATTATGCCCTCTTGTCATCACTGTGGTAGGCGTGCGGACCTGAGAAGTCAAGTGCAGAGACTTCATCTTCAGAATCTTCAAGAGTTATAAAAATCTTTTGGATGATTCAACTTTCTGCTATGTATTCCAACCTAAAATATGATTTTTTTTAAACACACACATGTATTTGAGCAAAGAATACAAACACTAAAACTCATACAATAGCTTTTTTATACAGCAAAGCAGAAATGTTCTATTAAATTGGTGTTTTCCTTGGACAGCTACCACTATGATAAAGGGATCAAGGTGTGAAATGTGATACAGGTCCCACAGCATTTGAATCGAACAGATTGCTTGTCTTCAGTAAGATGGAGTATCCTATGCCCTCATCTCCAAGATACAAACATATCTCTACACTTTAATCTAAGAAATTAAAAAAAGACACTGCAGTCAAGAGAATTTCATCTCTCTTATAACTGAGTTAGGGTTACATATACTGTATATTTTAAGTACAAAAAAATAATAATATATATATATATATGTTATATATACATATATATATATATTACACTTTAAAAGATCCTAATTCTGTAAAGGTACACTCTTACACTGTGCCTAAAATATAAAAAAGACCCTACAGTGAAGAGAATTTCATCTCCTACAGCCACGTTAGGGTTTATATAAATATTTCACATATATATATATATATATATATATATATATATACAGTTGTGTTCAAAATAATAGCAGTGTGTTGAAAAAAGTGAATAAAGCTCAAAATCCTTCTAATAGCTTTTATTTCTATACATACAAATGCATTGGGAACACTACACATTCTATTCCAAATCAAAACATGAAGAAAAATATATCAAATTTGTGTTGTTCCTCTAAACAAATTGAAGAAAAGTGAATATTAGACTGTTCAAAAATAAGCAGTGTTTGTATTCTTTTTTACAAACTCAAACATTCACTATATAAACTGAAAAATGTTTGAAGATTTTGCTTTCCTTTGAATCACTTAATATTTAGTTGTATAAGCACTGTTTCTGAGAACTGCTGTACATCTGTGTTGCATGGAGTCAACCAACTTCTGGCACCTGTGAACAGGTATTCCAGCCCAGGCTGATTGGATTACATTCCACAGTTCTTCTCTATTTCTTGGTTTTGTCTCAGAAACTGCATTTTTTATGTCACCCCACAAGTTTTCTATTGGATTAAGATCCGGGGATTGGGCTGGCCACTCCATAACGTCAATCTTGTTGGTCTGAAACCAAGATGTTGCACGTTTACTGGTGTGTTTGGGGTCATTGTCTTGTTGGAACACCCATTTCAAGGGCATTTCCTCTTAAGCATAAGGCAGCATGACCTCTTCAAGTATTCTGATGTATTCAAACTGATCCATGATCCCTGGTATGTGATAAATAGGCCCAACACCGTAGTATGAGAAACTTCCCCATATCATGATGCTTGCACAACCATGCTTCACTGTCTTCACAGTGTACTGTGGCTTGAGTTCAGTGTTTGGGGGTCGTCTGACAAACTGTCTCCGACCACTAGACCCAAAAAGAACAATCTTACTTTCATCAGTCCACAAAATGTTGCGCCATTTCTCTTTAGGCCAGTCAATGTGCTCTTTGGCAAATTGTAACCTCTTCAGCACGTCTTTTTTTCAACAGTGGGACTTTGCGGGGGCTTCTTGCAAATAGCTTGGCTTCACATAGGCGTCTTCTAATTGTAACAGTACTCACAGGTAACTTTAGACCTTCTTTGATCTTCCTGGAGCTGATTGTTGGCTGAGTCCTTGCCATTTTGGCTATTCTATCCATTTGAATGGTAGTTTTTCGCTTTCTTCTACGTCTTTCAGGTTTTGGTTGCCATTTTAAAGCATTTGCGATC
The DNA here is from genome assembly GCF_062004578.1 of Staurois parvus. Classification (NCBI taxonomy): domain Eukaryota; kingdom Metazoa; phylum Chordata; class Amphibia; order Anura; family Ranidae; genus Staurois; species Staurois parvus. The sequence goes on along the minus strand of NW_028317816.1, from coordinate 4,284,051 downwards.
ATTTTGCTGAGCAGCCTATCATTTTCTGCACTTCTTTATATGTTTTCCCCTCTCCAATCAACTTTTTAATCAAGGTACGCTGTTCTTCTGAACAATGTCTGGAACGACCCATTTTCCTCAGAATTTCAGAGAGAAATGCACTGTAACCAGCATGTACAACATTTGCTGCCTTCCTTTCTTAAATAAGGGCAATAATTGCCACCTGTTTGTCAAAGAATGAATGACCTCACTAATAGAACTCCACACTGCTATTATTTTCAAGCCATATGCTTGTCATACACTGCTAGATTTGTTTCCCATGAATTAAATAGGAGAAATTTAATAGTTCCCTGTAGCTACACTAAACAGAATGAATGGAGGAATTTACAGTGTCAGCTTATATATTTAGCAGCTGACGCACCAACGACTATCTGAATGCTCCAGCCTAATAACTGTTAAACAGATATCTTTCCATGATGCTCATTCAATTTAAAAAAAGGAATTTAAGACCTTGTTCACACCATAAGTACATAAAACTGATGGAAAAATGTATAGATTTGACTTGTTACAAGCATAGACTTGTTTACACCATGTGCAGAGAGCTGCTTATTTAGCAGTTGTTTTCTATGTGTCCTTTATCACACCATAACACTGGTATTGCGTAGAGAATTTTCCTGCACAGATAGGGCTATTTAACACAAATTCTCTACAAGGGCAAATAAAAACAATTGTTCTCTATGTGTCCTGTTCAGGACTGACCATTTGAGCATTCGGGCACTGCCCGAGGACCAGGGGTCATTAGGGGGCCCCATAAAATGCCCCTAGTACCTTTTATAGGCTTTTTTGGGTGTGTTTTGAGTGTGGGCAAGGACATAGGGGCCCCATGATCCCCAATTGCCCAGGGGCCCCATGAGTTGTCAGTTTGCCCCTGGTCCTGTTCACACCATAATGTTGATGTCGTGTCAGTTTTTTCTGCGTAGAAAACTGCATAAACATTGCAGATTCCTGTGCAGAAAAAATCTGCACATGACACCAGTGTTGTGGTGTGAACATGGCAGGGAGAATTGTTATTGTTGTTCCCTTGCAAAAACAGGTGCCGAAAAACTCACGTCTCTGCACATGGTGTGAACAAGAATTTAGGACTACCAAGATTCGATCCATCTTTGGACAGACTGGTTGTACCCAAGTCAATCTATCAGGTTTTTTAAATGTGATTACTGTCCACGCCTATAGCCACTAGCAGTAATAATTGTGTCCTGCCAGCTTGGAAGGCTCCCTGACAGAAGAAAACAATAGCTCTTTGGGAGCTGTTAGTGTTGATGGGGGAATTTAGCAATTTTATTTCCAGCAAGCACAAGAAAATCAAATTATCTATGGCTTTCCTTAGATTTACCACAACTTTGTAACGTGAGGGCCTTCCAAAAAATATTTGTTCAATCGGTAACCAGGTAATGTGGATCAACCCATTAAAAAGATGATGCTTTGCAGTTTGTGTTAGCCACAATTATTATGCCTAGTTATTCAAATAAGGTGAAAATTAACCTATTAATCTGCAATCTGGTCGTCAAAACATATTGTTTTAAATTTCTTAATAATTAAAACTAATCAGTGCTGTATAAAGAGGAAAAATTATAGCACAGTAAAAAGAAAAATGGATTCAGAGATAAGTGGCTGCAAGACAAATAGAGAAAATGACCCTTTAATCTGGAACTTGATAGTCAAACATACTATTTACAGTTTCCTAATAATTAAGAAAAATGAGTGCTATTGAAAAAGAAAAGAGAAACTGAGAGAAAAAAGAAAAGTGGATTCAGAGATAAGTGGTGGTAAGACAAATAAAGGTGTTAAGGGATCACTGAAGTCAGGCAGTTAAGATAAAAATTATCAGTAAACCTACATGTCAGCTTTTGTTCAATTGGTGTCTATTTCATCTTCTTTTTTTTACAGTCGATGCATTATTTTTAACCCTTCCTGGAAATTTTTGTCTATAGTCTTAAAAAATTCAGCACTTGTGTAACCTCTAAGTAGATCAATTTGTAGATGTTGCCAAATAACAGAAGATGCTGGTTATTAACTTTATTAGCCATAAAGATGTTCTAATTAAAGAGACCTATTCATACACACCTTTGAAGATCTTCTCCACCTCTCAGTTTCTCTCTTGGAGACATCAAAAATATGTGATTCTTCTGGGTAAGAGGAAACATGTTCCCTCCTCCAAAGAATAATTGTTCTGGCTTAAGCGACTAATCAGCAGTCATGAAACTCAACACTCTAACGGAGGAATGGAGTGGCGTGTGAAGCATGGGGATGTTGCGGATAAGTGAGCCATGGGACAGGCTAGCAAGAGATTCTGTCATTTTTCCCTAAATGTTCAGGGAGTTCAGACCCTTAGTAACATAGAAAAACAAAATCAGAAGGCTTTTCAGTGGGATGTCTGACATAAAAATGATAGCAGTCAAACTGTGATATCTGGTCTTGCGCAGTACTTTTAACTTTTTGGGTCCATGCACACTGGGCATAAAAATGCTGCTTATACAGGCATTTGGTGTTTTTTTTCTTCAGCCTGTATAAGCAACTCTATGCTAGCCTATGGGGCTGATTTACAAAAAGTAAATAATCTGTGCACCGCAAGTGCCCTCCAAGTGCTCTGAAAGTGCAGTTGCTTTAGATCTGAGGGGAACATGCAAGGAAAATAAAAACAGCATTTTTGCCTGCACATGATTGGATGATAGAAATCAGCAGAGATTCTCTTCATTTTAGAGCTTCAGTGTGCCTCCAAGTGCACTTGGAGTGCACTTGCAGTGCACAGTATGTTTGCCTTTAGTAAATCAACCATCTCCCAGTGTCCATGCACAATAAGGCACTTAGAGGCACATTTGCAGAGGAACGTTTTCAGGCAATAAAAAAATGCTGATTATACAGGCTTTTGCCAATTTTTTTCTTCAGCCTGTATAGAGGCATATTTGCAGAGGAGCATTTTCAGGCAGAAAAAATACCATTACAATGGGCATTTTTTAATGTCGCTTTTTCTGCCAGAGATTCTGGCATTTTTTCTGCACCTAGTATACATGGACCCTTAATGTTTTAAATGGCTACCAGGATCAATTTTAGGCATTCTATGTTTAATGCATTTAAAACATCTGATATATGGCCAATTAAAACTCTCAAGGAACATAAGGGATAGGTCTTACAAAAAAGGATGTTTTTTACCTAGATTATAGGTCACATACACATTTTTTTTTAATTAAAAAAAATAAGTACCTACATTATTTTGTTCAAAATAATTTGACTTTGTAATGCTTACAAGTGCCATGTTAATTCATGTGAACTGTGAATTTTAATAATAGGCCCACTGTTATGAAAATGAATACATTTCTTGCTTTAAGAGTATTCACATCAAATGACAAAACCTGAGAAAAGCAAAACACAACATTATAGAATGGGGTTTTTTTTAAAAAAAGCTTTTACAAAATTCTAATTTGATGGGGGAGAATACTAGTAAAGTAAGTTATTGTGTGCCTTTTCATTGTAATTAATTGGAAGTGTATGTCAGGGCAAAAATATTTGCAGTGCATCTTTGAAATTCATGCACATATCCCCATGTTGTATATATTAAAAAAAAAAAATTACAGTACAGAAAAATGCCTGTCGACCTGCCAGAAAGGGCTACTAAATCCCATTGTTGGCTGACAGCGTATTTTTAAGAACTACACCTTCTTGTCTTTTGCTAAACGTTTGAATCCGCCTCAGTCTCCACAAAATATGGACTGATTGTTCCTTTAGCAAGGTACACACATTCTAAATTGATAATTTTACAACCAAAAATAGTGTGTGCTGTAAATTTCTTTCAGTATTGCTCCTGTTTCGTCTTGCAGGAAGCTGCCATTTTGCTGAAGCCCAGAGTCCCTGAGCAGCATTAAATATTTAGATTGTCATCAGATCTGCCTCTACATGTTCGGAACAGTAAAAAAAAAGTAGAAAGCAACTGAACTTTTACAGAGCAGAGTGATACAGTGTATTACTGGATTATAAAAAAATATAGGCACTTATTTTTAATATTTTTCATATACCTGCAAAAGGAGCCAGCCTGAAGTGATCTAGCAGGAATTAATTTTCTGATTAAAGTTCCACTTAAAGATAACATAGGAAATTTGAATTTCTGACAATATCAACTTTTATCTTTTGCCCTTATCAAGCATAAATAAAATAACATTTTAATGGTATATTTAACAGACCAAAAAGTTGCAAATAGAAGAAGTTCATTGTTAGGATTCACATAACAGTCCATTCCTGTTGATCAGAATTTTAAAAAATTACATTCACTAAGATTAAGATTTGAATGGCACTAAAATATAAAAGCTTCCAAGGGGATGAATATTTTATTGGGGCAATGTAATTTTGATTAGTGGACTGAGAATACTTATACAAACTGTCAGTAGAGATTGAATTGTTTTGTAGCAAACAGAGATACAGAGAGATCTGTTGCAGCAAAAACATGAAGAGTTACTGATCAAAAGGAAAAATCACCCACAAATTGCGCTTTTTATAAAAAATATCTAATAGACAAGAAATGTCAATTGCAAGCAACTCATGGCCAAACATAACAATACATTACATTCAGTATGCTTATTTCTTTAGTCCCTTTTTAACACAGATATAAAGCTGTAAATATCAGTATTCTAAAACAATGGAATTCCAGTTCCACTAAAATACTTTTTTTCTTCTGGGTCTTAAATGCTAAAATTAACTTTCTGCCTGACTGTGTTTTCTTATCAAGATAAAGTCTACAGCAGTTTGCAGCAAACTTCCCAGTGTAAAAAAGTGTATAACCTGCTGGATTCACACTATAACAGTAAAATCTGACATAACTGCCATGGGTTCAAACATCTTATCTTTAGAATTTTACAAGCAACGAAAGAGCTATGAAAAAAGGTTTACTTAATGATAGAAAACCACAACCCCAACTACAGTTATAATAAAGGATCTAAAATATATTATGGTTATTTTCAAATAAATTTACAATCCAGCCAAAAGCTGATCCAGTCTATATAATCTTAAGAATGGGCAAACAATTAGGTTGAAAGAAGAAGATAGATATCTTAGCAATAATGGTTGGTAAAGGAAGCATATTATCCCATTCGCAAAGCCTCACCTTAAAATTTTAGAGAAACATAGAGAAATTCCAGTCATTTCTCATTACTCTGAAGGTCAACCTTGCTGGGAAAATTGTTTCTACTTTACAATTCCCCAAACTGTAGAAAGTGGTTAGAGTCCTGGACAAAAACTAATGTTGCATTCAAAGGGAAAAGAGGCTGATACGGCAGGCTGTAATAATAAGAGAATTTTTACTCTTTCCACTTCTCCGTGAAGCTAATCAACTGTGACATGAGAAAATATACTGGGCTCACCCAGCCAGAATGTGACTGCCACCTGAATGTGTCCTCAATATTCCACTGTTTGGGGCTCTACAATGATCCTTCCGACATCAATTTTGTACATGTACATCAAAATGCCATTAGAAATGCTTACAAACACCTCCTGCTCACAGTTATGCTTTCAGACTCCAATCGAAACCCTACTGTAAAGACTCCCCAGTGGTTGACTAAAGGTTTCTTTCGTTTACTAATTTGAAAGCATTTGCTAATGGAGTGTTGTCTTGAGAGATCTAAACCCCTGCATGCCAGAATGTCATTAGAGGCAATATCTTTATACTCAATGTTCTGTTAATCCTTTCAAAACAATTCAATATTATTCATTGATCTACTAAATTCTATTCTTTTGTGAAATTAATGGTATGCGCTAATTGCAGTATGTAGTGAGGAACACACAGTGCTCCTGCATACATTACATTAATGCAGTAAAATGGATGAGAAGTGAGCTGTCATTTCACTAATATAGATCAACATGTTCCAAAGTGTTACTGATTTTGGATTAGTTTGTAAGTGGGAATAATAAACTCTTTAAATATCACACCAAGGAACGTGTACAGTTTTGAATTTTGAAAAGGTAAAAGGGTGAAAAGATTGCTTTGAAAGTTTTGACAGATTTCATTAAAACCCAACACTATACACTTTTTTTTTTTAAAAGAAAGGTAAACCCAGCCAGTGTTTAAAGTAAAAAGTAGCTTTGGATGTTCTTTGGCACTTCTGCTCACTTTAGCCATGTTATGCCACACAATTGTTTCAGTTTTCTAGGCTTTCACAGTGTAATTGTCAGGAGCATGTAGTGCTCCTACTCCATCACTGCTACTGGTCTCATTCCAGCATCCTTGATACATTCTTCCTGTCTGTCTGGCCACCTGTAAGGTGACTGATGTTGCCAGTCTCCAGTGGGTGGAGACCAAACTTAATTTAAGCCAGCCAAGCCTGCTGTAGTAGTGTATGTCATAAGTGCGCAAGCTTCCTGTCTGTCTGTCTTGCTCTATTGTTTAGATTCCCCTGTTTATGACCTTGGATCGGATATTGACTATTCTATGCACTCTGCCTGCCTTTTGACTACGGATTAGACCCAGACTTGCCTGCCTTTTACCTGGATTGTCATCGAACCACTCTGCCACTCTGCCTACCGCAAGTACCTGTTCGCTGTGCTCTGTTCAGGTACTGGTTTACTGTGCTCAGTTTGTGCCTGCCATATCATGGTGGCCAGGCACTATAGCATTGTGTATAAGTCCTGGGGCAACCGAGTACCAGTGGGCCTTCTTGCCTTATGGGAAAGAGGGCTGCTGTAGTGGACAACACGGATGCTAGGTATAGTGCCTGACCACCTGCATTAGGAATAAGCTTGAAAGTAATGATGAAGACTTCCAACCACCAGGAGAAGAGCCACAGACATCACATGACTGGCCTGAAGATTATGAAAGTGGGCAAGGGCTTCGTGGGGGAAACATAAGCATGAAGGGCTGAGCCAGAGTTGGGTTTAAAAAAAAACTAGTCAGGAATAAACACTGAGGCCATCCTAACTGTATCCTCAGCTCTTTATTTGAAATGTAAGGACCTTACAGCCTGCTATTGATCTGACAATTTGTGCTAAAAGGTTGGGAATATATCTAACCATAAGGACAATCAGCTATTTCTGAGAGGTGAGGCACACTGTTATAATAATTTAAGCATGAAGGTTCAAAAATTATAAATTTCCATTTGTTATTATTTATTTTCAAGGGAATTTTGTTTTAAAGGATAAGTTCACGTTTCGTAACATGTTACATGTTATACCCCCTCTCCGATCACCTGTTGTGATAGCTTGTGGGGGATTTTCTCCCCCTGCTAGCTGCCACAGTTTAAAAAAACATGGCCATGAGGGCCTCCACCTGCCCGGCCACATCACTCATTCACAGTACTCTGTGAATGGGAAAAATAAAAGTTCAGGCAGCTTTTGCAGCTGTCAGCTTATAGTTCTCAATGAACTATCACGGCGCTGTTGAGCACTGTGGTAGTTCATTGATTCTTCCTGTCAGAGTATACTGTATCTGCTTGCCTGTACGAGGTACAAGCACACAGATACACTGACAGGTCTGCAGGAGTCCTGCATGGCACCAGTGATCTGCTGAACACAGGTGCAATGATTTACAGGCTCCCAAAACAAAAAATAGTAATTACCTGCCAAAAAATTGTGCATTTTTTATTTTTTGGTAAAAGGTGAACTTACAGTATGCTTTAAGTAAATTTTACTTCTTCACAACATTATTTATTAATTTTTAGCTCTAGAATATAACTGTTTGCTACTGTGTAAGAAAAAATGAGATCTGTGGGAAATGTAAGTAATATTACAAGAGATGTAATCCTTCTTAACCATTCTTCAATGAGATTTTACTAAACAATGCTTGCAGTGTAATTCAGTGTTCTATTTTCAGTTTTAGTTTTTAAATGCATTTTTCTTTTCTGGTGTAGTGCCCTTTAGTGTAGATAGTCGTTAGTGTGTTTAGTTAGAGGTTTGGTTGTGAGTCAGCCTCGGAATGAGTCTGCCAGGTTACTTTAGGTCAGGGATGGAGGACTCTACAGCTGAGCCCTATGGTACCTACCCCTGCTCTAGAACCTTGGAGAAGATTCTACAAGTCAGTAGGCAGAGGTGAGGAGGGGCTGATTTGAATATTTATGGGAGTCTGACCAATCCCAGGCAAGAAGCCTGGCAGTGTGGGAGATCAGCTCATAAATATTACAGAGCCTGACCAGCAGGGGAGTCAAGTGATGGGTGGATTGAGAAAGGTGCTGCTGGTGTGGGGCCTGGGAGGGGGCCCCAGGGAAGAGGGGTCTACCTACAGGCTGGGATATTGAAAGAGGAACCTCCACTGTTCTACAGTCTACCAGGGTAGGACAGCCTGTCAGCAGGGAAAGAATCTGGCACAACATAAGGCCTGAAAGCAGTTTCACTTTTAAAGCTACAGGAAAAGGACAGTGTGAATAGTGTTACACCCCCTGGGCCTACAAGGGAAAGAGCAGTCTGGTGCCATACCCAACTAGTTCTTCCTTGGACAGTATATTTATGTGTCCCAAAATCACTTGCCCTTGGATACTTTTCATGACAGACAGGTGGATGAGGAGATTTTCATCTGGGGTCTGAAGAGGTTCATCTAAGAGGACAGAGTGCTCCTAGTAGGGTCTATGTGCTTATCCCTTAAGAGACAAAAGCCACTCCAATGGGAGTAGTAAGTCCAGGATCTATTTTTGCCTTTTGCTTTTCTTTTTTGTTCTCCAAGTTGTTTCAGTTCCATTGGGCATCCCAAATACCCCTAGACCCCATCAAAGTTGTTTAACCCTTAATAAAACAAGCAAAACCAAGCTCATGAACTAATCACTGACTTTGATGCAATGGTGGAAAACGGTTGTTGCCTGGCTGTGCAGGTAGTAAAGCAGGACCCAAAACTAGCGACTCTCACAAGGGTGGTGTCACACTGGTTTTCACATGAAACTAAAATACTGAATTGAAAGTTTAAGTTTATCCTTAGCCAAAACATGTTTTATATTTTTGACAGATCTTGTGGTCTTTAGCACCTGGGACATGTTTTTATGGCTTTGTGTTTCTCAGGAGAGATTTATCTTATTTGTCCTGGTGACCATTTTCACGAAGGCAAAAAGTGATGGAAAATCCAAATTTTTACAGTTGTCACGGAAAAAGCGGGAGATTGAAAATATTCAGTTGGTGACAATTGGTGATTTTCACCTACTTCCTCAGGATGGACCTTTCAGTCATCCACCTATCCTCCATTTTTAGATCATGTTTCATTTGTAGAAACTGTAGTCATGTCCCTTGTGATGATTTTTGTGTTTTTTATTTTGGCTGCACTTAGGTTTTAAGTGCTCAAAGACATACATGAAAGAAAAGTTGAATGGCATAACATATTACTTTCTGCTCTTAGATGAAATGATAAAAACTGATCAAAAAAGGAAGTAAAAGACTCAAAAGGGTCTATCCATCAATGTTTTCATCCAAGATTCACACAACTTTCACCAAAATTCACACATTTTTCTAATTGAGTCTCACGTGAAATTATATGAATCTTGTTAAAGTAGTGTGAATTTTGGGTGAAAACATTGTTAAATACACTCCAAAGTTTTTCATAAACTATTCAGAATGTAATTAAATATCTATGATACAACATATACAGAGCAAAGTACTGAAAAAAACTATTCTTTTATTCTAAGCTAGTTCAGTCTTAAAAGACTGATAATATATTTTACAATGCAAATTGTTTATTAAAGTAAATTACTAAAAACCCACATTCAACAGTTCTTGTGTTCCTGTCTTCCTTTCAGTATTAAAGTTGATATCCAGGTAAGCAGATGAAATTTACAGTTGAAATATATATGTGGGAGTGTTTTTAACCTATTTACGCAGCTCTGCAAGACAACAAAGCTATGTTGGTGATCTAACTTCTCTCCACTGCAGCTAAGCAATTAAAATGGTCACTGGGCCCAGTCTGTGATTGGACAGTTAAGGAGCATAAGTAGAAAGACAAACTCATCACTTTGTTGTCTCCTATCGTTAATAATTTTTCAATGAATACATAACACCATTGAATTGTTTTTTATTATGTACATGGAGTTTAGCTTTAAAGCCCAATTGAGTATTTATCATGTCAGGCTACATGTATAATAATACATAAGTGTTGCAAATCTGGAGTGACAGATCACTACCCTCACAGACACTTGGATTTCCAGTGGTCTGATAAGCCTCCCTACACACTGCTCAAATTAACAGCACTTACACTCTCTAGTCAGCATCGATAATTGGAGCAGTGTGCAGGGGATCGTCGATCCACAGGAGACTTTGGCCACTGCAATGTATGGAAGAGCAGACTTCTGACTCTACAAGTTACTGCAGCACAAGATATTTTAGCTCTTGTTGAAGCACAAAGTACCTAAAAAACCAAAACCACAAGTATATTTATTGTTGTATAATCAGCCTGATTGCATTACACTAATAGAATATAAAATTAAGAAAAATTATCTAATAATGCCTACATGGTGGTCACATAGCTTTGTAGATATAGGGTTACTGTTAGGGTTAAAGTTAGTGCTCATTTGCTTACTGATCATAAATTTAGTGAAATACATTGCAATTTAGGTTAACAGCCTATTCACATATGTTAGCAAGAGCAGCTGCTGCTCGATCCTTGAAGTGGAACTTTAGTCAGAAAATTACGTCTGCTAGATCACATCATGCCGGCCCCTTTTGCAGTTATAACTATGTAAAACATAAAAATACAGAAAGTGCCTATACTGTTTAAAATCCAGTAAAACACTGTCTCACCCTGCACTGCATATGCTCAGTCATTCTCTATTTGTTATCACTGTGCCAAAAATGTAGAGGCCGATCTGTTGACAGCTTAAAGATTTAGCCTTGGTTCACAGAGATGCAACTTCAGGTATGACATGCGATTTACAAATTGCACCTGAAGTTGCACCTTATGAATTTCTATGGCACTGTCCTAACTATTAGTAATATTAGCAGTAGCACGATTTCAAAAATACTTTTTGTGCTACTTTTTTCCAACTTTATTCAACTTGCATTGACGTCTGTTAAATGCAATCGCAAGCCGCAGTGAAATTTAAGGTACAAACTGCACTGATCTGTGGCTTTGAAATCGGGTTACTTTAAGTGAAGCAACGCGATTTCAAAGTCGCATTCAGTATGTACCAGGGCTTACTGCTGCTCAGGGGCTCTGGGCATCAGCACAATGGCAGCCGCCAGCAAGAAAAAGCTGAAACAATGTTGGAGGCAATTTACAGTACACACTAATTTTGATAACAAAATTATTAATGTGCAATGTATGTTCCTTGATAAAGAACATTATTTTTTATCAAGTTGTAATGGGTAAAGTTCCACTTTACGTGTCCACATAGTATTGTCAGTTGCCGTATTATCATTTATATAAGAAATGTTAAATATATTTATATTGTTAATAATTATATAAAACAAATAAAAATAAAGCAATTATCACTGTACATGCACTCAAAGTAAACATTTTTATCCCGAAGAATTTATACATCATAATCTGCTCCATCAGCTGTTTCAAAACACTTCATCATTCTCAAAAACATACGTCTCAGCAGAATAAATATCAGTGTTGTCAATATACAAATTTGTCAGAAGTCAACAGTTAAAACACAACACTGTTACAGGAAGTGATTACGTATCTTTGACTTTTTCTGTGCAAAGAGACAAGATAGTATCACCCAGTGGAAGAATAACTGGGTCTCTGAGCAGAACTTTTGCTTACTGATCATGCGCAGGTCAGTCATTTATAAGCTCATAAATTCATATACAGCAGTGGATTCTATAAAATTTTGCAAATATTGATTGATTTAAATAATACAATTTATCAAAATGGCAGATACATATTTTATTTTATTGTAGTGCTTTCAAATAGTGGAGGATGAAACAATACAATACGTACATTCTGTAGTCTGTTTGATGCAATAAAACAAGATAATTTCATAAGCAGAAGGATTTTTCACTTTGTACTGTACAGCTTGTTATATTTGCATCTGAGTGTAGACATTGCTGAGGAAATGAAAATCCTAATTGCCTATAAAGCATATCTAAACTCAAGAACAATAAAGAATATTTCCCTTGTGATCCTGCCAGTAACTTACTTTTTGGCCTAGGTAATGATGTGCCAAAAACACATAGAGGTTCAGCTGAACACATCAAAACTTGGGATGCCAAATCCAAACCCCATAGCAGTAAATGTGAGCCAAATCTATCAAATCAATTTTCTCATTTTTTTTAATGATTGTGTTTTATTGAAAACATTTCAGATTAGTACAGAATCCATTAGGAAGATCATACAGTATTATTATTAAGCAATCTTCTATATTTTCAAGGAAATAATAGCTCGTTACTCATAAATCAAAGACAAGCATGATATTTTCGTATCAACTACAGATTCACTTACAGAAATGTGGCTAAGAATATTCTCATGTACCCTTGTACCCTTACATTCACAGGCAGGTATTCATTCCCTTTAACTTAAAAAAAGCTTGCACCAGAAAGATTTATCAGCCATTAATATTTTTTCTGAATATTTGGTGAATGTCACACTTTAAAATATGTCACTCCTTATAAAATATACCAGAGTGTTCTTATAGTATTTATTTATTGAGTTCAACTGTTATTCATTTTTTTTTGCTGCCAAATTAAACTGTTTACTTAATATATCAAAATGAGTCTGTAACCAGTACTTTGCCATAACAATGTACAGTATATGCAAATATGTTAAATTGTATGTTATCTCCTTGCGACTTTCAAACAAATAAAATGTATTTTTAAAATGCCACTCCACTTTGTTTAAAGAAAATAGCTGTGTTGTCCTTGGCTTGAAATGCTATTAATGCATACAAAATATAACTATTTTTTTACTTTCAAATTACAGTTTTGAAGGTCTTCTTTGACCCAATCTGATCACTGTGACCAATCACAGCAATAACAGTCAGCAGTAGCAAACAATGCCATTGTTTGCTACTCTGATCTCTGTGGTTGGACACAGAACTCACATGGTACAGTGTCAGTTACAGTGACCTTGTACAATGTGATAGCTGTGGCCAATCCCAACAATCACAATAGTAAACAATGGCATCATGAATGATGCCAAACACAGACATGATTGTTTATACAGTGATCATGACTGTATAAGTAATATTAGTGTAAAAAAAAATCCAGATCACCCCCATCCCCCAGAGCAATACAATGTTACTGTGGTGCCACTGCACTGCTCTGCTGACAGCATGTAAAACTAAACTAAAAAAAAATATATATAGATCTTTTTCACATACTGTCACCATAGCAAGTGCACTGTCCCTATGGTGACATTGTACTGCTGTGGGAGTCATCATGTACAATGGCTGGCTGCCAAGCCATTGTCTCTGATCACTACCACAGCAGTACAATGGCATCAGACCAGTGCTGCCAGTCACCACAACAGTCAGTGTCCCTAATCACCACCACCCACTCACAGTGTTCCTAATAACCATCACATCAGTCACAGTGTCTCTGATCACCGCCACACCAGTCACAGTGTCATTGATCCCTCCACACCAGTCATGGTTTAATCATAAGGATTTGTTCATGTGTTTGATGCTCTCTGAAAAGCCATCTGTGTTGGGATCGCTCTTCAGAGAACATTTTACCAGCAGTGAGAAGGCTTTGTATCGCCATCTGATCATCTGCTTTGGACCACGCACAAACACCTCCATTTGCTTGAATGGGTCACAATTAGTGGACGTACATGAGGTATAATTCTTGCTGTAGCTGCGAAGCAAAGCATCCCAGGCACAGCATATGTACACCCCTGGCCAGTGCCTCTGCAGCTAAAGATGGGTAGTGGTTGGGGGGGGGGGCAGTAAGAACAAGCCCTAATAGTGCAGCCAGTTACAGTTCTCCAATCATCAACACAGTATTGCAAGATGAGTGTAGCTTGAAGTGTTCCTGATTGCCACCAGACCAGTGTAAGTCAGCAGCAGTGTTTCTGATTCTTGCTACACTAGTCCCCAGTGTCACTAGACCAATGTAAGCCAGCAACAGTGTTCCTGATCACACAACACCAGTGCAGTGTTGCCTTTGCTTGCCACCTGTACTAACCTTGGCCTGTTTATTGACCACGTTTCTGTCTGCTGATTGGAGCAATCTTTGCTGTTTGCTGACCGTGTCTCTATCTGCCTCATGAGCTGACCCATCAGCATGTCCAACTAACTATGTTACTGCGAAACACTAGTCCTAGACATCCCCTACAGACAACTCCATTCCTGGAGCCATGAGAATTCTTTTATTCTTCCTTTTTTTAGCCTTCTGTACTTCCTAATCCGTGAACATGGCATTCCTGGATGCAGCCACATACCAGTAGGCTAGGCTTGCTTGGATTATAGGAACCAGAACTGATATAGGTGATGCTACACGGCAATATATTTATTGACCACTTATACAGAGGTGACTATAACAGTACATTGGTTTTGACACATTTGGTTGATTTGTGTGATACACAAGATACAATGTCTGGTAATCAGTACAAGCAGTAAAAAAGTCTCACACATGTGGTGAGTTGTAGAATGTGCTATTGATTGTAATGCTAAGTATGCCCATGCTGCGTGTGGGAAATATTGTATTAAACTGACAACTTTGTGTAAAAAAAGAAATTTTAATGTTCTATCTGCATTTTCTAAAAACTTGTGGCAAAAAAAAGTTAAATCTTCAAGAGACTCACCATGCCTCTTAAAAAATACCTTGAGGTGTATACTTTCCAAAATGTGGGTGTTTCTGATGTCCTCATGCTCCAGGGCCTCTAAAAATATGATAGGTAGTCAGGAAATTGGGTGTGTAATTCATGTCCCTAGAAAGCCTGAAGGTGCTTCTTGGAATCTGGGCCTCTCTATGTGGTTAGACTGTGGAAAAGTCCCACTCATGTGGTATTGGCACACTCAGAAGGAGTAGCAAAATGTGTTTTGGTGTGTAAATCTACTTATCTCTATGCTGTGCGTTAAAAATTATCTTATTAATTGACAACTTTGTGTAAAAAAAAATACTTCATTTTCATTCTGCCTATTCCAATAACTTGTGGCAAAAAAGGAAGTCTTTAAAAGACTCACCATGTCTCTTAGAAAATACCTTGGGGTCTTTGCTTTTCAAAGTGAGGTCATTTTGTGGGTGTTTCTACTGTTCTAGTGCTCAAACACCTCCAAAAATGTTGTGAGTAGCCAGGAAATTATTATGCATAATTTATGCTCATTGAAAGCCCAAAGATGCTTCTTGGATTTTGGGCCACCTAATACATCTATGCTAACAAAAAGTCTCACACTTGGTATCTCTTGAGAGGCATAGCAGAAAGTGTTTTGGGGTAGGGGGTAAGTATACCTATGCTGTGTGTGAGAAATAACTTGTTAAATGGCAACTTTGTGAGAAAAAATAATAAAGTTTGTTTAATTTCTTCATTTTCAAAAAAGAAAAATGCCTCTTAATAAATGCAATTGTGGGCTATTTGTACTATCCTGGCCTTTTTTGGGGTGACAAGAAATTAAATAGACTGTATATACCATAGTTTGTAGATTCTATAACTTTCACAGAGACTAAATAATATGCACTGATTTGGGTTATTTTTACCCAAAAAAGTAGCAGTTTTTCTTTGTTTCTGTTATAAAAGTTTGCAAATAAATAATTGTTCTTCATAAATTTAGGCCAAGATGTATTCTGCTACATGTCTTTGGTGAAAATACCCAAATTAGGATGTATTTTTTAGTTTGTAGGAAAGTTATAGAATTCACAAACTATGGTATAGATCTGAATATTGATCAATCCTGAAGTACTGACAGCCAATCTAATTTCTTGAGGTCCAAGAATGTCAGAATAGTACAGATATCCCCCAAATGACTCCTTTTTGCAAAGTAGACAGTCCAACGTACTTCATAAGAGGTATGGCGAGTTTTTTGAAGTTGTATTTTTTTTGTCATAATTTTTCGGAAAATGAAAAAATTAAAAAAATTAGTTTCACTATTTTTTTTTTACATATTGTCACCAGTGCAGTACAGAGTCATCATATAACTGGCATGGCGGTGATCAGGGACACTGAGTAGTGACAGTATGAAAAAAAAAAATATATATATATTTTTTTTTTATTATTTTTTATTAATTTTTTTTTTTTTTCATATTTCACTATGACCAAAGTAGTACAATGTTACCATAGTAACATTGTACAACTTTGGGGAAGTGATCAGTATTTTTTTTTTTTTTACACAATTTGCTTATAGCAAAGAATTACTTTGCTATAAGCAAGCATTTACCTAAATGACATCAATTCATTCAGGGTTTTTTTTTTTTGTGCTTAGCTGTGATTTGGCCACAGCTAATCACATAACATGTGCATGTGATTAGCTGTGACCATTCACAGCTAGACACTAGTATACAATGGATGGCATGAATGAAACCATCCATTGTATACAACTGTCATGTGACCTGCTGTGATTGGTCACAGCAGGTCACATGGTACCGTCAACGGGGCCGATACTCAGATCTGTCATCGGCCATGTCCGAGGTACACGGCCGGTGACAGACCGCGCCGCTGTGCCGCTCTGCACGAGTGCAATCTGCACATGTGCAGGAGGACGCCATATGGCGTCCACCCGGAACGCTGATGACATTTGCCGCCCGCCATAGGGCGGGCGGCAAATGGTTAAAGTTATATAGAAAGCAAAATGTTATAACAGAATCTAAGATTATTTTTTTCAAAATGTCTGATCTTTTTTAATTTATATGAAAAAAGTAAATACCACCAAAAGAAAGCTCTACCTGTCTAAAAAAATAATAAAAGTTTAATTTGTGTACAGTGTTGCATGACTGTAATTGTCATTTAAAGTGAGAAGTGCTGAAAACTGAAAAATGTCCTGGGCAGGAAGGGGGTGAAACAGACCGGTCTTGAAGTGGTTAATATGTTGATTTCCTATGTCAGCTCTATCCAGTGGCCATAATGTGTTTTTTTTCTGATTCAACACCTTAGTCAGGAAAATACCACATTATGGCCACTAGGTGGAGCTGACGATCATAGAAAATAAACATATTAAGTCAAATTCATAATGGCTGGGCAAAGGCTTGTGACAATTATCCAGCAAAGCTTTATATAATGATCACATTAGTATATAAAAAATGTACACATATGAAAAAGAAAAAGTTTTAAAAATTAAAAAAATAATGAATAATGTAATTTGAGAAATAAAAAAGTCATTGTGACCTGTCATGCATTAGACTCAAATTATATTTTTTTCAATTGTTAGTCTTCTCAGCATCTTCTTTTTCCTTATCTTAGTTACAGGAAATATTGCAAACATTCAACATAACAATTCTCGTAGCTGACTGACATCTGTGATTATTTAATCAATAGCGACTGGTATTTTTGTTCTGCAAATCCAATAACTAAAGGGTCATGGAATGACTTATTAAAAAAATAATAATTTTGTTCAATATTTTACCTTCTGAATGAAAGATTTGGAGTTTTTGTAGTTGGCACAATTGCAACATTTCTTACATTCATCTGTTGTCATAAATTAGCCTAGCTGTCATTAGGACAGTGTGTGCATTACTATAAAGGCCATTATACACCGTTTACTTATTGGTTTAATAAATTAGGCCTTAACATAATGACATACATGAACATTTAAAGGCTTTGGGAGATTATCAGAGTAGAAATATTCAAGGGGAAACTGTAACAGCAATAGGCAGAAAGGCCCAAATTCTGACTATTTTGTTAGGCATGGGTTTCTGAAAAAAAAACGAGTGCCTGAACAGACTACAACTCCTGAGGCTAATACAACAAAAAATTCAATGGTATATTTGGATGTTTGTCTGGAGTTCCACTTCATCAATTACCCTCAATCTGCTTCCCAATCCTTCTCATCACAAGAAGCTCCATTCAAAAAAGCTAACATACCAGGATAAGTCCAATGACATGAGTTCAATTAGATTTGAAAATTACAGCAAGCTGACCAAATAAGAGAGCCTAAAACTGGTCATATATTGTGCTAAGTTCATCAGGAACCAGACAAAATTAATTTCATGGGTGGCCCTGTGGCCCCCTGCTGCCCAACATCCTTTGATTGAATATTGAAGAAGTCAGGCAAAACATTGTCAGCCAAACAGTGGGTGAGAATGAAGATGATGATTGCTTGTACAGTCCTTGTGCTGTTTATCCTACTTTTAGGATTAATAAAGGATTTTCTACTTTTTCTTTAAGCCTCCTGTGTGTTCATCATCTTCATACTCTACGACTGAGGAGATGAGCTATGGTCTGCTCCTGTTGAGGCTGGAGTGAATTTTTTCACCTGAGCGGTAATTCGCTCATTAATGGAAATAGCCAAATAGTGGGTACATCCAGTCAGATGTATCTGCTGTTTGAGTATTCAGACATCAACCATCTTTGGTTTTCAGATTAAAATAGCTAGCTTGGAGGACTCTATTAGCATGGATGGAGAAAAATAGATATATTTAGTTCAGCTTGCAGGCTGAATGAAAAAACAATACAGTACATCAGCGTGGGGCCAGCTTTATCCTTGTATTATGGCTTTTTGAATTGAGCTTAATGTATAAAATTAATATAAACCTCAGGTGCACACTGAACTTTCTTCATACTACTGTGGTCTGCTAAGGAACCATCAGTGTAGACAACTAGTAGCTTAGGCTGGTAGTGGGCATAGAGAAGTAGAATCCTTATGGCCTTTGCCAGTCCAAACACAACCTGACACATGGCTACCAATATACTGGTTCTATATAAACCTTGTCAGGTCCTTTACAAGTTGCAGTGGTGTGAAGGGTGTCGAGTTTGCATCTACGTAAGTCTACTGGTAATTTTAGTCCAAACTCTTATGTGCATATTTACATGAAAACTGTCTGAATTATTTAAACATCAGATGGCTGAGTGCAAATGATGGAGAAATTGTGAATCAACCACTCTCCAGCCTCTATCTTTGCTGGCTTTTCCATAAACAAGAAAGACTAGCTCAACCATGCATTCATTTTTATACTTTTGCAGAGTAAAGAAGGAGGCCAAGTAAGGTGCAGGCAGTGAGGTGGTAAGAAAAACAATAGCAAATGGAAAACATTTTTACCTTTTTAATTGCTCATACCCCTGAGAACACTCACTGAGAGTGGGATGCGGCGGGTGTAGTATCCAATTCCCTTCTAGCCCTCTCATCTGCAAAGTCAAAAGTCTAGCTATGAATGGCTATGGCTACCTTTAAAACAAAGACCACTCATGTTGAACAGTTATCTACAGAGACACAAATATCTTAATTCACCAATATTACTAAGTTGGGGTGTTACAGTGTTGAGTTACACAGTCCTAATTATAGAATGCTAATGATTTAAATTGTACAGTATATCTTTTTAGTTTTTGAAAGAGTGAAAAGGTTAGAACCCCTGGCAAACCTTTATCGCTGTCTGTGCCCCCACTGAGGTGATTTGCCCTTTCCATTTATCTTGGTGACCACTGTCAATAGAATAAAAGGGTTTTTAAGGTTGTCACAACAACAGAAGGTTAGGGAAACCTTTAAAATCAGACACTTGTTCTGGTGATGTCTGTACCAGTGGGGATTTCCTCTCAGTTTTCGTTTCTATAAAAGCAAGTATAGAGAAAACCCACAGACAAGAAAAATTAAAACTGATAGTGGTTTAACCATTACCTACCCCAACCAAAACAAAAAAAATTTTCACTAGAGATACATTGTAAACAGAAATCATAATATATTTAACGTGATTGTAAAGTTAAAATTTTTTTTTTTAATCACTTCAGCTCTCACACATTACTTATGATACAGAATTGATACATATATCATTTTTTGGGACAAATGGGACTTTCTTGTGATCCTAAGGTCTTCTGAGAACTTTTTTACATTTATTTGCATTTTGAGGGGAAAAAAAGAGCACACATTTGAAAAAAAATGTATTTTTTCAAGTTTGATCAGCAATACTTTGAATAAGTGCCAATACTATGGGAAAACCTATACATTTTATTCTGCTGCTTGTTCTATTTACTGCAACACCAGAATTAAATTGTTTGTACAAAGCATGTTAAAATGATTTGCAAAAGAAATAAAATTTTTTTTTACATTTTGCATACATTTCATTTTTCTTATAATGAATTGGTATTTTACCATTCTTACTGATTTAAAGTAAAACAAATATACCATATTTTAATAGTATTTTATTTTTTTAATAAGTAATTTAAAGTGGAAACATGGAACAGGGGATGAAACTGTTACAAATAGTACTTTTACAGGGTGATCTACTGAAATGAATGGGTTAAATAGTAAAATAAAGGATAAATAAGAGCATGTTTGGGTTAATTAAAGGTTAACTAATTCACTGTGCATACAATAAACATTCTCCTGTGTTAGCTTTAGCTCTCTGACTCACAAATCTGTCAGGGAGCTGCAGAAATAAGACAGATACTGTGTTACTTTTGTTATTGTTGACAAATGTTACACCACATGATTACTGTGATTGGCTGTCACAGTGACAATTCAATGAGGAAGGCTTCATATTGGCTGCCAGTTGTAGGATTGGGATCTCCTCTTTCTACAGACACCAGATCTCATAGGAAGAGGGCTGTGAATTGGAGTGAGCAGTGGAGATCACAATCATGGGAAAGACCTGACAGTTGTGCAGAAAACCATCATTGACACCCTCCATAAAGAGGGAAAGCCTCAAAAGGTAATTGCAAAAGAAGTTGGATGTTCACAAAGTGCTGTATCAAAGCAAATTAATAGAAAGTTATGTGGAAGGGAAAAGTGTGGAAGAAAAAGGTGCACAAGAAGCAGGGATGACCGCAGCCTGGAGAGGATTGTCAGGAAAACGCTATTCAAAAGTGTTGGGGACTTTCACAAGGAGTGGACTGAGGCTGGAGTCAGTGCATCAAGAGCCACCACACAAAGACAGATCCTGGACATGGGCTTCAAATGTCGTATTCCTCTTGTCAAGCTGCTCCTGAACAACAAACAACATCAGAAGCTTCTTACTTGGGCTAAAGAAAAACAGACCTGGTCTGTTGCTCAGTTTGCATCTCATTTGGAAACCAAGGACCAAGAGTATGGAGGAAGAATGGAGAGGCACACACTGCAAGATGCTTGAAGTCCAGTGTGAAGTTTCCACAGTCTGTGTTGATTTGGGGAGCCATGTCATCTGCTGGTGTTGGTCCACTGTGCTTCATTAAGTCCAGGGTCAATGCAGCCGTCTACCAGGAGATTTTGGAGAACTTCATGCTTCCTTCCGCAGATGAGATTTATGTGGATGCTGACTTCATTTTCCAGCAGGACTTGGCACCTGCCCACACTGCCAAAAGCACCAAAACCTGGTTCAGTGACCGTGGAATTACTGTGCTTGATTGGCCAGCAAACTCGCCTGACCTGAACCCCATAGAGAATCTATGGCGCATTGCCAAGAGAAAGATGAGAAACATGAGACCAAACAATGCAGAAGAGCTGAAGGCCACTATTGAAGCATCCTGGTCTTGCATAACACCTCAGCAGTGCCACAGGCTGATAGCTTCCATGCCATGTCACATTGAGGCAGTAATTGTTGCAAAAGGGGCCCAAACCAAGTACTGAGTACTGAGTGCTTATACTTTTCAAAGGTCCGATATTGTTCTATGTACAATCCTTGTTTTATTGATTGCATGTAATATTCTAATTTTCTGAGATTGTGGATTTTGGGTTTTCATGAGCTGTAAGCCATAATCATCACAATTATGACAAATCACAGCTTGAACTATCTTGCTTTGCATGTAATGAATCTATCTCATATATTAGTTTCACCTTTTAAGTTGCATTACTGAAATAAATGAACTTTTGCACGATATTCAAATTTTTCGAGTTTCACCTGTAGATCTGTTTGCACTGCAAAACACATAGAAATGTAATTCTTAAAAGTCACAGAGCTTTCAGCTTGAAGAAGATAAAAATATTGTTACTAAAGCAATGAAACAAAACTTTTCCGCTTAGGGGAACTACACAAAGCAAGACAGGTGGTAGTATGAAAATTTAGGTACAGTATGTGACATTTAGGAAAAAATGTTTGTGAGTGTGGAACTCTGAGGAATGAAAGCAAGCTCATTAGCCATGTGTTATGACAATCCTGGTAAAATGTAGAGGCATATAGCGTAAACCCAGACCATACTGATTGTACAGCTTCTATAAATTGAGCTGGGGGTGTGGAAAGGGTGGGCATAATCAGTAATTTTGATGCGATATGTCACAGGGGCAGCCACTCGCAATAATCCCAGCAGCACTAGAAGATCACTGCAATGGGGTTGTCAGGGGAGAGTTGACTGAAGATTTCAAGCAACACAGTAGCCACCTGCACAGGGGATATTTTATTTTCATTCATTGTCCCTGCTGCTGATTTAGTAAAATAAAAAAGTTCATTAAACTTGAGTTTTACGCAGAAGCAGGAAGATCCCTGCACTGCAGCAAGGAAACAGTGAGCAGCACTGTAGTGACATAATCAAATTTCCTTAGACAAGCAGTTAGAGGCAGCAGTGCCTTTGATGAACAGCAGATATACACCTGTGAAACTCAAGGCAAAGGACTACCCTATAACAGGAGGTTCACTACTGAGTGGTTAGCACTTATACCTAGCAGCATTAGGGTTGTTGGTTCAAACACCAACCACAGCACTACCTGCATGGAGTTTGCCTGTTATCCCTGTGCCTGTGTAGGTTTCCTTCAGGTACTTCAGTTTTCTCCCACACTGCAAAGACACATTAGTAGGTTAATTGGATCCTGTATAAATTGGCCCTAGTATGTGTATGTATGAATGTGAGTTAGGGACCTTAGATTGTAAGCTGCTTGAAGGCAGGGACTAATGTAAATATAGAATAAGCTTCCTCTTATGACATAGCTTTGAATTTCCAATACTCTATTTGAGTGGGAATTTTGTAATTGGTTTTAAATTTTTGTATGAAATAAAATGATCTCTTTGTTTGTACTAAAATATACATTTCTCGCCATTGGGTATGTATACCAATGGTAGGGCATATTTAATTTCACCTAATTAGTTTGGTTTGGTACTTTTCACAGTGAATGTACAATACAATGTATATGTAAAGCACTATGTAAATTGATGGTACTATATAAGTACCTGTAATAAATAACAATACGATTTCTGAATGTTCCCTATATGATAACAAATCTTCACTTTCAGGGTTTAGATACACTGTAACCCTATCTCTAACTGAAATAAAACATCAACCCCTTAATTTATAACTTGTATCCAGTCTCACCTAATTTCAACACTAATATTAAAATTAACCCTAAACCATATAAACCACTTGAATCCATAAACCCTAAACACTAACCCAACCCTTAAGTGTTTAGGGTTAAAAAATGCTAAGTTAACATCTAATAAGCTTTGCACATTTTAAAATGCAAAGGGGTTCTTTACTGTTAGAGCGGTAGGGATGTGGAACTCCTTTCCACAATCGGCGGTGTCTGGGGAAGTGTCTATAGTTTCACAAAAATCTTTGATGTGTATCTTAATGAATGTAATATACAGGGATGTGAGAAATAACATTGACATAAACACTCACATACACATACCCACTCGAGTTGATCTAGATGGACTGGAGTCTTTATTCAACCTTATCAAGTATGTAACTATGTTACTATGTAAAGTCTATGGCTTAGTGCATAGGTTTGCAGTACATAGTATGTTGTACTAAAAAATTGTTTGTCAGTGACAAAGCAAATGACCTAGTTTTCATTCACAAACATTGGTTCATACTGACAGTGCAACACCCCAGACTAAATGTAGAAGGCTATCTGACTTATATATGCCAACGCCTGGTCATCTGAAAAAGAGCTGCAGCAGCTCCAGTTACATGAATAATAGCAGTATGACACTTCATTGATAGTCTGGAGTCTTAGTGTTACTAAACCCTGCCCCCTAACCATGGTTGATGAAAAAAAACTGCATTACTTCTTCAAACACCAAGAGAAAAAATATGAACTGGAAATGTGTGACCTTAATAATACCATTAATTAGACATTAATTGACTTGTCATCCACCTGACACCTGTGACAGTTCCCCAAAGGGTACAGGGTTTAAAAATAGTACTATAATAATAAAATTTCCAATGCTATATAAAAAGATCTAGATTCTCAATCCCAATTTTATAAATAGGCTTCCCTCAATACACAAGAATGATGCATTCCGTATGCTGAGCTATTGTTTAGGCATAGTTTGTCCCTTCTAGAATTTCTTAGACTGATCTGATGTGTCTAGTGTTTATTTTCAGTGAAATGGTTAATAAATTTGGCCATAATCCTGATCATTGTGCTTCAAACCATAATACCGCCATTTTTTAAGTGTTATTTTGTTGGCAGGTTAATATTGACAGACCAATGACATTTCGGTGGCTGCAGACATATATAGCTTTATACAGTAAAGTAAATAGAAAATCAAAGATCATTTATTTCTGATCTATTCTTTATAAATTAAAATCTGAAAGATCACTATGAGTTACTGTTTTTACATTACCCTTTGTACTTCTTTCCAGTATATAATAATAACAATAACTCTAACATTATGTGAGATCTCCTATAAATGTTTTACAAGTATAATCTTAGTCAAACAATGCTTCTTTTCTTCTTTGTTTAGAAGCACTTGCAGGGTTCTTCAATTCATCATAGCTTAACCTCAGAATTCATCATCATTATAGTATTGTACTTTTTGAAATTAGGCTAAGGGTGGGAGAACGGACTGCTGCGTTTAAAAGGGTGTGAACCAGGAAAAAAGTTGAAGCAACTTTGCACTCAGCAGAAGAATTTACTGATTACATTAGACTCTTCATCTCCATTCCCAAATCATGTTTAATAGCTGTAATAAAGTTTAGAAATGCATTAATATTTCAAGTGATTTCTGCCTTTGGCATTTATGCAAGGGTGTTGTTACAATCCTTCCTCTGAGGTCTTGGGTAAAATGATGAGCATGAGATTTAGAATACTCAAAATTCCCAGGATGTAACATGAGAGGTTGTGATGTGGCCCTTTCCAGTTCAGACACCTAGTGAAAGGTAAGTATACTTTTTAACTTTTTTTTTAACATTATTTATTTATGTATTCATTCCAGCAATCATGCAGCATTTTGGAATGGCAGTGAGGATCCCACCAGAATAAGCAGACCTTGCTTTTTAGGCCCTGTTAAGGACCACTGCTTTGACCAAACTTGCAGTATGCTTGCTCCGGGTCACTGACTCAATATATTGAAGCCAGAGAAAGCCATCTAGTATTTCTAGAAGATTATCAGCAATGACAGCCTTCATATTTACACATATTTCTCTAAGTACAAGTTTTTTTTAATATAATGGTTCTAACAAAAAAACTAAATAATAGTATTACAGAATTCAAGATATACAAAAGTTTGGTTTTAGCTTCTAGGTAAGAATTACAACTTCTGCAGGTTGGACAAACCTTTCTACCTTTCTCCTATCACAGAAATGCTTTATTATCTGAGCTATCAATCAGCCTTTTGGTAAAATGAACTCACATCATTCTACTCTCATCGTGCTGGAAGATAAGAAATGTGTTTAGGGAAACAGGTTTCATTTCTTGCAATGTACACACAATTTGATACATATTTATTATTGCTAATCTTTTCCTTCTAATTTCTTTTTCACAGATATATAATTAAATGTAAATGCTATTTACATCACAATATGGATTCCACACCATCTCATTTTATGGTTTAGGCACTAGCATTCATGGTTGATTAGCTTTTAATTACATAAATACCTGCACATTAGGTATGAAACACATTTCTCCCTTCTGCTATTAGCATGTCATTATTTTTCATTTCATGAAATAAAGTTTAATTTTAGGATTAAGAAACTGATTCATATTTCCTAATGTGGAATTTGTAAGTGCCTAGACATGCTGTATTTTAGAAAACATAAAAGTTATGTTTTATATATTTTTAAATAATTGTTAACATCATGGTTTCATGGTTAAGTCATTTGTTCCTCTTTGATGTTTTGGAATCATTCTTCCAAACCTTGCCTGTAGATACTCAACAATCTATAGTACAATGCTTCTAGTATACCCAATGGGATCAACTCAGACTTTTAACTTGTTAGTCAAACTTCCATCCCTTCCAGTGTTAATTGATGTTCAAACTGGATACAGTATTGTTGATCTGTTCTCAAACCATGCTACTAATCTATACATTGTCTTTCGTGTCTTGTCCTTTTGGCCATTTTTTTTTAAAGTCATTTGCTTTATCTAATTTATACAAAAATAGCATCTTGTACTTTGTAGTTAATCTGCTATTCAGCTAATTGTGGAACCTAACAACATGGGGACATGCAACAAATAAAGTAAACCAATACTGCAAAGTAAGTAAAATTATTTGTTATACTTACAGATTCACGATATACATTAAATCACTGAACTAGTGTTTTACTCTACATTGACATATTTATCTGGAGAGCAATCCATGCGTATGGGGAATAACCACTCCAATTTTGATAGGACATAGCAATTTCTAAACAATATTTCAAACACGAATCATGTCAAAAAAGATTCTTGGGTTTAAAAATTACTTAAAACATCCCTTATCTCCTCCCTGAACAGCAGATATGATGTTACATTCTGAAGCAGGAAAGCAGGTACTTTGAAGAAGCAGGCATAAAGAAATAGTATAGTCTTTTACGTGAAGTTTTAGAGAAATGTTTCAAACAGATCATTTTGATGGAAATATTCTTACTGGAGATTTTCTGTTTCAAAGTATAATTTGTATTTATATATGTTCATAAGGACAGCTATATTTGTTTATTATTCCTGTAGAATTTGCTTCAAACTTTGTAGTGCTAACTACTAGTTCTGCCTTACTGCTCTTTTCCACAATATAAGTCCCCTAGTTGGCCAACTCATTGGTGAATGCCTTTACTTTTGAGATGCCATTTTAATCACCTCAAAGTGCACCCTACAAAAACACAGATTCAAATTTTAAAGCATAAAGAAAAGTACTTAGTTAAACATTCAAACAAAATATAGTTTGTGGGGTTCATTTCCAAATGGTCTCCATTGAAGCCCCAGAGAAGTCTACTGAATAAATGCAGACATTCAGAAAAATAGGCCAGAAGCAAGATGTAAAAATTGTGGCAGGCCAGGCCACATTAGCTAAAGCTAGGTGAGTATAGAGCTGTGGAGTGGTAGGGAGGGCTACTCAAGTGGTAGTGGAGATGGCAAAAGAGCAAGTAAACATCAAATGTTTTGTAAGCCTCTAAGGTTAAACCATTCCAAAAACCTTCCCTAGGCCTTTCCGCTTCATTCACCTGTCACAAATAGCCCATATTGACAACATCCTAACTTTAGTCTTAGCCCTGCAATGCAGCCTTTAAGCTTTACATCCCCCCCCACCTCCTGAGCATTCAATCTTTTAAAATGTGGTGCCTTTGGGAATACACCACTGACAAATCTAGATGTCTCTATCCACTTGTTAAAGATTTTGAGACTGTGTGTGAAACTGTGGTCTGTAAAATACAGAAATGCCACTTTTTCTGGGAAAAAAAAACCCATCTTGTTGATCAATGCACACTGAAACGATTTAAGAAACCTTATTGCAGATTTCTACCTGTTTCTGCTCTGAGTAGAAAATCTGTTTGTTTGTCCATGTTGATGTGCAAAGTGAATCTGAATTAGAGTGACTTTTTTATTATCAATCAGCTGATAAAAATGCAATAGTCTCTTTAGAGGGGATTAACCCTTTGGGTGTTTCTCACCGAAACTGATACTTGTGTTGCAGAGGATACCTAAACTCAGACTTGTATATTAGAGCAGACTTCTGGGAAAATCAGTGAACAAATCACACAAGCATGAAATGATAGGTTGCCATATTAAATTGAATTTTACAGAAAACTACAGTGCTGCAGAACATTTATTAACAGTATGGCTTGTGTGGTAATTTTTTTTTATATATATATATATAATCTTATTTTTTTTTCCCCCATGAAATTGGAGTTACACTTTAAATTTTAAGAAAACTATTTGGGTTTGGAATAATGTATACAGAAAATAAAAATAACCAAAAATATGAAAATTATGCTATAAGCCAGTATATCACTCCATTCAGAATTTTCCGATAATTTATGTAGAATGTGTATGGAATATCACAGGCAAATTTTCAAATGTACATAATGACAAGAATATGAAGTTGAAAAAAAAAATGTTTTCCCAAAAGTATTTTTTGTGTCAGATGTCTAAACATACACATGCCCCTTTGTGATGACCTAGGAAGTTTTCATAGTACCTAAAAATTGATGGATTGGTCCAATTATGCCTGATAACTCATAATTCAGATAAAAAAGGACTCTGGAAGAAGATTGCGCTTTTCCTGAATGGGCAATTTGTTTTATAAAGTCAAGAAATTACAGCTAAGGACGAGAGAAAATAAATCATGAAAAAACTGCTTTACTATTGATCTTCTGCTAGATGTATCTGCCAGGATCCCTTCTCTTAGTTTTATGTACTTGAACTCATATTTTCTCAACCCTTTCACTGCCTGGGAGATTCGCAAAGCATTAAAAAGCCAGTGAAATGTATACACAGGCTGCACTGCTAGGATTAGTGGTCATTTGCTTGTTTTGACGTTTTACTATATCTTAAGAACATAACATTAGGGATGCCCAGAATGTGTATGGGTACTGTATCAAGCATGATTTTGGATAAAAAGATCTTAAAATCACTGGTACTGAGGTTTTCATCAGTCTGATGTTATACTGTATAGTAACTCATTTTTCATGATTTTATGTGTATGTTAGAGTCTCTTTGTTGATGAGACCAGAACAAAAACTGCTGAAGAAAGCAGAGAGGTCAGAGAGAGCAGGAGGGAGGCAAGGTGCAAAGTTTTCAAGCTGATAGGCTTTCCACATATCTCAGTTTTCTAGTCTTTTAATCTCACCATAGAATATTTTACTTCATACAGAGGGAGGGCAGGTACAAAATTAAGACAGACAGAAAGCTGCACCCCAGGCCAGTAGTTTTGTGAAATAATTCTACTCTACCGGTGATCTTGATGTAAGAAACTGAGTATCCGTATGTCATATTTAAGACCTCACTATACGGTAAAGAAGATCTGTGACTAGCAATTAATTAAACAAACTCAATCTTTCCCTAAATATTTTGTTGCATTTACTGTACTTCAATGGTTTCAATGTTTTAACCCTTTCGCTGCCAGGCCCTGTACTCCACTTTTAAACTCAGGTGGCCAGACCATTTTTATGATTTTTCCTTTCTTTTTTTTTATACTTACCTTACAGTTTTCACAGTTTGTAAAATACCCCCCAAACCATACATTTTCTGAAAGCACATGACCAGTAAAATAAAAAGAATGTGCTAATGATTTTTTAGGCCCTGGGATATCTGCGCAAATATTTAGCATTTCACAATTTTTAGTAAAAATACACTAAAATCATTATTAGTAGATACATACATAGCAAAACCTACAAAATTCCTGCTAAATTTCTACTAATTATAAAAGCTAAAACTTTATTGAGTTAATAAATAACAAATATTTGTAAATTTTAAATTGCATTTTTTTGTGAAATGGTGAAACCTGAAGGTGCACTATACTGTATATAAAACTATACACTAAAAATCTAGAGGTTATTGTTTTTCATTTGCAGCTTTCAGAATTTGTACAACCCCCCCCCCCCCCCAAACCATACATATTCTGAAAGCACATGACCAATAGAATTAAAAAAAAAGTGCTACTGATTTTTAGGCCCCATAATAGTGAGGCAATTGTTTATAAAATCAGTATTTTCACTAAAAATACACTAAAATCATTATTGCCCACAAACAAAACATAACTTACAAAATTCCTACTAAATTGCTACTAAGGCCTTGTTCACATTGGGCATGCTAAAGTGTATGTCCATGGAAGGCTGTGTTTACCCATCCAGGTGTTCTGTGCATTGTTGTACAGGCAGTCCCACTCATGTCAATTGGGATGCAAGGGGAAAACTGTGGCTTGCAGTCTGATGCAGATGTGTGTGGGTGTGAATGTGGGTGCATGGCACCGAACGCAGACAGTGTGAGTTCAGGGACATGCATCTGGACCCACATGGATGTCAGATTGGGAGCATGGTTTGTGTAGTGTTTCTGCAGTTGCTACATCGCAACAGGGACCTCAACCGGGCTGCATGCATGAAGATGCATGCATGCAGAACACCTGTGCATCCACATGTACGGCCTTGCAGGGGCATACACTGTAGTATGTCCTGTGTGAACAAGACCTATGTGTTGGGTTTTTATTATTTTTTTATTTTCAATATTTTGTACTTTTTTTTGCATTTGAATGAATAGAAATGTCTGTATAGAGACTACATTCATTCATAAAACCGAATCATAGTAAACACTACTATGCTCCAGTGATGAATGGACATAGGAACAATCAGTACTGATTGCTCACCATGTCCATTCAATGAAAGGAAGGGGTCTGGTTAACACATTTACTAACACCCCCCCCCACACACACACACACACATGCACACACACACCACTCTCCATCCTGACTGTCACAGAAGAAACTGCAGCAGAGGGAGAGGGAGGAGGGAGAGCAATGGAGGGGGCGCTGAGGATTGGGTAAGAGAGGTTAACTGCAGAATGGGTCAGATTAGCAAAGGGGGGTCAAATCTGCAGGGGGGTTCACATCTGTCAAGTATTACCCCGCAGCCCTAAAGCCAGCGGGAGGGTAGAAGAGGGAAACCGGTGGCTGCAGATAAGACACAGTGCCCACGAGATCGGTGCTGGGGGCGGGAGGAGGGGGGTCAATTGGGAAAGTTAGAGTAGCAGCAGGGGGAAATTCAGTGGCATTTTGTGGAGGTGAGGAAGTAGGGGGGGAGCAATGTCACAGGCGGTGGTGGCAGGAGGTCGATTGGGAAAGTTACTTGTAGCAGCAGGGGGCAATTTAGTGACAGTTTGTGGAGGCGAGGAAGAAAGGGGGAGAAACGTCATCGACAGTAATGGCAGGTGGTCAATTGGAAAAGTTACAGTAGCAGCAGGGGGCAAGTTAGTTGCAGTTTGTGGAAGCAAGGAAGTAGGGGGAAGAAATGTCACAGGCGGTGGTGGCAGCAGAGAATGGGGGCATATTGTTGGTCAATAGCTCTGATCAGAGGATTGTCAGCTGCTAATCAGAGCTATTTATTTGCTTAGCAGAGTCTGCTGAACAATTCTGCTATAAGTTCATGGTCACTGAAGTGACCATGAGCTTTTAGCACAGGAAGAATATAGGTCCGTATGGCATATGGACCTGGCCTGCTGGAACCAGTGCTGTAGGTCCGTATGCTGTACACACCTTGCAGTGAAAGGGTTAAAGATAAAATATTTTGTTCTAATATTTAAGAAGCTACCTTCCATGTGAGCAGTATTCTCTAGAAGTTGTGAAACATGCTGCAGTTTAGGCCATACCCATTTTTGCACCAAGAAAAAGGACATTATGTGTACAGGAGACCAAGCAGGCTATTTGACACATGCATAGATAACATATATAAGGGTATATATTTTATCTATGCATGTGTCAAGTAGCTTGTTGGGTCTCCTATATACATAGTTATCTCATGGATTTGTATTGAGATTGAGCCTTAGTCTGGTTTTTATTTTTCTTTCTTTAAATATATATATATATCAAAGGTTCAATTATGTCAGTAACAATTTTTTTCTCCTTTTTTTTCTTGAGGACACATTTTATTTTAATTTGATCTCCATTTTTGCACCACCTTTTTTCTTATCTTTCTTTGTCTCCCTCCAAGCATCTGAGTTTGGCAAAAAAATAAAAAAATCAAAGACTACAAAGGAGACCATATCCCTACTTTGGGGTCTTATTTGTTCTATTACTTAGAGGGTATGTTCACCTTTCGTAACATGTTACATTTTACACCCATATTATGATCAGACTGTCCCCCGAACACCTGATCCCCATTGTGAAGGCTAGCAGGGAATCTTCTCCTCCCTACTAGCTGTCACAATTTTAAAAAAATGCTCTACCAGCCCAGCCACGTCACCCATTCACAATATTCTGAGAATGGGAAAACTACAAGTTCCAACATCTTTTGCAACAGTTGACTTGTAGTTTTCAATGATTTACCACAACGCTCCACAGCACCATGTAGTTCATTCAGACTTCTTTCCTTTCAGTAAGTATCTGCTTGCCCTTATAGGATGTATGAGCAAGCAGATATACTGACAGGTCAAGGGGAGACATGCATGGTACCAGTGATCTGCTGATCGCTGGCACAATGCTTTAGAGCAGTGGTTCTCAGCCTGTGGGTCGCGACCCCTTTGGGGGTCGAATTACCCTTTCACAGGGGTCCCCTAAGACCATCAGAAAACACATATATCCGATGTGTAAAGAGCAGCTACTGTGTAGAAAGCAGCAGTATTGGAGGTAAAACGACACTCATGAATTATAATTACTGGGTAAATAATGTTATGGTTGGGGGTCACCACAACATGAGGAACTGTATTAAAGGGTCACGGCATTAGGAAGGTTGAGAACCACTGCCTTAGAGGCTCCACAAACAAAAAATAATAAATGCACATATTTTTACCTGCAAAAAATGTGCATGTAATATTTTTTTTTAAAGGTGAACCCATCCTTTAAGAAGCTACTGAGCAGTACTCTCTAGAATTTGTGAAACACGCTGCACTTAATGTCATGCCCATTTTTGCTTATCATTGCTTTGTTTCCCCCAAGCATCTAGGTTTGGCAAAAAAAAAAAAAAGACTGCAAACGAGACCACTTTATGGTCCAATTTGCCCTGTATAGAATTTGTGTTTTTGTCCCTTCATTTTTAAAGTCTTCTCCATGGTTTTGTGTGACACCCATCTTAACTCTTGGAAGGGAATAGGGGTAGCTTTTCCCTGTCCTGTTGAAGATACAAATCTCATTTACATTATTATATTTTTGGTATTATGCTACATGAGACAAAATATCAGGGCAGATATGGGGATGGGTGGGCCTTGAGCTGTGAAAGAAGCAGAATATGTCATGGATGGGAAAAGGGAGGGTACACTGGAGGGATAGGAAAGAAAAGGTGTGTCAGGTGGAAAAGGGAAGCGCGTATGTATACAGTATCATACTGCTTGCCTCAATGTTGCTGTGTCTTCTTCATCCAGTGCTCAGTTCCCAGATTAATGTTCTACTACTGTGCACCATTGCCTCCCTCTCTGTTAATAATAAGCAAATCTTACAGAGATATTAACCTGGAACCTTGCATGTGTCCCAGTCATAAGCAGCAAGTGTCTGGGTATTGTGTTTAGTCAAACTTTCAAGAACACAAGAACAAAAACATTCATGCGTGACACTGCATCTTAGAACATCAATGCAGTGCTAAAAGGCT
Source organism: Staurois parvus (assembly GCF_062004578.1). Lineage (NCBI taxonomy): Eukaryota > Metazoa > Chordata > Amphibia > Anura > Ranidae > Staurois > Staurois parvus. The sequence continues at coordinate 4,250,708 of NW_028317816.1, read as the reverse complement.
ATGGATGATTTTCCCTAATGAAGCTGCAGAAATATTTCTAACAAATCAGTCAACAAATGAGAACTACATCATAATTGCCCCGAAGCCTGTGTTTAAAGTTCCATTGTGATTTTTTTTTTCTGTGTACTGTATGAAAACTGCAGTAAACTAACAGCACTGAAATGATTGGAGGCCTCTTTTTCTTAAGTAGGTGGAGGCATGGCAAACAGAAGATTTTGGTTACCAAAGTTGTAGAAGAACTCGGTGACCTTCAGACTGGTGTTTTGAGGAGGAGGGGCAACACTTTATTTAATCTACAAACTCCTGCCTATTGAAATTTGAATACAGAACAACTGGGCAAACACATTGGTAGCAACACAGCAAAGAGCCTGAGTGGTCACAGCCCATCATGCTATGGGGCTACCAGCCTGGATGCCTGATTTTGCAGGCTGATGTCTCCTATGTAAGGGAGATCTCTCTGTTAATAGAAGAAAATGGTACAGGGTCTGAAAGCCCAACTGGAAGGACATTTGACATTTGCATATATCTGTTATTTGCAAACTACTGCATTATGGACAGGATTTCAATAAGAAAATGTCAGTTCCTTCACCTCTGATCCCAAATTATTGAATCATTTATCTCCAAAGTATACTTCCCTCACTGTGTTCATGTGTATACAGCTATACCCTATACAGGGTTTACTTACTAGGTCATGTGATTGCTCCTCTCATCCAACAGCACCAGAAGGGCAGAGCAGAGTTAATGCAAAAGCTTCCCTGTATGTCCCAAGGACTGCTTATCTCAGTATTGTGTGCCAACTGAAATTATCTAACTCTTTCCAGCACAGCACAGTCCAGAAGTGGGCTAAGCTTAGGCTCAGTGCTTTAGCTGTGACACGTTCTTCCTTCCAGGCCATTCAAAATAAAGTGTGGTATCAGTTTGGCATGTGCTCTGCCACTTTGGAGGATCAGATGCTTGACTGAGAGCACACTCCACTCTGAATGGTATGGAATAGGAGGGTGTGGGATAGCTAAAGCAATGTCACAGGACATGTGATGCCCTGTTGCTAAGCTCCAACCACTCTTGAGACATGCTGTACTGGAACTAGTAACAATGATCATGTGAAGAAGTAAAATAAAAAACAAAGCTACAGCAACTGGATTTCAAAATGATTGTGTAATCAGAATACTGGTTTTTGGTCTTCGCTACCTATGTATTTGATGAGGGGAGCAGATTACTGACTTTAGTAACATGTTACCTCTGTCAATGGACCCTCAATTCAAGACCATGGTTTCAAGACCACCTTCATGCAATGTGCCCTCTATTATGTCTAAAACCCCCTCCTTCCTCACCATCACCTGAAATCCATTATTTTCAGTTATTCTTCTCTTCATCCTCAGTTCACTAGGCTGTGATTAAGCTTTGTTGTATACAAATGTGTTCACAGGAGAGAAGAGAAGTGTAGCAGAAGTGATCTTATCGCTGTGTGCTGATCTGTCATTGTCCCATAAACAAGTGCAGGAAGGTAGCATAACTGTACTCCTTAAAGGAGAACTCCAGCCAAAAGTAACAGAATAAAATTAATAGCCCATTAAACGTTAAAACAACAAATCCATCTTTTGCTGCAAATATTACCTTCAATCCAGAAATTTTCCCCTGTAGTACTTTTTCTATGCCTGATGGCCAGCATCATTTAGCCTATTTCATCGAATTCCAAGTCATCCTTGATCTGCCAGGTGGTGAAAATAGGAGCAGAACGGTGATGTGCTTATCTCTATGTCATTCTGCTTTCCCATATCTTCATGCTTTTTTCCAGCTCATGAACTGATGGGTCCTGCCCCAATGTACAGTGATTGTAAAAGGCTATTACCAGGTCAGATTGAGGTACTTTGCTTGCACAAAAAAAACACTTCACAGAATTGCAATAAATAAAATCAGCACAAGAGATATTACTTACTTTTAGTGTGATGTGTCCTTTGTGCTGTTGTGTCCTGGTTTACCTTTCTACCCCCCTCCACCACCATCACCACTACCATAATGTTTAGGAGCTGTGGGGATTCATAGAACTGAATCAGCTGTTACAGGTACTCATCAAGAGTGCCTCACTAAGCCACCAAACCACCACCAAGTTCATTCATTCATAGAAGCAGGTACTGAAGCTTCTATGAATGAAACAAAATCTATGAATGGAGGGGGAGGACCTTTCAAACATCCACCCATCATCCATTCATGATCGTTTTTTCATAGAAGCTATAGTGCAGATTCTATGAATAGAGGACCTGGATAGAAAGAGTGGGCACAGTTAGGCACTCTTGATGAGTACCTACCACAGCTCACTCCATTCAATTAATCCCCACTGCACCGAAAGATTACCTGGGGGTGGGGTCAGCATCCAAGGAGGAATATTTCTACTAAACCAAAAGACAGCAGCACAAAGGATACATCACATTGAATTGAAGTATAACGTAATATCTCTTATGTTGATTTTGTATAATTTTTTAAAGTAAGTTTAGGCTTTAATTCTAACAGAGAAAGCAGTGTCACCATCCTTGCAGTATTGTCTGGCAAAAGAGTATTAATCACAAATGTTGGTGGATAAAAATAGAAACTCTTTGGCAGACACAAAAGATCACATCTGTGTATTTACAGTAGATGTCTGCTTAGAGTTCAGCTTTATTGGGTACCATATTTTCTGTTTTGCATTCTGTGGTAAGGATTACAGAGTTCACCAAAAATGAAGCAAGTGTCAGTTTTTTGAGCAATCTGCAGTCCTGACCTCATTAATGATGACAAACTGGGCAACCCGTGTTCTCATTGTATGCAAGGATGCAGCTACAGCTTCCTGTGTAAGGATAAATAACATCCTTTTTGACTTAGTTCAGTATTCAAAATACCATCACCTGACTTTACCTACATACTACCCCCAGATTCTAATCCTAAAATTGAACAATGCTGTTAAAAAAAACACTCAATTTTGCATAGTAATCTACTGATTACACATGCAGATATAAGTTTTCTTTAATACACAATGAAAAATATAATTTACTGATTCTATATAAAACAGCCTTCAGCAGTTATACACATGTAAGATGTACATTTTCTTAGTGATATTTGATAGATTAAGTATAGTTGTAGTAGCAGCTGAGGCACCTGTTTAGTACTTAACGTGTAGTACCAGCAGTTCCTGGCCATTGGAAAGAAGCCAAAAGAAAGGATGGAATAAGCTTGCTGATGAGCTGCCCAAAGCTGGCTTGTGTTACGGATCAACCAGAATCCAGCTCCCTCTCCTCCGCCTGTGCTGATGTAACTCACTGGAGTGGCAAATTACATCAGACCTACAGCTGTAACCCGACATTATGATTAATTTGATCAGTAATTTCTCCTGTTTTTCATTTTAATCGGTGCGACTGTTCTGCTGTGACAGGTCTTTCAGATCTAATTAAGATAAATTTCAGAGTAAAAGACTTGGCAGAATTTTCAAGTCAAATCCAGGCTTCGAGTGTGAAGACCGGAGGCACTAATCAATCAAATTCTGGAGAAAAAATATGCAGCAATCAACCCATTAATACCTAAGCAAATTTCACATTCTCTTGGACTGTTTAGCCAAGAAGAAAAAGCCTCTCATTACATTTATATGATCACAGTGCTGTGAACGTACAGCTAGAACAAATAGCCAAAGCAGTCATGGCAATTCTTGCAGACCTTGGATCTCAAAATATTAAATGGCACCTTTTCCAATTGATTTGTCCTTAGACCGAACAAGTATTATGACTATGTTGTGCTTACCTGCTGGTGCCTATAATGAGACCTGCTTGGTCTGTGGATGTCATAGGATTAGGAAGTGAACAGGAAAATTCATAGCCACTCTGCTTTTAAAACTACAGAGATCAACTTTTTTCCACTATATTATGCGCTAAAACAAGCATTATAAAAACTGCAAGCCTTATAAAAACTGTAAAACTTACTAACTGCTTTTCTGTAATCACAAACACACATACAGTATACATAATAATGTCAATAACTATATTTTATTTTTGCTTGCAATAGCAACTAGTACTAAAAGTGAAAGGCTAATTTCTATTCAAAACTGATATTTCAGCATTGAACAACAGGAGAACAACATCCAGCAGCACCATATTTAAGCCATGTTATCCACGTGGCTGCTACTGTTTTGCTGTCTCCTAATTTTCCCCTGGATATTTGTACCAACCCAATTTCATGTATTCACAAGGTTATATACTAGCAAAAACTCACCCCCTCTCAAAAGGAAGTTTAAAATGTTAGCTGTTTTATAACATTTAAAAAGGTAAAATATTTGTCTCTGTTCTTTTTTTCATTGGAACTACGCATAGAACAAGAATAATTTATTTTGTTGTTGCCTAAAGTGTGGTATCCATTTTATTCCTCAGGAAATTGACTCACATACAGTACACATATTAGTAAATGAACGATGTTGAACAAAGCTAAGCAACATGGATAATACTGGTAGAAAAAAATTGGTAAGAAGTAAGTAAAAATACAACATTAGGGTATTAGTAAAATTGTAAATTGTAAATAATGAAAACATTTATTAAAAGCTTGTGCAACGTGAGCCAGGAAAAATCTACTTTATTTCTGCAGAATATAATCGATATAATTAAAATTACAAACATGAACAACATAAGCTAATTTGAAGTGTTGCCTAAAAGTTTACCATCCATTAAATCATTGATATCTATTCTTTAGAAGAAAGTTATTTTTTAGAGGATCTCTACCAAAGTTTGTGTGTACTACAAGGATAGCAGGGATGGGCTTAAGGTTCAGTTCAAATACAAGTTTGGACTGAACCTTAGCGGTTTGGGTATTTTATTGAACATCTGAACATGTATTATTTCGCTATGTATATTAACGGTATAACTACTGCTACTATAATGATAGCTTCCCGCTATCAATGGTTGTTAAGGATGCCAGTGGGTGCAAAACATACAGATTCCTGAACAGGCAGTGACATTGCCAGCCCCATTTACTTACATGGTCATTCACTTACATGGCTGGGAATCGCTGATCTTGTAAGCAAAGGAGCCATGGTTAGTTTGAAAAAAAAAGCATGGGGGTTCCCAGACAAATCATACCAACCCTTTGAGTCTGGTATAAGTTTTAAGGGATCCTCACAAAAAAAACAAAAACAAATAGTGTGTGGTCCCCACAAATTCTATACCAGGCTCTTCTCTTGGAGCATGTGCCCTCCCTTTCCTGAACAACACCAGGCCACATGCCCTCGACACGAGGGGGATCTTGCCAAGGGCGAACCTTGTTCCTGTGTTAATGAAGACAAGGACTCCTTCAACACAACTCTAAACCCTATTTGTCTGTGTCTCTGGGTGTGGGCCCCCTTTAACAATAATGGTTTTCCCCAGATACAACACCCCCAATTAAGTGAGTAAGGGGCATATTAGTACTAAACTGGAAAAACAACTCTAGTCCATTTTCAGCTCCTGATTTTAGTAATTTCTCTTCTACCCTCAATCTACCATCATCTCTCACTTTTCCTCCTACTCCTCTCTCTTAACCCTTTGCCCCCCCCCCCCTCAGTTCATAACCTGCATCCTCAGCTCTGCATCCTCTCACTGTTTTACACAATGAAGTACTGCTTTTCAATCTCACTTCTGTTTCTCAACAACACTCAGCTCCCACTGTGCATCCTCGCTCCGGTGTCCTTGATTACACCTCATTCTGGTTATTCTATTTATCTTCCCTTTTTCTCTGCATCCTATGACAAAATCCATTGTTTGTCTCTCTCACCTATTTTTCCCAGTGAAAATGAGCTCCATTTATACTGTATCCTGTCTACAGTCCACTCCCACTGAGCCTCCTTCCTGTTCACAATTCACTAATTTCTTGGTCTTGATTATCCAGCTCATCATTAATTTTCTGTTTACAGAGATTTCTCTGATCAACTCTCACAATGTAAAAATAATTGATATACCTAGTAGTAGTTAGTCACATTCAACTGGACTTGTTTTGTAATGTTGAAGATGTGTCAAAGCTTCTCCAAGCCACTGCTTCAGTTCCAGTGGGTGTCAGGGAGATACCACAACATTTATATCCACAAAGGTAGCAAGGATGTCATTATCCAACCACAATGTAATGTGAAGATGTTGATTGTCCAAGAATATGATGGGAGGTGTGAAAGTTGTGGAACAACCAAGCTCTAGTTACACAAGGCCATCTTTGTAGTCAGGAAATATGCATAGCTGGTAAATCATTGATTTACATGGCTAAAGGTGTGAATTGTTGACAGATTAATGAGGTAGAGCTGTTAAAACTGCATTATAGGTGGTGTCAAAGGCCTGCACCCAAGTTCAAGGATGATTGTTCCAGTTGATGTAGATGGCCTCTTTCACACCTGTAAGGACATATTTTTGTCCTCTTTGTCCAAACAAAATGTGCACTTCCCTGCCCTCAAAAGAATCCTCAAAGTGTAGGAAGACTGTTGGGTCTGTACCTGTAGATTTATCCATCCTATGTTGGGGCACTAATATGTTGAGAGGTTGTTTTGTATATCCAGTGTACAAATCTTTGTAATTCCTCACTACATTTGACTGCATATACCAAGTTGCTTTGCTTGTGTTTGTGTGTGGATCTTTAAAATGTTCAAGAATCTGTCTCAGTGTATTGGTGGGCTTGAAGGACACAGGGATGCAAGTTTTTCTAGCACTCCAGTTACATATGGGATGATTGTATTACTTTATGTGTTCTGCTTCTCTCTCTCCACATGTTTTTACTTGACCTTATGGATGTTTTAATGAAAGAGCAGTCTGGGTAGCCACAGACTTTCAAAGCACACAAATGACCTGAGATGCCTGTGGTCTTTGACTTTATGCCCAGAGTTTGCAGAGATGATAATAACAAAGTTCTTATAAGCCCCAATTTATGGACCAGTGGGTGATAGGTATAAAAAACAGATACTGGTATGTGTAGGTAGGTTTCCAGTAAACTTCAAAGTCCAAGCCACCCCCCTCCTTGACATGCAAATACAGTCCAAAAAGCATAGTTTGATATTGTTTGCTTCTTCCCATGTAAATGTCATGTAATTGTCCACTGAATGTATGTGTTCAGCAAAAGCTTGCATTTCTGATATTCCTATCTTGATCCATGTATCATCCACATACCTGAACCAATGACTTGGTTTTATTCCCCTGAAAGAGTCCACTTCCTCCCTGTACATATTAGCTACAAAGGTGATCACATAGCACAGCCACATTTCTGTATGTAGAAGCAATGTAGTTAATATAGCTGGCATTGAGACAAAGGTCCAGCAAGGAACATACTTGGTCCAGCTGTAAAAAGTGAAAAGGGATGTGACATTGTCTCTTCTTAATCTAACTTCAATCCACGTACCTTGTTGACAAATTATGAATTCAAATTATGGTGTACCACATTGTCAACTAACAGTGTTAGAAAATTAGCCAGATACTTAGCAATATTAGCAATGTGATATTTATATTTATATTTGAAGCTGCTGACAATCAATTTTTGAGGAGTGCCTTCTTTGCGTATTTTAGGGAATTTGTAGAGGCATGGTGTAGCTTCCCCAGGATAGTACAAGGTCCAATGGGCTTTTACCTTTTCTAGTTATTGTGAACATTCTTTTTCCTGTAACAAGTGTCTTCCATATATAATGACTTTTAACATCAAGGCGAATTAGGTAAATTGAGGAAGTGACATCTATGCAGATTTCCTTACATCAAGTATGAGGTTATGTAACTAGACCTTGTTGGATCCACAACTTTCACACCTCCTATTCTGTTCTTGGACAATCAACACATCTACACATTCCATGATGACTGAATTAAAGCGGTAATAACCCCTAAAGCCAATATTTATTATATTGAAGCTTACCATTTCTAAGATGTGATGGCTGAATTAATTTTATTTTATTATTTTTTTTGTTTTCTTTTAGCTTTTATATATTTTTTAAAAACTTTATCCCAAAAGAAAATAAAACTGTTTGCTGAAACTGCTTATAAAGTGTTAGCTGGAGTTTAGCTTTAATCTGTTTTTAAATCTGCTAGTACATCTAACATATACCTCCCTGTCAGGGATCCAGGTATGACCATAGATGTGTGGACTGACACAGGGAAATAGCAGGCTTCGGAAATGATGAATTAATAATAAAATTGTATTAAGAGTTGCACAAAATAAACAAACGCAGTGCAAACAAAACCAAACCTTAAACTAATATTACTATGTATACAGTGGGGCAAAAAAGTATGTAGTCAGCCACCAATTGTGCAAGTTCTCCCACTTAAAAAGATGAGAGAGGCCTGTAATTGCCATCATAGGTAGACCTCAACTATGAGAGACAAAATGAGAAAAAAAATCCAGACCATCACATTGGCTGATTTGGAAAGAATTTATTTGCAATTATGGTGGAAAATAAGTATTTGGTCACCTACAAACAAGCAAGATTTCTGGCTCTCACAGACCTGTACCTTCTTCTTTAAGAGGCTCCTCTGTCCTGCACTCATTACCTGTATCAGTGGCACCTGTTTGAACTTGTTATCAGTATAAAAGACACCTGTCCACAACCTCAAACAGTCACACTACAAACTCCATTATGGTGAAGACCAAAGAGCTGTCGAAGGACACCAGAAACAAAATTGTAAACCTGCACCAGGCTGGGAAGACTGAATCTGCAATAGGCAAGCAGCTTGGTGTGAACAAATCAACTGTGGGAGCAATAATTAGAAAATGGAAGACATACAAGACCACTGATAATCTCCCTCGATCTGGGGCTCCACGCAAGATCTCACCCCGTGAGGTCAAAATGATCACAAGAACGGTGAGCAAAAATCCCAGGACCACACGGGGGGACCTAGGGAATGACCTGCAGAGAGCTGGGACCAACGTAACAAAGGCTACCATCAGTAACACACTACGCCGCCAGGGACTCAGATCCTGCAGTGCCAGACGTGTCCCCCTGCTTAAGCCAGTACATGTCCGGGCCCGTCTGAAGTTTGCTAGAAAGCATTTGGATGATCCAGAAGAGGATTGGAAGAATGTCATATGGTCAGATGAAACCAACATAGAACTGTTTGGTAGAAACACAACTTGTCGTGTTTGGAGAAGAGAGAATGCTGAGTTGCATCCAAAGAACACCATACCTACTGTGAAGCATGGGGGTTGCAACATCATGCTTTGGGGCTGTTTCTCAACAAAGGGACCAGGACGACTGATCCATGTACAGGACAGAATGAATGGGGCCATGTATCGTGAGATTTTGAGTGCAAACCTCCTTCCATCAGCAAGGGCATTGAAGATGAAACGTGGCTGGGTTTTCCAACATGACAATGATCCCAAACATACCGCCCGGGCAACGAAGGAGTGGCTTCGTAAGAAGCATTTCAAGGTCCTGGAGTGGCCTAGCCAGTCTCCAGATCTCAACCCCATAGAAAACCTTTGGAGGGAGTTGAAAGTCCGTGTTGCCCAGCGACAGCCCCAAAACATCATTGCTCTAGAGGAGATCTGAATGGAGGAATGGGCCAACATACCAGCAACAGTGTGTGCCAACCTTGTGAAGACTTACAGGAAACGTTTGACCTCTGTCATTGCCAACAAAGGATATATAACAAAGTATTGTGATGAACTTTTGATATGGACCCAATACTTATTTTCCACCAAAATTTGCAAATAAATTCTTTCCAAATCAGCCAATGTGATTGTCTGGATTTTTTTTCTCATTTTGTCTCTCATAGTTGAGGTCTACCTATGATGCCAATTACAGGCCTCTCTCATCTTTTTAAGTGGGAGAACTTGCACAATTGGTGGCTGACTAAATACTTTTTTGCCCCACTGTACATTGGCAGGGCGGCACGGCTGGGCAAAATCACGTTTTAAAACAGGTAGGGGGCGCGCGCGCCCCCGCCCTACCTGTCCCGCCGATCACGACCACGGATGTCAATCGCCGGGACATAAGTCGCTGATCGCCGCCATTATTAGTATAAAAATTTTTTTAAAAACACAGTATCTTTCCCACCATTTGTAAACGCTATAACTTTCATGTAAACCAATTAATTTACACGTATTGGGGTTTTTTTTTTTAGCAAAGATATGTCGCAGAATGCATTTTGGCAGAAATTTATGACTAAATTTGATTTTAAAATTTTTTTTTACTGGATGTTTTATAGCAAAAAGTCCAAAATATTGTTTTTTTTCCTCAAAATTGCCAGACTTTTTTTTTATAGCGCAAAAAAATAAAAAACGCACAGGCGATCAAATACCACCGAAAGAAAGCTCAATTTGTGGGACAAAAAGGATGGAAATTTCATTTATGTACCGTATTGCATGACTGCGCAATTGTCCGTTAAACTAGCACAGCGCTATATAGCAAAAAACTGGCGTAAATTGCAGTATCTATACCATAGTTTGTAGAAGTTATAACTTTCACACAAAGCAATCAATATACACTTATTGGGATTTTTTTTACCAAAAACATGTAGCAGAATACATTTTGGCCTAAATTTATAACTAACTTTGAGTTTACTATATATGTTCCATAGCTGAAAGTAAAAAATATCATTTTTCTTCAAAAATTTTGGTCCTTTTTTGTTTATAGTGTGAAAAATAAAAAGGGCACAAGTGATCAAATAGCACTGAAAGAAAGCTCTATTTGTGTGGAAAAAAAGTACGTAAATTTAGTTTGGGTGAAGCATTGTATGACCGCGCAATTATCAGTTGAATTAGTGCAGCACCAAGTAGCAAAAAGAGGCCTGGTCATTAAGGGGGGTAAATCCTCAGGAGGGCAAGTGGTTAAATACACAACCCCTGTAATCAGCCTCAGGTGATGGCTTGATTGCAGGAGTGAGATCCTGGCTGCTGAAAGCACCTGCTGGCAAGCACCGGTACCGCAGCCCATATGGCAGATGAGCCCCAGCACCACCAGCGGTGAGTCCATTCCTGACACTCCCCCAAACTGACAACGCTGCTGTCCAAAGGTGCCCTGTGCTCATTCATCCAGAAGGGAGGACAATTTAATACAGGAGGTGTGTTACTGGCCAGATCACCAGGTGAAAACAGAGGGAAAAAGCTTACGAAAAGAAAACCACCACCATATGCAACCACCATATTTAATGATTGGCAAGCTGCAATATGGTATTCCAACCCTTCATAGCACTATGCCACGGGGATTCCTGTGTGCATGCATGGGAGTGATTTCATTGCGGCCCAGCCAATCAAAAGGTAGCACTGGAGGGCTTTATTTTAAGGTATTTCCTAATGTGCTAGTATGTGATGCATATTAGCACATTATGCTCTTAACTTGCAGGGGGAATTTTTGTTAGTAATGATCTCTTTACTACTTTACTGTATGGACCTGGCAGCTGGGGGTTTTACACACGATCCAGTAGCTGCAGCCATGGGATTGTGTGTAAAACTGACAAACAGACTCTTCCTTGTCAGATGGAAGCATTTGGGTGGCTATGCTGCCACCCGATTGCTTCCATACACCCCAAGCAATGGTGCCCCCATCATGTATTCTGGGCTTTGCCTTCCCATCTGTGGGATTGGGACCGACGTGGCGGGTGGTGGTAGTGGGTGGTATCTTCTTATTCGTGACCTGGAAAGCGATGTGTATGAGGTCACTTAAGGGTCAACCTGTCACTTGAATGCAATACATTCAGTGTTAGGCAGAGGAAACATGCATGATCTTTTAGACCCTGCATGCCTCATTAAAGAGAACTTGTCATCTAAATATCATAACTTTTTTAAATTAAAAAAAAAGTTACACCCAAGCACATAAATTCCCCCCAAAAAATTTTGAGGCCTCCACCACCACATATATGCACATACAAATGTAAATGCATGTGGCAGGGGCACCTATGCATTGATTGTGATACACATGTTACATATGCACACCTGAGTTGGAGCAATAATTCTAGCAGAAGACCTCCATAATGCTAAACCGATGACTTATAGGGGGCTTTTGAAGCATAGTCTATAGAAAATATAGGGCACTGAAATTTGCTGCCATTTCACGGGCGCACACAAATTTAAGGTTTGACATGTTTGGTATCTATTTACTTGGTGCTACTTCATCTTTTAAATTTAACAAAAACCTGGGTAATTTATTGAGTTTGTTTGCCTTAAATGTCACTTAAGTATGTTTTTTACTGAAATTTTGAATTTCCTAGACCTTTTCAATAATTTCAAGTGACATAATAAATTGAAACTACAACTATTTTATTCTCCAGAGTGTCTACTTTCAGAAAATATATAATGTTTGGGGGTTTTCTGTAATCTTCAGGCCTAAAATGATTTTTTTAAATATGTGTGCAAAAAATGCAAAAATGGCTTTGACAGCAAAAGGGTTAAGTAGCGTGTACATAGTAAAGCTTTCAGCAGGGAAATCTGTATTCTTAGTGGCATCAAGCAGTCTCTAGGAGTGGGTTGGGGATGATGTAACAGAAAAAAAATTCTTAAGAAAAGTAGAGTTGTGCTTTCAGTATGCATCGGCATGAAGCAATGTAAAGACTCCCTTGTATAATACAATTAGGACAGAACCTGTAACAATAAATGAGCCATCTACCACTTATCTGCAGACTCTGATGTATATGTATGTTTTTTATTTCAAATAAATTTGGCTTCATGCACTGAGGTTTTAATAGTTGGTTTCTCACATATTGTGATGGATAAGAGTTTGTAACTAAAAGTTTGGGTTCTAGATATTACTAACCTCTGTTTTACAAGAGCTACAAAAGGTCATCACTGATACCAGTAATAACTAATTTTAAGCCATACCGAATCAAAGATTGTCACCCTTCTACTCGTGTAGTGTACAAGATGCTTTGGAACTCGTCTCTCAAAAAAAAATCTCAGACATGTCTTTACACTTACCCTAATTGACAACACTCAGTAAAGAAAATCAATCAACTAATGTTAACCTAAAAAACGAAAACGCATTTTACTGAATTCAATAGAAACTTCCATTCAATAAAGACGTGACAAGGAACACTTTATGAATCTCAATGCTCTGTTAGATGATTTGGTAGTGTTATTATTTGTTCATTTTTGGTAACTTTAAACCATTTCACCTAGGTAAGTTGCTTTCATTTAATTTCCTCTCTGCAGAAACAACAGAGTCGGTATCTCTGTAGAAATAATTGTTGTTATCCTTCAGAGTGTTTGAAAAAACAACATCATCCTTCTGAATTACTGTCTCCTCTTGACAATCTTTGCATTGCTCTAAACTAATATCTTACAGACAGATTCTGAATAATGCAGAACGATAAAACTGGCAGAAGGCAAAAAAAGAAGTCAAGATTTCTTAAATGAGATTTAAGCTGTCAGATGTTGTCAATGGTTGTCATTCTCTTAATATTACAAAAAACTATTACAAGCCATCTCATGTTTTCTAGATTTATACATGATTAAAGGAAAACATTTTTAAATTGCTATAACATATGTAATTACTAAGAATACGCTTTGGGTTGAACATAAGTTTGACCAGAACCCAACTATTCTGCAGTTCGGCAAATGGATGAACAAACTGGCCATATTTGGCAAGTTTGCCCACATGCAGGCTGTTGAAAAAGCGGCAATAGAAAAACCATCTCTAAATGACATGATAGAATCCCGACACTGATCGTATTTGCATAATGATGTGAGCCAAGATCTTTGCCACTGTGTTTACTTAAGCAGTGCCAGAAAGTTGTCTTTTGCGATGTGAGTAGTGGCAGGGCAACACAATTGAGTCAATATTGTTAAGCATCATTCATCGTGATTGATGTGAATCTATTTCACTTGAAGATGTTATTAACATTGTATTTACATTAGAAAGGGCATTTTCTTGTAATACATGGTGTTGGTGTTTTTATTTACTATTTCTTTTTTGTTAATGACCAAAAAGGAGATACTGTGTGTACCCAATACTCATTCATACAGAGGCAGATATCTGGGCACCTCATTCTAAAATTGGCTTCAAGATCCAGATAATTCTTCTCCCTTAGATCACCAAATATTTTGGGGGGACTGGATGTGGGGATGAGGCCTCTTTCCCCATCAGCATGGGCAAAGTGTCTTACAAGGGCGGAGGCTTTTCCTTCCCCATGCAACTTACCCTCCCAATGTTGGGGTCATGTGGCCTGGTATGGTTTTCTGGTTACCTAGGCTCCATGCCTATGGAAAGGTCTATTATGAACTTTTACATAGTCCTCACAACATTCTTTTGCCTTTTTTGTTTACTGTAACTTTTTTTTTGCTGTTACCTATTTTTTACACACTGTCCCTTTAAGAATAAAAAATGTGTTGGGTTCTCCTTGTGATGCAAATAACAACCTGCTGCTCCTGACAATCTTCACCTGCCACTACTAGATGGCAGTGCTGCTAGAATGTAAATACAGTGGCTGGGATCCTGGATGATGTAATTAACCAAATAGTTTTTTTTTTTTTTTTTTGCAAAAAATTAAATAATTAATAAAATCACCGACACCATTGAAAATAAAACAATAAATAAAAAATAAAACAAAACTAGCAAAAAAAATAATAATGTACCCTGATCCAATAATGTAGATCTTTGTCAACTGTGATGAGCAACACTTAACTATGATGACAGTCCATGCCTAACAATCTTCACCCACTACTAATGCCATCACAAATGACAGACAATATTTGATCAGTGACATCACCCAGGATCCCCAGTCTCTTTGTTTACAAACAGAAGACAGCAGAGATTTGTCATTTAGCAGTGGTACTGCTACAACAGCTAAATGACAGACCACTGGGCAATGTTTATAAACAAAAACAGTCACTTTTAAAGGAGCGCATCATACTGTATCCAAAACATCATCATCAATGCCGCCCTTTAGGCTGTATAAAATGACCATCTCCCCACTGAATGGAAAATTTGTTTTTTGCATGGAAACATGTCCCAATGAGAGTGTCCAGCTATCTATGTGCTGTTTTTAGCAAAAGGTTGCAAATTGGCATTGAAAAGGGGCAAAATAACATATCAAGAGTTGGCTCCTGTACACTATAATAAGGTTGAGCACTATGTTCAGGATTAGTGTATTTTTATTTGGACTCGCCAGAATTCTTTTAAACTGAACTTTGCCCTGTGTGCTCATCCCTAATAATAACTGTACTGGACATTTTCTTATATTTAATGTTATTACAAATTGATTTTATTTGTCAATCTGCATCAAACTTTCAATTTTCTTCTCTTTGCAGTTTGGGTAATGCTTCATTGTTTTTAGATAGGGATTCACAGAATACCCATAGTCCTGCTTTTATAATTGGCTCACTGCCTCTTCCTGTATTCTATGTGGCTGTGCTTACTCAAAGCAATAATCTTTTGCATTCCCTTTCATTCTTGCTTCCACTGCTTTTCTTTCTTTCCCAAACTGTTCTAGATCTTTTTCCTCATCACATTTTATCTAAAATTACATGCTTTATGCTTTCTTTAGTATGCCTGACCATCCATAGAGAGACCATCCATAGCTGCATATCTGGCCTTCACTAATACAGGCATGCAAGTGCAGCCCCTTTCTTTGTATAGTCTCCCTCATCAATATTTGAGGAACCCCTAGGACTTGCACACCAACCAAAAGAGGAAGTACTTCAGCTAACTGTTAGGCTGACCTGAAACATTTTATGTTTAACAGCCAGCACTGCTGATCAACACTTCAGCAAAAATCAATGAAAAGAAAGTCATATACAAGTTTAAAAAAAACTAAAATTTATCTGGCTTTATCTATCTATTTTTATCTATCTATATACACTGAAATTTTGAGTGGCTGAAACATAGCCCTATTGGCATTTTGCAAATAGGAAAAAGTGAGCTGATACAGGTGCCAATAAGGGATATTTGGCAGGGTGGTTTGGGGGGACTGTGTGTACTGCAGATGGGGGGGGGTGCAAAGAAAGGCAGGAGAGGAGATAAGCAGTATATACAGTGAGGGAGCAGTGTATACAGACAGGCTTCCTCACTTGCCTCTGTTAAATGTCTTTGCAGTTTTTTAAAGGCAATTGCCATTTTTTTTAAATTATCATTGTATAGCTCCAAGAAGGAGCTGTCATTGTCCCACCCCCCGCTAAAGTAAGCAAAGGGGTGGGACCACCCAGTGACCACGCCCCTTTGATTACTTTAGCGGGGGGGCGAATGATAGCTCCTTCTCGGAGCTATAAAAAAATTGTTGGCAATTGCATTTTAAAACTGGCAATGACATTTAGCGGTGGCAAGTGAGGAAGCTTGTCTGTATATACTTCTCCCTCAATGTATACACTGCTCCTCTCCTGCCCCCTCCTTGTAAACACTGCCCCCTACCAAGAGGACCTGTCACTTATATGCTATCACATAGGGGACTATTGATCTCCTATGTGATAGCAATAAGAAAAAAAAAACACACATTAAAAGTAAAAAAAAAATACCAAAACATTTTGAGCCTCCCCACCCCACATACACAGACATTTCAGTTTCAGTTTTTGGCCAAGTGCATCCTGAATTTTTGTTTTTTGTCTCGGCACCAGAATTTTCATTTTTGGTGCACCACTATCTATCTATCTATCTATCTATCTATCTATCTATCTATCTTTCTTTCTTTCTTTCTTTCTATCTATTTATCTACTCCACTCTACTTTAAACTAATGCACTTTGAAGAAACAGCCTATGTGCTTCAGGCCATGCTGCCACCCTTGTGATGACAGAGGGAAACACCAGAGGTGTGATCCTAAGGCAGAACGTCAAAGGAGATGTGCAATTGAAGTCAGTCACTCTTCTAAACCCAACTGCTGTATATATAATTATTCAATTTGGAGGAACTGGAGGGGCAGGATATGGGCATGCCAACATGCAACAACTTATGTCAGGATGCCATATCTGGACTGTCAGATCTAGAGAGATGTTGCTATGGGGTCATGGGCAATATTAATAATTTACATTGGCTGTGGGTAACAAAGGAGTTGCTACATTCAGTGTAACTATGTTGCCTATACAGTAAGGAGGTAGCTTTGTAATACCACTTACAAGGACACAACACTATTCCGGATTCTAATTCCTTAGTATGCTTGGTGTTTGCTACAGATACGTGTTACTAAATTTCTTATAAAGTGAACAGCTACCTAAATCAATTTATCTTATGTTATCCAGTTTACAAAATATAAATACATACCTTACAAGCTATTTCAACTATCGTGAATAAAAAAACTATACCTCATGTCCCACAAGGACAAAAATTGCAGAATGATCATGAGCAGCATGCATTGCTTTTACAAAACAATCATGCATTTAAGATTAGCAGGCTTTATTTCACACTGTTGGGCATCATCAGGTCGTCCAGAGTACTTATAAATACATTAACTGCTTGATGTCCAGGATTATTTTGACATTTTTCATATTAACATATTTTCATATGTTAAAATCGGCATTTTTTTGCTAGATAATTACTTATAACCCCCAAGCAGTATACATTTTATAAAAGCAAAGGCCCTGGAAAATAAAATGGTGGCTGTTACAATTTATATGTGCAGCCGTTTATGAAAAGCAAATTATTAGGAAAAAATACACTTAAGTGAAATATAGAGCACACAGACACAATATAATATCCATGATCTTGTGTTGAGTAAAAATATATCAAACGTGTCAAGATTTAAAATTGTGCATGCCTTTGAAATAGCGACAAACTACGAAACCTAAAATTGTCCATAGGTGATGCTTTAAAAGCTTTTACGGTTATGAGTTTAGAGTTACACATGAGCTATGACACTATAATCATTGCTCTCATGCTGACATTGACAGTGATACCTCACATGTATGGTGCAATAACTGTTTACATATGTGTTCCGTACTGACATATGCATTTGCAATTCCATATGAGCATAGGGGGACAGGGGAGCATTTTATTTTTTATTTTATTTTTTATTTTGTTTAAATTTACTTTTGTTTTGTTTCATTTAACTTTTGTGAATGTAATTGAATGTATTGTTCTACTTTGAAGCACAATGTTTACTGTTAAAGCAAGTGCTCTTTAGGAAATCAAACAACAGTTTGAATCATGCAGTAATCTGAGAAATTAGAAATTTTCTGTTGCTGCTCTGATATCAGTAAATTAACATTTGATAAGTTGATATAGGTGGCTGCATTTTGCACATCACCTTTTTATTCTTGTGGAATTTTTCTTTAAGCTTATAGATAAGAGGATTCATTAAGTACATTGTGGTAATTTTGAGCTTTTCTTAATGATTATTTACTTCCCTGGTAAATACATTTTTTAAATGTAAACATATATAATTTTTCTGTTCTAAAGTCCTCCTCAATACAGGAAACTGAATTTAGAGGAATATGCTGATAAGCTGCAGACTTTTCATATAAACTGACAAAACAGGACTGATTAATAACAATATCAAAAATGACTTTGTCTGTACTAAAAGAAATACACAAGGATTTCCCCTGCCCCAAGGTAGTCTTTCCCCTTCCCTCTTGTACCGCTTTTTATCCCAACCTACCCTTTTCTTCTCCTTTTCTTACCTTTACTTCCTTTCTTGTCCTATGGTTGATACTCTTCTATACCTTTTGATATTCTTCAAGATGACAATAACTTGTCACCCCAAAAATAAGTTAATATATTACAAGTCAGGGGCGGACTGACCATTTGAGCACTCGGGCACTGCCAGAGGGCCCGGGGTCAGTAGGGGGCCCCATGAGATGCCCCTGGTACCTTTTTAGAGGATTTTTTGGGTGTGGGTGAGGACATGATCCCCTATTGCCCGGGGGCCCCATGAGTTGTCAGTCCGCCCCTGTTACACGTATGGGTGATTCAACCACCATGCCCATAATGTGACTTTGGAAAGTGATGTTTCTGTACCCTTGGCCAACGCCTGGTCTCTTGCTGTCTTTATATCCATTTTTTTGTAAAACTTCATGTAAACAAATGTGACAGGGTCATTATTTTAATAATATTAAGATTTAGTTAAATCTGTCTAAACTAACCTTTAGATATATTTAAAATTCACTTCAAATTAATTTAAAATTCACAGCTATTAACTGAATGTATATAGTTATAATGCATCGGTTTTATTGACTTATTATGGCATAGACATTTTGCAGCAGATAGGAATGGATAGAGGAACTTTACAAATACATTTTGTATTCACTAAAGTAGACTGTCAATGTTACCACCAGTACTACACAGAAAGGTGTATACATAGGTCATTCCACATCTGATTTTAAAGTGTTACTAAACCCAGGACCCTGCATTCACTATATCTGGTCTCCCACAGTACACAGAACATGGAAGTGCAAATATTTTTATAAATATAAACTGCTAAATACCTTTTATCATCAGCAGTTAGAGCAGTCTTGCGACTTCTATCAGTGTCCAGAGCACTGGTTAGAGCTTGTAGGAGGAGTTTTCATTCTCCCCTAAGAGGCTGCAGAACCCCTTGACCCTCTGTCTGGACAGTGCTAATTGGCCCTGTGCTGATCACATGCACTCTCCCAAGAAAAAAAAACTCTCTAGCAATACACACAAAAATGAGCATGTGCAGCGTAACTCCAAGCCTCTGTTCTATCAGGGGATATATTGGGGACAATAAAAGAAGAGGAGGATCAGAGAAGACAGGATCAAACATTCTTTTTACACAGTGCAGAGGAGTAACCACTTAGATTCCATAGTGAGTATAACAAGCATGCTTTACTGCATATACAGACTGATCTTACTGTTGTGGGTTTAGTAATACTTTAAGTATACACATTCCATGTTTTAACAGGAAACAAAAAAGCATCACTTTACCTTAGCAGTTCATCTTTTGACACTTTCGGTAAATGTACTGCTATAATTAAAAAGAAATCGGTACCTGCAGAGGATTTGGTGGAGTTATCGGCGAAGGAAGGCCATGTCCTGGTGATTGATTAGGCTTCTGAGGAGAACTGCAGGGCTGCTGGCACGAAGCTAGTTGGTTCTGGCTCTTGGTCTGTGTTTGGTTTTGTTGCTGTCGCTGATGCTGATTAGGTTGTTGCTGGGACTGCTGTTGAGGAAGAGCCTGGGAAGGCTGCTGGGATGATTGCTGATGCTGGGTTGTATTTTGCTGTTGTTGCTGCTGCTGTTGTCCTTGCTGCTGATGGTGATGTTGGTGATGATGTTGATGAAGCTGCTGTAGGTGCTGTAGCTGCTGAAGCTGTGTGTTAAGGGATGAGGTAGCTGCAAAGATAAGTAATGATAAATTGTCCAGTCTGTATAGTTAGATGCTTCAAAATAGCAATATACTCAATAGGCACTGGTGGTACCAAATATGCAAATGTTTATAATATCTCGCATAAACTAGGTTGGCAATATTTTCCATATCTAGGTATCTGCCATCTATTCATAGGCCATAGCAAAGATGTTGCCAGTTATACATGTATTCTAAATTATGGAGGAACTATATATGATTTCATACACTGTTAATTTTAAAAGTTGATAAACATGGCTCTGCAAAACTTGGCTACCAGAACCCTTCTCCATCAATCATCAACCAGATTTCCACACATAGGGGAAACTGCCCTTAACCTCCCTAGCGGTCTGATTATGTCAATATTTCTGTGCTCAAAGCGGTACATTTTTTTGCATGGAAATAAGTCGTTTTTTTATTGTAGGCATTTAATTTTTAGGAATAACTCACTGAAATCTGTCCGAACAAGAGTCTATTAAGCATCCCGGGTATGATAAAATTTGAAACACTAAATAAAAAATTATAATATAATAAATGATCATAAAAAATTATAATATAATAATAAATTTAATTCAATAATATAATCAAACCAAAAACAATGAAATTTGAAATAGAGCACCAAGTTCGCATATCACTGAGCTTAGTCGCAAAATCGTTTTCAGTGTCTGATGACGAATTTCCCCACGAATCATTATCACTCAATTCTGCAAGTGGTTCTAATTTACTATCGCTGTTCTCTAGCTGGTCTAAAACCGCTTTTGACCTAAAGGGACGCTTTTTGGACGCCATGGACTTTTCTAAGTTTCCAGGCATAAAGAACAGTAAATATGCAGACAGGGCACAGGACAAAGCACTAGGGACAGAATGTATGTGAAATGCTTTGATACAGTAATGTTTTACTATGTGATTTTAGTGTATTTAGTGAATGTCACTTTTTAACATTTTTAAATTTCCCGCCGGTTCCGGCCCCCGTACGTCCCGGCGCTCGCAGAGACCGGAAGACGGATGCCAGCATCGGCCGGAGGAGATGGCCGGGGATGCTGTAAGGTGGTCATCACGGGAGCACAGGACAAGGTAAGTGAAACCGGGAATCCTGCAGGGTATTCCCGAGTTTAGCTCAGGGTTACCGCTTTTGGTACTGAAAGTTTACCCCAAGCTACACTCGAGAATATCGCCAGGGAGGTTAATATCTAATGGTCATGCAGTACTGTAGAGGTATCTGTAAAAATATCAATGTTAATGATTCAGTTTACTATAAACTGATCGCAAAGTAACATTTATTAGCTGATATGGGTTTCTTTTTTTTTTTTTTCAATCACTGTTTTATGCATTGCCTACTAAATTTGTTTAAATATGTTCTAAGGCTCCATGCACACTAGTGTTTATTATAAGCTCAAAATATGCTGGAAAAAACACTGGATAAAAACGCTGGTAATAGCATTTTTTAGTAGTGTTTTAGTAAAGTCTAGAAGTGTTAGTTTTTTATCAGCGTTTTTACAGTACATGTAAAAACAAAGCTAGAAAAAAACTGTTAGGAGGAGCATTTTAGTAGCATTTAGGAGTGTTTAGCATTTTTTTCTGTTGGAAAAATGCTCCAAAAAACTCTACAAAACAATTTTTTTTCTGCTCCTAGATGCTGAAGCTCAAAAAACGCTATTAGTGTAAAGTAGTGTGCATGGACACATAGGAGAACACTATTTAACTTCTAGGAGCAAAAAAAAATATTAATGTCAGCTTATAAAAATGATAGTGTGAATGGAGCCTCTAAATGTACCTATTGTTTTGTTATCGTAAAACTTTTCTTTACTCTTTAAACATATCATATACAACTCTTTTTGATCATTCAAGCTAGCATAGTGCTTAAGAGGATGTTTGTAAATACAGCAATATTTAAAGAACAGGCTAAAATGTCTTGCAAAATTAATTGCCATGAAAATAGTGAGTTAATAACAAGTAACAGGCATAAAACAGACAGGTAACATACAAGAGTTTAAAGTAAAGAAGGATATTTCCTCAAAACACTCAATAGGCATAAACAAGTAAAAAGTATTATGCTGTAATATGCCAAATGTCCCAGTGGAAGGGGGGAAGAGGGATAGGTGGAAAAGAATGGGATATTCTGCATTCTCTGAGACTGGAGGGTGCTAACAGTAACCACTATATACCATAAGTACCCAGGTCAGGTCTGAGATTAAATACTTGATATATAAAAATACTGATAGAAGAGCAATAATTGTACGTTAAGGCAAATTTATTATGGTAAAGTTTTCTAGACATAAAAAATGTTCCAAGACTTCAACTTTATTCTTCAAAAGCAATGGATCAAGCCCAAATCATATAAAGACAATAGTTTCATCCTCTGCAACAACATCTGTGATACGTTTTAACCTTATCCATAAACAGAAGCATGACCAGCTAGTAAAGAAAACCTAAAGAGAAATACATAGGCTACCATCATTCTGATGCTTTGACTTCAACACTTTGGGTCACTGACCTAGAGCAAGTACAGAGATAAGAAAGCCTGGCTGTATTATTGTTCCGTGTTTGCGAGAGTATAAAAATATAGAATTCAGGCACAGATAGAAAACTGGCATCTTTGGATGGGCCAAACTGTAATTCTGTATTACTTTTATTTACGTAGTAAGTATAGCTGACATCAAATATGTGATTTGTCTATGCAGAGCAAAGCAACCATTTCGCTTAAATGCCCCCATCCCCCACACAAAAGCACATACTCATCTTTCCTGGACAACCCCACCAATCTGTTCAACTGCCAATAAGGAGAAAAAATAGCTCTGTGTAAGCTCTGAGTCAATCTAGTCAAAGCTTATACCGCAGTTAGGACTCCCCCTACCCCTCCCCCCCAGTGTGACAACATTGGGTCAATCATTAATATGGTAGGAGTGAGTCACATGTTCCTCCATGCCCATTGGATATATTCTCTGCAGTTCTGGAAGCTGAACAGAACAGCAGGGAAGTGAAAAAAAAGTAAATATGTGTTGTTGGGGAGCCGGCATTTAAAGTAATATTAAAGGTTCATTTTTTTCTTATAAAATAAAAAACCTGTTCTGTGCAGTGGTTTTGCACAAAGCATCCCTGATTCTCGGGTTCCCCGCTGGTGCTCCTGGCTCCCCTTCCTTGACCAAAGCCCCCAGTAGCAAGCCGCTTGCTATGGTGGCACTGGCGCGTGCTCGCTCCCGAGACCCAATTTATGCATTCATAAGACACATAGAGCCGCGGATCGATCCCACCTCCCCGCTCTCTCCTCATTGATTCACTGGCTGTGATTGACAGCAGTTGGAGCCAATGGTTGTGTCTCAGCCTATGAGCAGAGAGGGAGACCTGGGACAGCTGAGGCTCCTGTGCACATCACTGAATCGAGCGGTGAGTATTGGGGGAGCAGCACATGGAAGGTTTTTTACCTTCATTATTATTATATTGTACAGGATTTATATAGCGCCAACCATTTGCGCAGCACTATACTAAATGAAGGCAAACATTACAATTACAATACAATTTACTACAAAAGGAATCAGAAGGCCCTGTTCATTAGAGCTTACAATCTAAGAGGGAAGGTACTTTCATGGATAGAATGCATGAAAGTAAAAAACCTTTGGTCTTTACAACCACTTTAAAGAAGACCCTGCAACTAAAATGCAAGACCCATTTATTGACAATTCCCTCCCCCTCCCCCATGCCAAAAAGCTGCATAAAAGAATATTTATTATTATTATTACATCGAGTTTATATAGCTCCAAAGGGTTTGCTCAGCGCTGTACAATATAGGGGGGACAATACATGGCACAGTACAACAATAACAAACAACGTACGAGGGGCAAGAGGGCCCTACTCTTTCGAGCTTACAATCTAGGAGGGAGGGGGTAGTGGTACAGTAGGAAGTGGCTGAGGGGAATGAAGTGGTGGAAGGAATGAGGGAGAATGGCCCTTTGATAATGTGCCATTGCCACGAAACGCGTTAGGGATAAGGACACCTCTCATACCATTGATCATCCACTTGTTTCATGCATCTGACTGTCGGCCATCTTTTTGGATTCTATGCATCAGCTTTTGTTGGATATTACCATGTAAGTGTATTACTTACTTTTTACCTTTGAATAAAAATACTACACTATCAAGATTTCTTTCTTTTGGGTCTTATTGCCGAGCCCCTGAGATGATCTCCTGATATGAAAGCACACCAATCCTGGCGATAGAGGATATAAAGTGATTTTGTGTTACTGTAAAGAGGCGTACTCCCCCTGGTGGTAGGAGACGGCAAGAGTGGTGCACTGGTGTTCCTGAGGGCTTCACGCTGAGGACCATCTGGCTGTGACCAGGAGTAGGTCATTATACTCCAATGCGCATTTACTTGCGCTATCTGGTTAGTGCATTATACAGTTATTCCCCTATAACGGAAGTCACGGATTTGTTTGGATACATCACAGAACTTATGACTTTAACATCTCCATCACTATAGGCACCTTGATTAGTCGGATAGATCTTCATTACTTATCTCATTACTGTTTACATCAATTTAAGAGTGTGGGATCTGGTGCATGTCAAAATATGAATGTTTAAGTCTGCTATTCATGTTAATTCCCTGTATTATACACTCAAGCGCTGCAACTTTTTGTATTTGACTTTTGATGAAGGGGGTATACGAGGTTTACCTTTATGCTAGCAGCTTGAATCCTGTCATATCCAGCTCTCATTCCTTTCTTCATATACAGTAGGAAGTGGCTGAGGGGAATGAAGTGGTGGGAGGAATGAGGGAGAATGGCCGTTAGGTGAGGGTGGGGTAGGCTTCCCTGAAGAGATGGGTTTTGAGGGAGCAGCTGAATGTGAGGAGGAAGGCGACAGTCTGATGGATTGGGGCAGTGAGTTCCAGAGGATGGGAGAGGACCTGGAGAAGTCTTGCAGTCGTGCATGGGAGGAGGAGACCAGGGAGCAGGATAGAAGGAGGTCCTGTGAGGAGCGAAGGGTACGGGTAGGGCGGTACTTGGGGATCAGGTTGGTGAGGTATTTTTAAAAAAATGTAGAGAAAAAACATGCATTAATTATAGTAGCCTTTCTTGCAGTTTTCACCTGCAGTGCCTAGACAAGGGTCATTCCAACTTTCTTTCAGCAAGATCCCAGGATGTACTGAATAGCCACATTTCCTGCATGTGTTTGAGCATCATCTCCTGAGATTTTGTATTATAGAAGCCAGGGAAAAGGTAGGTATATCTATTAACTTTTCCCTTACAGGTGTTTTTCTATTTTTTTGCTGCATTCTAGCAAGCGAGTGTAAAGTTAGCAAATTAATGTCCTCCAGTAGTGCGATTAGTCTACCTTTGTCTTTCATAATTTCTGATCTGTTTATTTAAGTGGTTACAATTACCACATGCACCTTTAGTATGCATTTTCCTTCCTCATACTGCTGTAGGGCTTTCTCCAGATGTTCTCTAATCTTCCACTAAAGTGCCACTCTGTGTAGCAGGATGTCTGACACCGTGGATTTAAACAATAAAGTGCAATGTCCCATAGCTCTCACCATTTTTTATTGCTGCTATTACCTTAAGTAAAGTTGGCTTCTGATTGCTTTAATGTGTGATGGAACAAAATTGTTCTCTGCATTTTTCTAAATAAGCAGAATTTGATGTTTCATGCTATTATGATATACTATGCACTACTGACAAATATTAAAGTGAAATCCGTGTGATGTATTTTACAATGTTCATACTTTACAATCTACAAATTAAATTTATTTTTTTTAACTGGGGCCTGTAAAAGAGGTGAAAAGGACTTTATGGCATACTACGTATAACAGAAACATTTGTCTTTTCTTAACTTTAATAAGAAAAAATATCTGTGACTCCCAAATTCTTTATTTGAGAAAACATCTTTCCAGCAATATGTTTCTAATTTCTTTTCTTGCTGCAACATTGAGGCCGTTGCCAGGCCTCAAACACAGTCACTAAAAATATTTTCTCTATAAAGGTTAGAAAAATTCCCTGTGGTCAGCTCAGAAGCTTCTGAACTGTAGCACAATAAAGCCAGCTTTAGGGTATAAAGCCAACCTTCCAAGACAATAAAAAGAAAAGAAAACAAAAACTGGATCCCTCAAAGAGCAATAACAGCAATATCCCTCATCCCAAACTGCACGCCATTTCACTGCAGTGTGAGGTTATCCATGTTAGCAGGGCGTTTGCTCTTCTTTACTTTACTGATGAATACAGCCACTGATAATGGCAACAAATTAATGTAAGTTTGCTTTGCTACTACAATAAAATTGTTGGAGGCTATGAGTTCCTAATGGAGATCCATCGCTATGGCAGACAAACTCTTTAGAGGGTTACTAAACATATACAGTTGAATATGGTAAAAAGGCAATCAATCATAATATTTTGGGGAAAAGTTTTACAAACTTATATACAAGGTTTCTCCTTTTTTTTCTGTGAGGTGAACTTTGTCAATACTTGTTCTTTTCTCTATTTGAAGGGTACTAAATGCAACACAAATCTAATAAATATTAGGTCCATGTATAGCATACAGGCTTAAAATAGTTTTTCCATAGATATAAAAAGATTTTGTTGGCAAAGTATATTTGCATGCTTTTGTTTGCATCTTTTTCAATCTCTATCCACATTAGGAACTACATTTTCATTTAGCCCCCTTTCACATGGGGCAGACTCCATCAAGCGGATCCACCTACTCAACAGGGGGATCTGTCTGCTGATCCCTTCTGAGCAGACAGGTCCATGTCCATTCTGCTTGTGCAGAGTAGACACGGACACAGCCTGCTGCTCTCTATGGGGCGGTCAAAAATAAACGGACCACCTGTCCATTTACATCCAACTGTCATCTGATCTTCTAGACCAGTGTTTCTCAAACTTTGTTCAGTCAAGGCGCCCTTTCAAAATTATGGACAGTTCCAAGGCATCCTTTAAAATTATGGACAGTCTTAAGGCATCCCATTCTAAAATGTGAAAAACTATTCTAATAGTTTTATATAACGCAGCAACACCTACACATGTAGGACACCCAACATTAGAGGTGATTTATTCTTCTAAAGCAAATAGACTTTTGCACACTGGTAGTGAGTAGTATTCCAGTGTATCTCTTCTCCCTCAGTTTTTCTCCATCACTGAGATGATGTGACCACAGCACTGATGGGAATGGGCAGGGGAGGGTCAAGATAGGATGCTGTGCAGGCAGGTGATATCCTCCTTATCAACTGATGATATCATTGGGTGTCAGGACGCTGGCAGCTAGAAGGTCGTAATGGTGCACAATGAAAACCTGTGACTTTGTGCAACTAAAAGGCAGGCATTTTCCACCCGCTGGCTTGTATACAAGTTTTGGGCAATTTTTAACATTTTGCCAAAGCACCCCTGATGATGCCTCAAGGCACCCCAGGGTGCCTGGGCACCTTGGTTGAGAAAAGCTGTTCTAGACAGATGGGGAGCGTATCCCCATCTATCTCTTTTTGGTGGACCAGATCAAACACATCTGGGTGTAAATGGACATATAGTTACATAGTCTGGCTGAAAAAGCCAAAAGTCCATCCAGTTCAACCATAAAAAAAGTTATAATCCTATACCCACATTTGATCCAGAGGAAGGCAAAAAAAAACAGCAAAGCATGATCCAATTTGCTTCTGCAAGGGAACAAAATCCTTTCTGATCCCCCGAGAGGCAATCAGATATTCCCTGGATCAACTTTACCTTTAAAACGTTTTTAAAGCAATCCACTGAGCTGGCCAGAACCAACTCTTGAAGGAGTCGATTCCCTATGTCCATTCACTTCTGCCTCCCCATAGGGAACAATGAGTGGCCAAATCAAGTCTGCCTGTAAAACAGACAGGCGGACCCAATCGGCCCACTCATGTGAAAGGGGCCTAAAGCTGAACTCTAGGTTGATATTAAAAAAAAACACCAGTTATGGTTTT
This sequence comes from Staurois parvus, assembly GCF_062004578.1. NCBI lineage: Eukaryota > Metazoa > Chordata > Amphibia > Anura > Ranidae > Staurois > Staurois parvus. Next base: position 4,222,618 of record NW_028317816.1, on the reverse strand, counting down.
ATGACTAATAACAAAAATCATAAGATGTATACTCTAACAACAACTAGTGGAAATATCTGAATTTGACTTGGTTTCAGCCTCATGTTGTACCCTGTATAACAACACACAGACAGGGATAGGAAGGGGCAGAAACAGCAGCCAGGGTTCTACTACATGCATGTCTGTTGACAAGGAACATGATGCCAGATGGATAGAAGAGAGAGATGTCCTTATCAGACTACTGTTGCTCCTTCATTGTCCAATCACAGTCGGGGACGCAGCAGTGACCTAGCTAAATCAAAGTCAATTCACTAACCTGGCTATGCTGCCTAGCATGTTGCACAAATCTCAGGACTGGATGGATAAGATAAGCTATTGTTTGGCATGTAAAACATCTCCCATGCACTCTATGTATTGAAACTGTGCAATTACAGTTGTGCTCAAAGCTTACATTCGCTGGCAGAAATTGTGAAATTTTGGCATTGACATTGAATTTTATTTAAAGATATTGATCATATGAAGCCATTTATTGACAAATAGTTGTTTGGTTCCTTTTTAAATCATAATGATAACAGAAATCATCCAACAGGCCATGATCAAAAGTTTACAGCTGTCACGTGGAAGCAATGAGCTGCGTAACAATGTGATGAAACTTTCCCATTGGGCAGCACAGTGGCTAAATGGTTAGCCCATACTCATTCACAGAGGGGGTTTCCAGATTCTGATAAGTCAGCCCTCACACCTGACACCTGATATCAACATAGAGACAAGGTGCTTTGGGGGGAGGCCCCCTGCACAAAAGCAACCCCCCATGTTAAGGGCATGTGGCCTAGTATGGTCGCAGGGGGGCGCTCATTCATCCCCCCTTTTCCTCGCCTGCTGGGCTGCATGCTCAGAAAAGGGTCTGGTATGGGTTTTGGGAGGGACCTCCATGTCTTTTTAAAAAAAATGTTGGTGTGGGGCTCCCCTTAAAATTTATACCGGACTCGGAGGTCCTGGTATGGATAGGGAGGCCCATGCAATTTTTTTCCAAAATTTGTAATTGCCTGCATTCTTTTTTTTACATTCAGCTGTCAGCGGGAACCACGCTGACAGCTGATAGAGTTATGGATTTTTAAGGATGCAGTGACTGGCTTGCTGGCCCACTCCTTAGCAACCAGAAAATCTTTACATAGATTTCAGATTGGTAGAACAATTTTCGACCGATTCGAATTCCAATTTTTCCGAAAAATTTGGAATTCGTTAAAAGGAAGAGAAAAAATAAACAAAAAAAAGCATCAAAAACACACCAAAATCACATAAATTTTTGCATGTGTGATTTTACTGCGTTTTTGATGATTTTTTTATTTTGTTTTTTTCTTCCTTTTTTTTCCTTTCTTTTAATGAATTCCAAATTCCAAAAAGCACTGCAAAAGCAGTTCAAATACACACTGCATTGGTGTGAACTGAGCCTTTATGAAAATCCCCACACATTTACTTCCTTTAATTATGTGACACATATAAACTATGGGGGGGATTTACTAAAGCTGGTTCACTCTGGTGCAACTGTGCATGGTAGCCAATCAGCTTCTAACCTCAGCGTGTTCAGTTAACCACCTCCCATCTGGTCGTTGTATATAAACGGCCGGATTGTGGCAGTGCAGGGTTGGGTGGCCGTTTATAAACGGCCTCCCCGCCCCCTGCTTGTGCGTGCTCCCTGGGAGCGCGCAGCACTGCGATACGGTGCCCGCTGTGTCCTCCGGACACAGTGGAACACCGATCATCATACGGGACCTCTGTGCGAGGTCCCGATCATGTGATCACTGATTGGCCAATCAGTGATCACATGCAGAGTAGTAAGCAAGATGTCACTTCTGGCATCATTGCTTACTACGTGTGAAATCTGTGAATGATCACAGAGGTCATATGGTACAAGGCTATTCACAACAGCCTTGTACCATGTGACAAGCTGTGACCAATCACAGCTCACACAGTAGTTCTCAATGGTTGCAAGAATGCAGCCAGAAAGAAGGATAAATGATTGCTTTTACAGTCTTTATGGGTGTAAAAGCAATCAGTGTAAAAAAAAAAAAGAATCTTCATCGCCCCCCACAAGAAGTATAGTACAGTGTCACCATGGTGACACTGTACTGCTAGTGTGACAGTATGTAATATATATATATAAATAATAATATAAAAAAATGTAATTAAAATGTAAAAAAAAGTTTTAAAATCATAATTTTTGCTTATAAACTAATTTGAGTTATTTTTTTTACTAAAAAGTTAATGGAATAAATTTTGGCCAAGAGTTATGATGAAATATTATTTATTTTCAAAATTTTTGGACATTTTCATTTACATAGCAAAAAAAATAAAAATCCCAGTGATGAATAAATGCCACCAAAATAAAGCTTTCTGTCTAAAAAAAATGCTAAAAAATTCATATGGGTACAGTGTTGCATGACCGCGCAATTGTCATTCAAAGTGTGTCCGGACTTGAAGTGGTTAATCTTTGGCAATAAAACCTGGAAGCTGATTGGTTTCTATGCAGTAGTGCACCTGATTTTGAGCTCTCCAGCTTCAGTGAATAACCCCCTATGCTCTGTGAGTAGGCACTGCTGTGTCACATATTTCTCAGATTCTGCCTTCTAAACTACAGAGGAGATGAGAGAAGGGGAATCAGGAAGCGGAGTCAGTACAGGGATTATGTATTTTATAGAATTTAAAGGTTAACAGCAGAGGAGAAGCTGTGAAGCATGAAGTGAATCCTGGAAGTTGTGGAAAGAGATGGACAGTAGTCAGGTAGTACTTTTTCAAGTAAGACTTTTTAAGTAAGCTTATATTAGGAATTACTATAATTTGTAATGATTTTACAATGCTGATGTTATAAAATCAAAGTGTATGCTGTGGCCACAGGACTCCTTTAAACAGAAATGCCAGTACCATCACTTATTGTTGCAGGCTGACAACACAAAGCCACTGCCTTGCTATTAGCAGCAGTGTTGTCAACCTACATTATGAAATGATGCAATTGTCCATTAGGCTGCCTATTTGACATACCTGATAGGAAGTCCAGTTGCCAACTGAATGAGCGTACATGGCAAGGACCAGAAGTTCTGTTATTGGGTGTTTCTCCAGATAAGAGTCTTTGCAATGGACAAAAAAAAATTATTTGTTTAAAGTGGACATTTTCCCCTTTTCACTACATATCACAGCACCATACAGCTCTGAATGTTGACATGAACTAATCTTAAATTGGCCGTGGATGGATTGAAGTTCAATAGGGACTGGCTGAATTTCGATCTATCTGTGACCAATTTTATTTGAGTGCAGCTAATCTACTGCAGCGCTGATCAGTGTATCCTGACAGCAGAGGAGTCAAAATACAATGACACAGGGAGGATTCCCCCATTTGACTGTGTGAATGGGGAAATCAGCTTTACATTCATTAGTTAAATTTTTCCATCTAATGATTTATTTAAAGCACTGGTCTTTTAACACTGGCCTTAAAGCATCCTGAGAAGTTGCTGCCACATGTTCCAGGGTGCAGACATAAAAAACAAACAACCGTGTACCTTTAGTAACCACATACAATCCAGCACTAGAAGGAATAAGAAAAATAATCAAAGATTTACAACCCTTCATAACAGAGGATGGAACTCTGAAAGAAATATTCCAGCAACCACCAATACTGGCCTTCAGACAACCCCCAACCTCAGAAATAAACTAATCAATAGGAAACTTCCTTCTGATTATGGGGTCACAAATAATGGAAGCAAACCCTGCAATAAAAAATGCTGCAAGCTGTGCAACCAAATCAATCCATCAAAAAGTGTCAGACACTCAAAAGGGATCTTCAATATCTCCGGTTCATACAGCTGCACCTCCAGTAATGTTGTGTACCTTATCTAGTGCAGAAAATGTAACAAAGGATCTTATGTTGGCGAAACAGGACAGAAGTTACAAACAAGGATGAATTTGCACAGACATACCATCAAGGAACATAAAGAAGATGACTTTTGCACACTTGTGGGACACCATTTCGCACAACCAGACCACACTTTGGGAGACCTCAATATTTTAGTTCTTAAAGAAAATCTAATATCCATTCAGGAAAGAAAAACTTTTGAACTAAGAATGATAATATTATTTGACACAAGAGATAAAGGCCTGAATTTGGACATGGGATTCCTCAATCATTATCCAACAGTTTTATCACCTCAATCATGACTGCCTCTGTGAGTGTTGTCTCCCCCCCCCCCCCAGACTATGCTTTTGCTGTGTCTTATCTCTGTTCTCTTCTTTTTTATTTATTTCCATCCCCTACATCTCTTCTAACATTCTGCTATACCTTTGTGATCAGTATTGCTTGGACCTGAAGAAGGGGACACTCCCCGAAAGCTTGTCCTCAAAATTGTTTGTTAGTGCAAATAAAAAAAGTATCACGGACAGTACCTAATTGTTTCTGAGACACAGTTCCAGAAATTAATGGGAGGTGGATTTATCTGCCTTCAATAAAAATGGCCACCATGAGAAGAATATGGAGAACTATAAAAATAAGGCACACAGAAAAAAGCCTGGAATTATCTGTATCTGTTTTTAGATTGCCTTTACTAAACATTTCTAAAGGTACCTTTGTTGTATTTTGTGCAATAGGGGTGAAGTTCCTCTTTACCACTTGCCTACCGACCACTTTTACCCCCTTCCTGCCCAGGCCATTTTTCAGCTTTCACTGCACTCATACTTTGAATGACAATTGTGCAGTCATGCAACACTGTACCCATATGAAATTTGTATACTTTTTTTCACACAAATAGAGCTTTTTTTTGGTGGTGTTTTATTTTTTACACTATAAATGAAAAAAGACCAAAAATTTTGAAAAAAAAGTTTTCTATTCTAAAATTTTGCAAACAGGTAATTTTTCTCCTTCACTGATGTGTTGATGATGCTGCACTGATAGGCACTGATAGGCAGCACTAATGGGCACTGATGAGTCGGCACTGATAGGCAGCACTGATGGGCACTGATGAGACAGCACTGATGAGGCGGCACTGGTGGGCATTGATTTGGAGGCACTAATGAGGCTGCACTGATATGTGGTACTGATGGGCACTGAGAGGTGGCACTGATGGGCACTAATAGGTCGCACTGGAGGGCACTGACTAGCCGCACTGAGGAGCACATATGGGCTGAATTGCTGGGCACTGATGAGCAGCACTGCTGGCACTGATGGACAGCACTGCTGGGCACTGATGGGAAGCACTGCTGGGCACTGATGGGAAGCACTGTTGGGCACTGATAAGCACTTTTGGGGCTGCACTGATAATCAGGGCACTGATAATCAGTGCCATAATTATCAGTGTAGACGAATCCTTTCACAGTTGCCAGTTATCGGCAGGACTTTCCTCACGCTGAGACAGCGTGAGGAAAGTACTGCCAATAACTGGCAAGTGTATTTACATGGAGATCAGCTGTTATTGGACACAGCTGATCACATGGTAAAAGACCGCTGTGACTGGCCCTTTACCGTGTCATGTGATCGGCTGTGCCCAAAGGACAAAGCGATCACAGACAGCACCGAGTGCACGCTGGTGGGGGCACGTTCTGGGGGGACGTCTATGACACCCTTCCAGAACTGGACGACCATGCAGTAGCTATCGTTTTTAGCCATCGTTTGGCTATAGCATGATCAAGAAGAGTTTAAGAAACCTGTATATGGTAAGGCATGATTCCAAACAAACGGAAAAAAAATAGATTGTGGGTTTTTAATATACACATTACTTAAAGCGGCATCAAAACCAAAAATGTAATATGTTGAAGCTTACCACTCATTCTGATTCACACATGTGCAGTGTGGATTGAAGCTCAGGTTTCACAACTAATTGACACAGTAGCTATTCAGCGGTTCATGTCAGGTTTACATCAGGTTCAGGACAGGAGCAGCTCAGGATTTTATCCTGTTCACACTTGTTAGGTTTAGAAACGGTTCCCATAGAAGTCAATAGCCTGTAATTCGAAACCTGAACCAGACTGCACTGCTCAGAAATCATACATGACTCTTTTTTAATCTGCACTGGCAGTGCACTGGACATATGAACAGGTACCATAGGAAGCAATGTTATTTCACATGTCATGTGCATCCAATCCACATATATGTGAACGGGCACTCAGATGTGGTGGCTGCATCCGTTTTCTTTTCTTTGCATTTTTCCCCTCTATTTCACCTGGTGATCTGTTCAGTAAGATGCCCCCAGTATTAGTGAGACACCACTCACAGTGTGCACAGGAGGCACAGCAGACATCAGCATTATCAGTCTGGGGGGAGGTTAGTGTTAAATATACAAGCAGATTTAAACATACTCAATAAATTGAATCCAAACTCCAGCTCACACTTTATAATCAATTACAGAATTTTTTTTTTCTTTTAGGATGGAGGGTTTGCATAAAAAAATGAAAAGAAAAAAAAAAAGCCAATCATTTATAAACCCATGCCAGTGTTAAAGCAGGCGTCCAGTGGAAATTAAAAAAACAAAAACAGTAGCTGCTGACACTCACCTGTCCCTTGTTACCGCGGTGTCCTTACACTGGCCGGGTTAACCGGCCATCCTGTTTCCTCGGCGCCGGCATCTTCAGTGTGGGCATCCGGCTGTGACAGCGTGCGGCTTTACAACTGGGTGTGCACGCGCAAGTAGACCATTTGTGCATGGTCCCATAGTCTTCACCTGACAATTTCCGCTTCCGATCGTCTAGGCCGGGTGTTGGCAACCCGCGGCTCCAGAGCCGCATGCGGCTCTTTTTCACCTTTGCTGCGGCTCCGGAGTACACTGCCCACCAGGTGACAGGCAATAGGGTTGCCGTAGCTCAGTGGTCGGCAAGCCGCGGCTCTTTTAACCTCCCTGGCGGTTTTCCCGAGTGTAGCTCGTGCTAGAATTTCTATACCACGAGCTACACTCAGGCTTACCATGCGGCGCTGCTCTGGGGGTCCCTGCAGCACTTACCTTGTCCTTCGTTCCCGCGATGTGTCCCCTGCAGCGTCCCCGGCCATCTCCTCCGGCCGATGTCGGCATCCGGCTTCTGTGTTCCGGTCCCCATGACGTCGGGACGTACGGGCGCCGCCGGCGGCAGGAAATTGAAAAAATTTAAAAAATGTCTTTTTTTTTTTTTTCAATTTTCAATAGTAAAACATTGCTGTTTCATCCCATTTCACATACATATTGTCCCTAGTGCTTTGTCCTGTGCCCTGCCTGCATTTTGTCTGTTCTTTCTGCCTGGAAACTTAGAAAAGTCCATGGCGTCCAAAAAGCGTCCCTTTAGGTCAAAAGCGGTTTTAGACCAGCTAGAGAACAGCAATAGTAAATCAGAACCACTTGCAGAATTGAGTGATAATGATTTGTGGGGAAATTTTCCTAAAAATTACAGCCTACAATAAAAAACTATTTCCATGCGAAAAAATGGTACCGCTTTCAGCACAAAAAATCGGAAGGAATCATACCGCCAGGGAGGTTAATGCAGCTCTTCTGTGTGCCGGGCGCCCGCTCCCCTCCCTCCTCTCGGGCGGCCGCCCCAAAAGTCAGGACTCTGCAGCTAGCCTAGCAATGGGCAAACTACGGCCCGGCGGACCTTATAATCCGGCCCGCGGAGCGTGGCAAACATTGGCTGTCAGGATGTAGGCGGGGCAGCGTGACGAACTCCTCTCCTCTCACAGTCCGCCCTGAAGACCAGAACTGCGTGGGAACACGGCGAGAGCAACGCGCGGAGTACAGGTAAGTGAATTGACACAATATGGGAATGAATTACTATAGGGGGGATGAATTACTATAGGGGGGATGAATTACTATAGGGGGGATGAATTACTATATGGGGGATGAATTACTATATGGGGGATGAATTACTATAGGGGGGATGAATTACTATGGGGGATGAATTACTATATGGGGGATGAATTACTATAGGGGGGATGAATTACTATAGGGGGGATGAATTACTATGGGGGATGAATTACTATATGGGGGATGTATTTTCAGTTTTAAAAATGTGGCTCTCAAAATAAATTTTAATCGTGGTTTTGGCGAGATTTGGCTCAGTTGAAAAAAAAGGTTGCCCACCACTGACCTAAGGCTATGATTGTGATTATGACGATACACTGTGGCCCTGATTAACCCTTTGCTTACTGGGCCCTTAAACCCCCTTCATGACCAGAGCGCTTTTTGCAATATATGCAGTGTCGGATTTGTTTTAAATGTTGCAATGGTTTTGCGGCTCCCAGTCTTTTTTTCCCTCTCGGAAACGGGTCAAAGTGGCTCTTTATGTCTTAAAGGTTGCAGACCCCTGGTCTAGGCGATAGCAGCAGAAGTGGGAGCGGGTACTTGTCAAATTTGGGAACCTCCTCCTACCCTGCTCCCCGAAGGTGCCAATCCTTAACGGGAAGTGGGGGTACAAAGCTTTAAAGCAGAACTTCTCCTTTTGGATGGGGCTCTGCTTTAAGTGGTTTGTCTCATCCATATAAACAAGCATTCTGCTGCAGGGCTTGGACTTTTGAAAAACAACAGGCTTGCTGGCTGGATCACCAGAAGAAAATAGAAGGAAATCCTAAAAAAGAAAATGCAGCCATCACATCTAAGACTTGGTCATCTGCAATATAATAAATGTCTGCTTTTGGGTTTCATTTTGCTATAATGTACTGCATCTGAACATGAAACACAAAACAGCAATTGTTTCCACATTTATAGGAACTCTGCAAACAGGGACCATAACATATGTATTGGGAATGGATTTATGAGGTGCAAAGACACTTATATATTGGGTCCACATTATTGAAAGAAGATGAACGTTTGCTTTACTTGGCTGATCTCCAGTTTAAAAACAATTTCTATCTGCTCTTGTGCATTTTCATTCACTAATATAGGACAAATTAACTGAAAGAATGTGCCTTAAAAGGGGGATAGTATTATAACTTTGCTTGAAGGGGAATAGTTACAGTTCAGTACCACATTAACATTTGATCTAATATTCTGTATTTGTATAATGACATTTTCATATTTTTCATGTATGAAGTCAACGTGAATAAAGGGGCTGGAATGTTTCAATTTATTTTTGCTGTCACAAATGATTCTTTTTAATAGCAGTCAGTAGACTATTCTGTGCAAAGGAACAGGGGAGAGAAAAAAAATGTCAGTCATCTTATCCCCATCTACTGATCAGACAGACAAAAATATTGTGGACAATGGAATATTGAGTGAACACATTCCACCCTTGTTCTCTTTCTTTCATGTACAGCTTGTATTCTATGCAACGGGCTGCTTCCAGACATTTATCTTCTTATGCCTGTATTAAATAGGATAAAGAAGCACAAAATGGGAATTGTAAAATTCTAGAGTCAAATGTGAGTGGCATAGTCATAATTCTTTATGAAGTAGCAGGTAAGATTGATTGTCAGGGGTCAAAAGGCTAGGTCAAACTTGGCTTATTCATCAGCTGAATGTCATTTTTGTTTTCCCTGTCACTAGATAGCTTTAAAAAAAATGCAACTCCTTCGTCATTATCGTGGACTTGGCTGCTTTCCTTCCTGCTTTCCTGCCATCCAGTATTAATGAAACTGTGCTTCAAACCTGGCCTTCATCTTTGAGGCTTTCTTTAACGTATGTCTTTTGCCTTTACAACATTGTGGCATGTGGTCAGTTTTGTTTTTCTTACTATTTTCTAACAGTCCTTGTATGCCTGTTTTTTTTTAAATCAAGCTTCCTTAAAACTGAACTCTGGGACAAGCAAATGTTGTCGAAATATAAGAGGCATGTCGATTCACACCTAAATCTTGGTGTCCTTTGTGCAGGGGCGGACTGACCATTTGGAAAATCGGGCAGTGCCCGAGGGCCTGGGGTCTGTAGGGGGCCCCATGAGATGCCCCTGGCACCTTTTCCATAGACTTTTTTGAGTTTGGGGAAGGACACAGGGGCCCCATGATCCCCTATTGCCCGGGGGCCCCATGAGTTGTCAGTCTACCCCTGCCTTTGTGTATTTTTTCCAGATCTGTACAGTAATCCAGTGTGAAACATTATCTATGTGCCTTCCTGTAATAATGACTGGTAAATTCTGCGCTCTGTCCATGTGTAGATTGATTGGTGTATCTGCTCCCTAAAATAACCTTCTAAAATGTATAAACCAACAAAACATCCATGATTATAACCAATATTAGCATCAAAAACCACTCTGTACTGACTTTTTCAAGGAGTTCCCCCTTGATATAGTCAGCAAGGACGAAACATGCAGGAGGCAGAGCCAAACGCTGGGAGCAAGTTCTGTTGCACTTTCATCTGTGAGTTTGCCTGTGGTTAGCAGTGAGGGTTGGAGCAGCCAATGATGCACTCTGTGCAAACTTTTGCTTGTCATATGCTTTTTGCCAACTAACAAGATTGCGTTTGCGAGTATATTTTATTTGAATACAATAAAGTATTCTTGATGGTACTACACCATGGGAGTGTCTTTTTGATTTCTATATGTATGTCCTGGGAGGCAAATGGCTGGAGGACGAGAGAGTTTTGCCTGAAGGGAGGGCCTGGGTCACCATAATTCTGAACTTACAACATCTGAGCTGTATTTGCCTGATTGTTTTTTAGTTAAGCATGCACTTTTGGTAAGTGTGTTTCCTAGTGAGGTGGGGGGCACTTGGCGTTGACAATTGATTTTCTGCATACTCACATGGTAGAGAAAATGTATGGACTAAACACCATTGGACTTTTTTTTTTAAATCATTGATATTTTATTTATTTTGGGGTTTTTTTGTTTGCACTTTTTGCACAAATATCTTTTGCACAAGGATTCTGAGTAGACTGTTTGTTGATACTATTATCTGGTTATAAACAGCTATGTTTTAGCTGATAGTTGGGTTTATAAAGGCATTGGTAGCACACAAGGAATATATTTAACCACTTCCATACAGGGCACTTTTACTCCCTTCCTGCCCAGGCCAATTTTCAGGTTTCAGAGCTCTCACACTTTGAATGACAACTGTGCGGTTATGCAACACTGTACCCAAACTAAAATTTTATCATTTTCTTCACACAAGTAGAGATTTCTTTTGGTGGTATTTAATCAACTCTGGGGCTTTTATTTTTTGCTAAATTAACAAAAAAAGACCAAAAAATTGTGAAATAAAAACACATTTTTCTTTGTTTCTGTTATAAAAGTTTGCAAATAAATAATTGTTCTTCATAAATTTAGGCCGAGATGTATTCTGGTACATTTCTTTGGTGGAAATAACCCAAATTAGGATGTATTTTTTAGTTTGTAGGAAAGTTATAGAGTTCACAAACTATGGGATAGATCTGAAAATTGATCAATCCTGAAGTACTGACAGCCAATCGAATTTCTTGAGGTCCAAGAATCTCAGAACAGTACAGATATCCCTCAAATTACCACTTTTTGCAAAGTAGACAGCCTGACGTATTTCATGAGAGGCATGACGAGTTTTTTGAAGTTGTAATTTTTTTGCCATAATTTTTTGGAAAGTGAAGAAATGAAAAAAATTATTTTCACAATTTTTTTTTACATACTGTCACCAGTGCAGTACAGCATCATCATATAACTGGCATGGCGGTGATTAGGGACACTGACTGGTGACAGTACGAAAAAAAAAAGTGATAATTTTTTTGTTATTACTTTTTTCTCTTTTTTAAGATTTTTTTTTCATATTTCACTATGACCAAAGTAGTATAACGTTACCATAGTAACATTGTACTACTTTGGGGAAGTGATCAGTACTTTTTTTTTTACACAATTTGCTTATAGCAAATAATTGCTTTGCTATAAGCAAGCATTTACCTGAATGATATTGATTCATTCAGGGGTTTTTTTTTGTGCTTAGTTGTGATTTGGCCACGGATAATCACATGACCTAGTTGGGCTGTGATTGGCCCAGCTTGTGCATGGGATTGCTGTGACCATTCACAGTTAGACACACTTGCATACAATGGATGGCATGAAAGGAAGCCATCCATTGTATACAACTGCCATGTGACCTGCTGTGATTGGTCACAGCAGGTCACACGGTACTGGCAGTGGGGCCGGTACACAGATCTATCATCGGCCGTGTCCGAGGTACACAGCCGGTGACAGATCGCGCTGCAGCGTTGCCCTGCGGGCATGCGCAATGCGTCTTCCTGAAAGGATGCCATATGGCGTCCACCTGGAGGGAGGAGCTGTTTGCCTGGCCACCATCTGGCTATAGGCCGGATGGCAACTGGTTAAATAAAATAATTTTACCTAGAGTTGAGCTTTAAGTTGTAATTTGGGGAAAATGCTGAGAAGATGTGCAATTCAAAATTTCTGTGACACCTGTATGAAATAGTATATAAAAGTGTATATATAACCTAACACAAACTAAATGTGCTATTGTACATGATCCTGTAATGTCAAGTTTTATCTTTTTTATATTTCCTACTATAAATTAACTTATAATGGGTGATCATATCAGCAAAATGTAGCCATAAATGTTTCATTTCCTAGTGTAACAATGCTTACTCAAATTAGCTGCAATGTCGTCACCCTCTCTTGTGCACTCCAAAATAGCCCTGTCAAAACAAAGTATGCTGCTCTGCCACGGTCGCTGTAGGGGAACTATGATGTTCAGTGTTTTTTATCTTGATTTGATCAGATGCTTTTTCGGGCAGAGGAGAGATCTGGGGTCTAATAGACCTCAGATTTTTCCATAAAGAGGACTTGTCACTGCTTCAGTTATCACAAGCTATGTTGTTCATCCCTTGTGATAATGATAAAAGTGATTTAAAAAATTAAAGAAAAAATAAATAAATAATAAAATAAAAACAAAACAAAAATTTAAAGTGCCCTCATCCCCCATGCTCACTCTTAAAGGCATATGTAGGTTGCGCACCCATATGTAAACAGTGTCGCACCACACACCACGACATTATCAAGAGAGAAATAATTCTAGCATTAGACGTCTTGTGTAATTTTAAACTGGTAACCTGTAATAACCTGTAACCATGTAGATCCACTCCCACAAATGGCAGCTCCCTGGACAACTGCTGAATGTCAGCAAACCGGCTGGTAATACTGAGTGACCTCGTTAACCACAAATGGTCATGCCCATATGTGGTCAATGCCAGGAAACCCCAAACATTTTGTTTACAAACAAGCTGACAGGAAGGATCTGTCATTTAGTGGCATTATTATTTTCTTGGTTCAAGTGCAAAAATCTCAGTATTTTTTACCTAAAACCTTGCAAATTGGTTTTAAGAAAAAGGCAAAATAAAATAACAAGATTTTTCTCCCATAGGCTTCAAAACATTTGGGCACCAGACATGTGCACACAAGAAATTTTCATCTAATTTTTTTTCCGATGCATTCGTTAATTGAATAATTTTGTTTTGTCATGTTATTTATGTCGAACCAAATAATTTGTGGAATTTGTTTTATATCTTTGGCATTTGTCATATATATATATATATATATATATATATATATATATATATATATATATATATATATATATCCTACAGCTATCACCTTTTGTACCACCTTCCCTTACCTTTAGATTGTAAGCTCCACGAGCGGGACCCTACTATTCCCTCTGTACTGAAATGTACTGTCTCCCTTATGTTGTAAAGCACTGTGCAAACTGTTGGTGCTATATAAGTCCTGTATAATAATAATATTTGTTGGTCTGGGTGGATTCAAAAAAATTTGCAGTATTTCCAGAAGACTGTTATATATTTGATAAATTCGATGCCTTTTTTCCATTCAACCATTGCTCCAGTGCCGTCCCACAAGAATTGCAGCATATATGTGGTGCCCAGCTCTTGTCCTGGTCTCCTATCTTGCAGCCAAAATACAAGTTGTAGGCTTTCTTAATCATTCCTGTTATCCTCCTTTTTTGTGAGATAAAAGTTATTTCACCGCAGATGTAGCAGAAATTATCTGCTTTATTCACACAAGTTCGAGGCATTACTGAGTAGCCTATATAAGCATAAAACGAAATGTAAAGACGCTGTCGAACTACAATCAGCTACAGATACTGCAGCTTTTATGCAGTGAAGTGATGCAATTAAAGGCTAATATTGCATCATCTCAGTATACATGCAATTTTCTATTGGTCACCAGTAGAGATGAGCGAATTATTCAAAAATTCGATTCGGCTGATTCGCCGAATTCGCCGAATAAATTCGCTTCGAGCCGAATATATTCGCTGCGAATTTAACTTATAAAAAGGGTGTTTCTAGGCTTCAGAGAGCCTTTATATTAGTGCAGAACACTGTACCTTTAATTTAAATGCCCTTGGAGTCTGCTGGGGAAGAGAAATAATACTGTCAGTCAGTATGACATGCAGATGAGTGCCGTCGATCTTAGAATCACCGCACACTTCACTCATTTGGGCAGTCACGGGGCCAAAACCAGAGTGTGGAGCCACAGTGTGGCGGTGGAGGCAGCAGCAATGGGAGGCCATACAGCACCCTATGACAAAATGGAACCCACCAGCAGTGTGAGGAGACCTGAAAGTGGCACATGGCAGAGTGTGGCGATGGAGACAGCAGCAATGGGAGGCCGTACAGGGACCCATGACACACTCTGGACCTGGCAGCAGCATGAGGAGGCGGTACAGGGGCCCATGACAGATTACGGGCCTGGCAGCAGCATGAGGAGTCGGTACGGGGGCCCATGGCAGATTACGGGCCTGGCAGCAGCATGAGGAGTCGGTACGGGGGCCCATGGCAGATTACGGGCCTGGCAGCAGCATGAGGAGGCGGTACAGGGGCCCATGGCAGAGTGGCGGAGCGTAAGCAGCTAAAATTGAAGGCCATACAGAGGCCTATGTTAAAAAGTCCCCCCAGCAGCAGCGTGGGGAGACGACTATCAAGAGTCCAATGGCAGAGTGGCGGAGCAGAAGCAGCTTCAATTGAAGGCCATACACAGGCCTAGGTTTAAAAGTCCCTCACAGTTAATTCCAATAACGAACTCTACTCCACCGTGCAATCTACTTACGAGACCCTGGGCAGGTCTGGGTCCAATTTGTGGTAGAGACTGGTTTTGTTCAGCCATGCTTGAGCGAGTAATAACAGGTCTGTGCTGCCCTTTGGTGTCTGGCTTAATGCGCACAACACTGAACGTCCCAGCGTTTGTCAACGATTTGCCGTTAAGTGATGCAAACCCGCTGAACCACGTTCATGAGGAGCCGGTACAGGGGGCCATGAATCAGTATGGACCTGGCAGCAGCATGAGCAGACGACAGAGGCACATGGCGCAGGGTGGCGGTGTAGGCAGCATTATTCTGAAGCCATACACAGGCCTAGGTTAAAAAGCGGAAGCCGTCAGCAGCGTGAGCAGACGACAGAGACACATGGCGCAGGGTGGCGGTGGATGCAGCAGTATTCGGAAGCCAAACACAGGCCTCGGTTAAAAAGCGGAAGCCGTTAGCAGTGTGAGCAGACGACAGAGGCACATGGCGCAGGGTGGCGGTGGAGGCAGCAGCAATGGAAGGCCATACAGCACCCTATCACAAAATGGAACCCACCAACAGTGTAAGGAGACCTGAAAGTGGCACATGGCAGAGTCTGGCGATGAAGTCAGCAGCAATGGGAGGCCGTACAGGGAGCCATGACACACTCTGGACCTGGCAGCAGCAAGAGGAGGCGGTACAGGGGCCCATGGCAGAGTGGCGAAGCGTAAGCAGCTTAAATTGAAGGCCATACAGAGGCCTATGTTAAAAAGTCCCCCCAGCAGCAGTGTGGGGAGACGACTATCAAGAGTCCAATGGCAGAGTGGCGGAGCAGAAGCAGCTTCAATTGAAGGCCATACACAGGCCTAGGTTAAAAAGTCCCCCCAGCAGCAGCGTGGGGAGACGACTATCAAGAGTCCAATGGCAGAGTGGCGGAGCGGAAGCAGCTTCAATTGAAGGCCATACACAGGCCTAGGTTAAAAAGTCCCCCCAGCAGCAGTGTGGGGAGACGACTATCAAGAGTCCAATGGCTGAGTGGCGATCCGGGAAGTCAGTGTTGTGATTGCAGATGCAATGCAGAGATTCTATGAGGTGATGCCGTGGGTGCGAAGAAGATCATATACCGTCGTACTTCCATCCATAAGACGGAACAACCTGCGAACCGGGAGCTTTATTGCCCTGACCCGCTGAGCAGCTTCTGGGATACCCAAGAGGCCCATGGCAGAGTGGCGGAGCGTAAGCAGCTTCAATTAAAGGCCATACAGAGGCCTATGTTAAAAAGTCCCCCCAGCAGCAGCGTGGGGAGACGACTATCAAGAGTCCAATGGCAGAGTGGCGGAGCGGAAGCAGCTTCAATTGAAGGCCATACACAGGCCTAGGTTAAAAAGTCCCCCCAGCAGCAGTGTGGGGAGACGACTATCAAGAGTCCAATGGCTGAGTGGCGATCCGGGAAGTCAGCGTTGTGATTGCAGATGCAATGCAGAAATTTTATGAGGTAATGCCGTGGGTGCGAAGAAGATCATATACCGTCGTACTTCCATCCATAAGACGGAACAACCTGCGAACCGGGAGCTTTATTGCCCTGACCCGCTGAGCAGCTTCTGGGATACCCAAGAGTTTGGCTTCTGTGGGGAATATGGTTGAAAACTGAAACTTAAAGGCATGTTGATGGAAGGGCACCAGTGTCAGTGCTCCGGAGGGAATATAGCTTCAAAGCTGACACTTAAAGGTATATCGACGGTCAGAGACCACAGGAAGTGGAGCTTGCGTCTTAAATCGACTGAATGTGGCAGACATGAAACGTCTACGGGCTGTATATGAAACGGGTTGTTCCTCTTTCTGGAATAAGTGTTGGAAATGGCCACTCTTTTTGGTGTGGCGTTTTGGCTATTTAATTCCGATAACGGACTCTACTCCTCCGTGCAATCTAGTTACGAGACCCTGGGCAGGTCTGGGTCCAATTTGTGGTAGAGACTGGTTTTGTTCAGCCATGCTTGAGCGAGTAATAACAGGTCTGTGCTGCCCTTTGGTGTCTGGCTTAATGCGCACAACACTGAACGTCCCAGCATTTGTCAACGATTTGCCGTTAAGTGATGCAAACCCGCTGAACCACGTTCATGAGGAGCCGGTACAGGGGGCCATGAATCAGTATGGACCTAGCAGCAGTGTGAGGAGACCCGAAAGTGGCACATGGCGCAGGGTGGCGGTGGAGGCAGCAGTATTCGGAAGACATACACAGGACTAGTTTAAAAAGCGGAAGCCGTCAGCAGCGTGAGCAGACGACAGAGGCACATGGCGCAGGGTGGCGGTGGAGGCAGCAGTATTCGGAAGCCATACACAGGCCTAGGTTAAAAAGCGGAAGTCGTCAGCAGCGTGAGCAGACGACAGAGGCACATGGCGCAGGGTGGCGGTGGAGGCAGCAGTATTCGGAAGCCATACACAGGCCTAGGTTTAAAACTGGAACCCAGCAGCGTGAGCAGACGACAAAGACGCACATGGCAGAGGATGGATCTGGCAGCAGTATGAGAAGGCGGTACAGGGGCCCGTGGCACAGTGTGGTGATGGGGGCTACAGCAACTGGATGCCAGAAAGTGGCCAATAGGGCTATATACTGCATGGAATTATAAAGTTGTAAAGACAGCGGCCTATAAGGCTATACACATTATAACAATCATGACTTGATTGACCATTGGCCTATAAGGCTATACACAGCATGAATATCATGACTTATTCTGAGAGTGGTTTGGAAGGCTATATACAAAAAGTAATTCATGAGCTGTCCGGACAGTGGACAATAAGTACATATATACAAATCAATTCATCAGCTGTCCAGCCAGCGGCCTCAAAGGCGACACATATAGAAAGCAATTCATGAGCTGTTCAGACAGCGGCCTCTAAGGCGACAGATATACAAAGCAATTCCCGAGGTGTTCAGGGAGCGGCCTGAACGGCTAAGTTATTACTAAATATATTTTTGTGGCCAAACATCGGCCTATAAATAGATGTCTACACAGTGACAAAAAATTATGTCGCCAGACAGCGGCCCCTAAGGCAACAGATATACAAAGCAATTCCCGAGGTGTTCAGTGAGCGGCTTGAACGGCTAGGTTATTACTAAATATATCTTTCTGGCCAAACATCGGCCTATAAATAGATGTCTACACAGTGACAAAAAAGTAGGTCGCCTTACAGCGGCGTATCCTACAAATTGACATTATAAGAAATGGTTTAGACCAAAAAAAAAAAAAAAAACTTTGATGCGATGCTATACCTTAGTAGATTGTGGAAAGTCGACAAGTCAAGCGTAACTGTGTACATTACAGAAAATCTTAACAAGACAACCAAACATGTGGCCAAACCGTGACCGATACAACAAGTTAACAATGTAAGAAACAGGAGGGGGCCAAACCGTGGCCAATAAATAAACAGTCCACCTCATTGATGAGATGGACAACACGTGTCAAATAAATATTTAAAAAAATTGCTATTCCATCGGTCTGGAACTGGTCGACTATAAATAATTAAAAAGTTTAAATTCATGTGACAGTCGTCCAGCGACGTATAAATAATTTAAAAACACCAATTCATGAGGGGCCCGACCAGCAGAGTATAAGTCATTAAAAAGGTTCAATTCATGTGACGGTCGTCCAGCGAAGTATAAATAATTTAAAAACCCCAATTCATGAGGGGCCCGACCTGCAGAGTATAAGTCATTAAAAATGTGCAAAACATGAGTCGGCCGACCAGCAGCCTCTCAATAAAATATATATACAAATGTACGGATCAGGTGGAGGTCTTCCATTTGTCCCTAATAACATGTTTGGGGCATGATTCATGGCGGATTTAGTCAGTTGTGTCAGGAACTGGTGGTTTGAAATCCAGACTAATCCACGCCTGATTCATTTTCACAAACGTGAGTCTCTCCACACTTTGGGTGGACAGTCGTGTCCTCCGCGGAGTTACAATACCTCCTGCCGCACTAAACACGCGCTCCGATGCCACGCTACTGGCCGGGCATGACAGCCTTTCAAGGGCAAATTCAGCTACTTGGGGCCAAAGGTCAAGTTTCGTTGCCCAGTAGTCAAGGGGATTGTCTACCTCGGTTGGCAGGGTGCTGTCCAAGTAGGCCCAAGCCTGTTGTTTGAGGTCCTGCTCCAGGTCCACCTGATGCTGCTGCTGCTGCGGCTGGTTAGTAGTTTCCTCACTGCGCTGGTGAAGAAAGCTACTCATCATCGACTGCAGACTGAGGCAGCCGCTGCTGGTGGAGCTGCCACTGCTCCTACCACCCCACCCCTCCCCTGCTGCCATGGCAGCGGAACGCAAGCGCACAGGGCCCACAGTGTCTGAGGATGGACGTTGGCGCAGAAAGGCAGATACCAACTGACTACATAGGTGGTTTTTATAGTACTTTATTTTGGCCTCCCTCTCAGCAGGTGTGAAAAAGGCCACCATTTTTGAACGGTAGCGAGGGTCCAACAAGGTGGACAGCCAAAAGTCATCCCTCTGTCTGATGGTTATTATTCGACTGTCGCTACGCAAGCAACCGAGCATGCTATGGGCCATTTGTGCCAAGGAATGCGAGGGACTCCCTGCCTCCATCTCCACAGCATACTGCCACGGTGCGTCTGGGTCCTCTGTCTCCTCCTCCTCCTCCTCCTCCTCTACCAGATGCTCCTGCTCCTCCACTCCTGTCCGCTGAGTGGAAAAACCACCCATTTCACTCAATAATTCCTGAGCACCAATGTCCTCCTCTACCTCCTCCTCTTCTTCCTGTCCTGCCCCCACAGGGGTCATGTGGCGTTGAGATCTGTGCGCCACGTCTACCGCACCCTGACCAGCCATTGTTAACAGCATTTGTTCCAGGACGTGCAACAGGGGAATGACGTCGTTCATCCCATAGTCCTGCCGACTCACGAATAGCGTGGCCTCCTCAAAGGGCCTGAGCAAGCGGCAGGTGTCACGCATGAGCTGCCAATGGCTGACATCTAAGTTACACAGGGGAGTACCTTTATCCGCTTGTAACATCAGGAAATCGGTGATGGCCTTTCGCTGTTCGTAAAGGCGGTCTAACATATGTAGGGTTGAATTCCACCTTGTTGCAACGTCGCAGATCAGGCGATGCTGTGGAATTCCGTTCTGCCGCTGCAGCTCAAGGAGGGTGTGCTTTGCGGTGTAGGAATGGCTGAAATGCATGCAAAGTTTACGTGACATTTTAAGGATGTCTTGCAGTGGGATGGTGGATTTTAGGAACCGCTTGACAACCAGATTGAACACGTGAGCCATGCATGGCGCATGGCACAACCTTCCTTGACGCAGAGCAGACACCATGTTCTTTCCGTTGTCGGTCAACATGGTTCCGATTTTCAGTTTGCGCGGAGACAGCCATCTGTCGATTTCTCTGTTCATTACACTCAGAAGTTCCTCCCCTGTGTGGCTACGTTCGCCAAGGCATACCAGGTGCAGCACAGCGTGACACCGTTGCGCCCTGCACATGTGATATGCCGGTCGGGTAATGGGACTTGGCACGGGGGTGGCGGCTGAGGACACGGCGGAAGAAGAGGTGGTAGAGGCGGACATCTTTGCCGGACCAAGGACGTGCAAACGTGGAGGCAAAAGCGGCGTGACCTGTCCAAGTTGCTGGTGCGGCTGTGCCGGCACCACGTTCACCCAGTGGGCCGTAAATGACATGTACTGTCCCTGACCGTAGTTACAGCTCCACACGTCGGCGCTGCCGTGCACTTTGGCAGAGACCGACATGCTCAAAGACTGGCCCACCATCTCTTCTACATGTGAATGCAGGGCTGGCACTGCCTTTTTGGCGAAGAAATGCCGGCTTGGCACTCTCCACCGCGGCTCGGCACAAGCCATCATTTCTCGGAAAGCAACTTGGACAGGAGGACGTTCAGCTTCTGCACCGTCGGGTGCGTGCTCGCAAACTGTTGTCTCTTGGAAACGGATTCCAAGAAAGACTGCTGACGGAATCCGTGAAGAGGAGTAGCAGGAGAAGGAGCATCTGAACGAGCGGAAGATGCCAACGAGCGACAACTCCCCTCAGCAGAGGTGTTGGAGCCTTGACTGGCTGATAGAGGGCGATTGACGTCGGGTGACGGAGCAAGTAACGGAGCGGGTGATGGAGCGGGGGCTGGGGCAGGCAGAACCGCCGTATCTTTATCACGGTTTTCCCAGGCCACCGAATGGCGACGCTGCATATGCTGACGCAACGCTGTAGTCCCAACATTGGCCCCCTGGCCACGCTTGACTTTCTGGCCACATAGTCGACATACGGCTACGTTTACTTCCTCGGGCGGCTTGACGAAAAATTGCCACACCGCCGAGTAGGAAACTTTGCCCCCGCTACTCCTCACTGGCTGACTGCTACTTCCTCCGTGCACACCGGCACCACTACTGGTCGTGGTGGTAGGCTTCAGTGGAGCTGGTGCTCTACTCCGTGGCCGTTTGGCTCCACTGACACTGCTGCGACCGTGCTGCCTCCTGGGCAACCCACCGACTGTTTTGCTCGCTGCCAAGCTGTTACCCTCTTCTCCTGATGATGCGGAAGCAATAGCCTGATGACGATGAGGCTGCCAAGTGCGATCAGCCTCATCATCATCAATTAGGGTCTCCGCGTCACTACTAGCCCCCTCGGCTGCGTGTGGGTCAGGAGACAGACCTGTCTCTAGACCGGCTACCGAGCCACTCTCCTCGCCAGTACTTCTTCGCCTGGCTGCTGAAGAGGCGGATGTCTCCCCCCGTTCCTGACCGCCCTCTGTTAGCTCTTCCTCACTGTACAGTGGGGCTGAGCCCACAGCATGTGATACTTCGCTTGGTGAGGGAACACCAAAGGACAGGGGCAGGTCGAGGACACGTGATTTCAGTGGGCTTGCTCCCGGGCCATGCCAACTAACGGTTGTGTCTGACGTACCCACCGACCGTTGGCTGTAGGTGTCAGAGGTGACCTGGGAAGAGGAAGACGACCGAGTCAACCAATCGATGACAGCAGGGTTGTCGGTGGAGACACGACCGCTGGATGACACCGGGAGCACTGGCCTCTGGCTGCGACTAGTGCTGCCTCGACCCCTTCCTCTGCTGCCACGTCTACTCGCTCCTGAAACATTGCCTCCTCTGCCACTCCTCTGCGTGTTGTCTGACATACTCTTTAATTCAATAAGCACCCCAAAAATAAAACCGGATTTAACTCTTTGAACGTACAATAGTGGTTGTGAAGCAGAAAGTCAGTTTATTTAGCACAATCGGTCAATTGCAGCTTGCCGTTGGCTGTAAACTGTACGTTTATGTCACTGGAATGCACTAATCACCCAAAAAATATTACCGCCACCCGGCGTGTATATGGATTTAACTCTTTGAACGTACAATAGTGGTTGTGAAGCAGAAAGTCAGTTTATTGTACACAATCGGTCAATTGCAGCTTGCCGTTGGCTGGAAACTGTACGTTTAGGTCACTGGAATGCACTAATCACCCAAAAAATATTACCGCCAGCCGGCGTGTAAATGGATTTAACTCTTTGAACGTACAATAGTGGTTGTGAAGCAGAAAGTCAGTTTATTGTACACAATCGGTCAATTGCAGCTTGCCGTTGGCTGGAAACTGTACGTTTATGTCACTGGAATGCACTAATCACCCAAAAAATATTACCGCCAGCCGGCGTGTAAATGCATTTAACTCTTTGAACGTACAATAGTGGTTGTGAAGCAGAAAGTCAGTGTATTGTACACAATCGGTCAATTGCAGCTTGCCGTTGGCTGGAAACTGTACGTTTATGTCACTGGAATGCACTAATCACCCAAAAAATATTACCGCCAGCCGGCGTGTAAATGGATTTAACTCTTTGAACGTACAATAGTGGTTGTGAAGCAGAAAGTCAGTTTATTTAGCACAATCGGTCAATTGCAGCTTGCCGTTGGCTGGAAACTGTACGTTTATGTCACTGGAATGCACTAATCACCCAAAAAATATTACCGCCAGCTGGCGTGTAAATGGATTTAACTCTTTGAACGTACAATAGTGGTTGTGAAGCAGAAAGTCAGTTTATTTAGCACAATCGGTCAATTGCAGCTTGCCGTTGGCTGGAAACTGTACGTTTATGTCACTGGAATGCACTAATCACCCAAAAAATATTACCGCCACCCGGCGTGTATATGGATTTAACTCTTTGAACGTACAATAGTGGTTGTGAAGCAGAAAGTCAGTTTATTGTACACAATCGGTCAATTGCAGCTTGCCGTTGGCTGGAAACTGTACGTTTAGGTCACTGGAATGCACTAATCACCCAAAAAATATTACCGCCACCCGGCGTGTAAATGGATCTAACTCTTTGAACGTACAATAGTGGTTGTGAAGCAGAAAGTCAGTTTATTGTACACAATCGGTCAATTGCAGCTTGCCGTTGGCTGGAAACTGTACGTTTCTGTCACTGGAATGCACTAATCACCCAAAAAATATTACCGCCAGCCGGCGTGTAAATGGATTTAACTCTTTGAACGTACAATAGTGGTTGTGAAGCAGAAAGTCAGTCTATTTAGCACAATCGGTCAATTGCAGCTTGCCGTTGGCTGGAAACTGTACGTTTATGTCACTGGAATGCACTAATCACCCAAAAAATATTACCACCACCCGGCGTGTAAATGGATCTAACTCTTTGAACGTACAATAGTGGTTGTGAAGCAGAAAGTCAGTTTATTGTACACAATCGGTCAATTGCAGCTTGCCGTTGGCTGGAAACTGTACGTTTGTGTCACTGGAATGCACTAATCACCCAAAAAATATTACCGCCAGCCGGCGTGTAAATGGATTTAACTCTTTGAACGTACAATAGTGGTTGTGAAGCAGAAAGTCAGTTTATTTTGCACAATCGGCAAACTGCAGCACCAACTGTGCACGACAGCCACCAAAAAAAAAAAGGGTGTATGTCACTTTAAATTTTCGATTCTTTGATAGCTGTGGCCCTAAGTAACAATTCTGTGTCCCTGAGTAACGATTCTGTGTCCCTGAGTAACGATTCTGTGTCCCTGAGTAACGATTCTGTGGCCCTAAAGTCTCTGTGGCCCTAACTCTGTCCCTTAATACACACAGGTCTGTCTCTCTTGAATGACCGGAGGCTAATGGAGAATTCTAAGATGGCCGCGATTTATAGCTCCACCATTACACAGTGCTGGCTGGCTGCTGATTGGCTGATGCGATCACATGTCATGAATGCATTATGGGTCAACGCGCCTTGTCTGCGCGCCTTCCCAGAGATCCCCGCCCCATCTTCTCTGTCCATTTTCTCCGTCGCCACACATGTCGCCGCCATTTTTGGGAAAATTCGATTCGTGCATCCGAAGTTTGCTAATCTTCGGATTCTTCGCAAATAGAATTTTTCCAAATCTTCGGAACGAATTCCACTTCGTCATGTTCGATTCGCTCATCTCTAGTCACCAGTATCAATTGCGCAATATGCAGCTGAAGTTGCATCATAATTTTGAATGGCTTACGTCATTAGATGGGTGAATATATCATGGAAACTAGAGCCAATCAACATTTTTTAGGGTCATTTTCGTTTTCAGCACCCCAAAATTATGTAAGATTGGCTAATTTTATGCCCAAAACTTTTTACCTGTTGAACAGTGTTATCATACCAGACGGATTCAATTAGGATGGATTTTATATTTTTGAATGCTAGTCCAACCCACTAAGAGAAATAGCATGAGCTGATTGGACAATATTGACTGGTGCCATATGCATCTGGATTAATGAATGGAACAAAATTCAGAGCGATTTTTTATCCAAATCTGAATTATCAAACAAATTCAAAAATGTTTTTAATTTCCCAATTGGTCCGATCTACTATTGCATCATATGACATCATCTGAATAAAACAAAAGCATTCATTCATTTTGTTATAACTTTTTTTAGATTCATTGCCATTCGTTTCAGTGTTCATTCAGAGATTCATATACTGTAAATCCGAACCTCAAAAAAATGAATCAAAACAAAGTGCACATGGTTATTGGACACTATGTTTGGGGTTCAGGCTGTGCGTGAAAATACACCCACAAACCAATTCTAGGCCATTTCGTTACTGATAATCTGTTACAACAAATCATCAGACATCACCCTGTGTTGCCCAATGTTCACTGTGGCCTGTCATAAATTCTTCTGTCAAAACACGATTTAAAATCAAATTGTTCTTCAGTAAAAACACATATATTGTGATATAAGTAGAAAATGTTTGTTTGCAAAGTTCTTAACTGTTAAAATGTCATCATAGACACTGGCATATCAGTAATAACCAATCTCATAAAATATTGAAGGCCCTTTTCCATTCTCCACTGTACTTTAGCTCTATCCTGCTTTATGATTTCAAATGCCTATAGAGGCTCTTGAAATGTGAACAGTTTCAATATGAGAAGTTGCCTAACAATATTACATTTGTAAAAAAGGTGGGTTTTAACTTTTAAGTATACAAAAGAAAATTAATATAGTTATCTGACTTATTATTATGATCTGCTTATTGTAATTACGAACGAGAAGCTTTTTCTCCTCCAGCTAGCCTCCAGCTAGCCTGAATCTAGCCAAAACTACAAAGTAAATTAAAACCTGGCAGTGGCTAGTGTTTTGTTTCTGTATTCACCTGTGGGTGAAGCTCTTCCATTATCATACCATAGGCTTTTGATTTATTGTCCTCCAAATGCAGAAAATAATATTAAGTACCATTATGCAACACTTTCCTTTTGTTAAATAGATATTTGAAGTATATTTTAAATGTTAATTCACTATTTAAAATGATAATGTAGTTTTCACATATTCACAGCATGTACTAAAAAAAACAAAGTTCAAGTAAAATTCCAAGCCAAAGTCTCAATAGGCACTGATGATCCCATGGGCTGTTTGTGAAAAGATGATAAAGTGATCTTTATCACTAAGTTTCCATGTATATGGATGCGATTAGTGTCCTTTGGGACCTTCAAAACCTCTTTTCATCCTTCTCTTCGTTTGGCTATAACAAATCAATTGAATGCATTATTCATGTAAGGTTAGAGCTACCCTCACTAGTTATTTGTGATTTTCACATCATAATTACACCAAGGTAAAAATAACTGAGTGATTAATTTCAGATTGAACTCTGGGAATACAAAAAAAATTGTTGATACAGATATGTATTTATTTAAATATAAATAATTTATTATTGATACAACTAGTGTAAATACCTAAATTTGTCTTGATAGCAGACACTTGAAATTCACAATAAAACAGCACTTGAACTGGGAGCAGAAGGGCCAGCACTGGAAGCCAATCCACTTTTATTTGCTAACAGGAAACGTTATAGAAGGAGAGAGCAGTATGAGTAGAGGAATGATCTCAGCAGTGTGCTGATGTTCCTTAATTATCCAACTGGCTGGCATTGTGTCCTAATCAGTGTTCCTCACCAAACAATGCTGCTAATGCAGTGTAGGTCAAGGTTCTGAATATCTTGAAAGAAATTCTGCATAACAAATTTGGCTGCCCAGAATCATATATTGTAAGGCAATTTTAAT
Source organism: Staurois parvus (assembly GCF_062004578.1). Taxonomy (NCBI): domain Eukaryota; kingdom Metazoa; phylum Chordata; class Amphibia; order Anura; family Ranidae; genus Staurois; species Staurois parvus. Next base: position 4,196,178 of record NW_028317816.1, on the reverse strand, counting down.
ATAAATTTTTAAACTGTACATTTATCAACTTGCTTTAAATTTTAACATCAAGAATTATGCCACTTTCTAAACTGTTCTTGATTACTAGGGGTTAAGTCCAATGAGAGGCAAACCACCTTATTGTATCCTTTACATGTGTGAGCAGCTAAAAGTATGGTATGATGTGTAATATTGACATATTAATATTCTTCTACCTTTATATTAATGGAATATACAAGTATGCCTATACCATATCATATGACAATGAACTTACTTGTGCAATGACCCTGAAGCAAAATGGTCATTCAGCCCATCATTTCAGCTGGTTGACTGCATGTTACAAAATTATCTGGTGTGAGCATAATATATATAGAGAGAGAGAGATTCCTCAAATTATGTCAATGAAAAATGGTGTTTGCCAAAATAAAGGCACTTATACTAGATTAGCAATTAAGACTTATTAGGGCCCATACATTGCAACCCACACATTTCTTTGCTTGGAGGTGTGGTATAGTGCACAACCCTTTCACTTTGTCAGTGCACCTTAATGCATAAAAAAAGAGATCCTGCATTATTTTTTTAAATGCAGTGTACACAAAGTACTGTTACTCTTCTTCACTACAGATTGCATTTGTGTGTTGTGGTGCACTATAACAGAGGTACATTGAGTGTGTTATGAGGTGCCTTATAGCACACATTGTAGAGTAAACTAACCCATAAGTACTTTCCCTTATATTAAAGGGAACCTATAATAGTTCTGGGTTGAATTTATTAGTATTTTGCTAACTTTAAACCTGTTTTTTTTTACAAATACACATTTATAGATATATTCATGACAGATTTTTTTTTTTAGAGAATCTTGAGTTTTCTAAAGAACAGAAGGGAGAAGCACAGCAGTAGCAGTAGAGGAACAACACCATTTTATTTTTATAACCCCTCCCTACTTTGTTCACTGAATCAGATAGAATTAACATTCCCACATACCCAGCAAATAGAGCACTATTTTGTATCTACTGCCACTTATCTGGTCCTGGTATACCATCTACCTTTCTCTCATCATTGAGATCCATTGTCTCCCCAGTCACCAGGATCTTGCAGCCAGCTCCCTGAAGAGGCAGCACAAGGTCCGCCCTCTTCCATTTTCAATATGAAAGCTGATTCCTCCTGGAGTAGGTGATGTGAATATCCCAGGAGGCTTCAGGAGGACAGCCACATTGTTCTGATCTAAGCAAGAATGTGACATAAGGTATATAAAAAGAAAGAGTGAGGTGGGGGGTGGGTTGTAAGGATACTTTTTTTTATGAAAGAATGATTGCTTTAAATCTAATTTTGGTCCTGTCTGAACAGAAGAGTCTGGGAGTGTGTGTATACATAGGGTAAGGGGTAAGGTACTCTTCTGACTTATTCAACTTTGTGTGATTTGAGTTTTTGCTCTTTTTTTCTGTAAAAAAATATTTTCAGCAAAACCATTAAAGTTAGACTGGTAAACATCCAGGTGAGGCTAACCCTCCTTAACCTAGTTGGAAGTAGCAAATATAACATATATACAATGTAATATTCACTGATTACTTGAATACAAATGAAAAATATTTCCATTTTTCTGTGTCAAAAACTAATGTAAAATGTGCTTAAAAGCCAGACACCTCCAAAAATCCTAGTAAATGATCCTTAGCTCCGTATATTGCTCATTAAATTCTTCTCTTTATTATATACTCCTCAGTACACACAACCTTAATACAGCAAGTTGAAAACTTTCAGCTTAGTTGGCCTTAGTCATAACAAATAACACATACGGAAACCTCACAATAAATAATAAGGTAATTAAGCTCCACTTGAGCTCCTAACCTCTTAAATAATGACAGATAGTCAAATACAAACCTAAAGAGCTAAACAAGCATCATGAATGTAAACAAATAACATTGACAAAAATACATATGTGTCATAAGCAAAAAGAAATGCATACATAGTAAAAAATATAGAAAAAAAACTATGTGTATTAAAAATAAAAATATGCCTGAGGAGGGACACAGGAGGATAATAAACCCAAAAATGGAAGAGGTGCCATCCGAGAATTAACCCCCGAGGAACCTTTGTTCGTAACTTGAATATCCACCAAGCCTCTTTCCCCATGAGCATTCTTTCCTTGTTACCTCCCCTTAGCATGGGAACCAATCTCTCCAATTTCTCTGCCTAGATATCTGAAAGGGGAAACATCACCTTGATGGCATTCTTTAAAGTGTTGAGAAGCATTAGAAAGCATTTTGATTACTTGAATCACAGTAATGCTCACTGATCCCAGTTCTTAGTGGATGTCTGGTGTACCCAACATATTGCAGGTTACAGGAGATACAGAAAATTAAATACACCACATAATTAGTCCCACAATTATTGTACTGTCTGATATTAAATTGTTTGCCAGTCACTGATGAACTAAAAGATTTAATATGTAAATTAAAGTGACAGCACCTGCAGGTTTTTAAATTACAAGGATAGCACCCAGGACAGGAGATCCACATGGGCTAAGATTTTTCAGAGGACAAAAAAGGCTAGGTGACAGAAAGAAGACCAGAGTAGGCACCCGCCGGCTAGAAAATAAATCCTATTAGCACAAAATACTGTAATATAAAGGCTTAATAAAATACAGTCTGAATTATATCAAACATACAAACTATGCCACAGTATAAGCCTCTTAATTGATATTGAGTTTGATTTAAGAAATTACTTAAAGTGTGCAAAGCCCCAAAACAGGCAGATTCAACCTTGAATTACAAAAAGGCAACCTAAGGCAATTTATATCTGGTTGGTTGTTCACAGGACAATACAGGCAGCTTATAATGCCCACTGGTTTTATTTAAGGTATTTAAATCAGAATTTGCAGTAGGTTATCTATATATACACTGCATAATTTAACATAGCGTCAAACAGAATGGGGAAGGGCACCACGATGAAGTTAATTGGAGGGATAGCAAAGATCTGTTTTCCCCTAAACTCCCTATGGCACTTGTAATTAATTTGATCTTCTTCAGTCATTAAGTCAAACTCATAGTGTGTTCTCCTCACTGTGGTCTATTAATTCACTGGAGATCATTTCTCAAGAATCATTTAGTTAAGCAGCACTGCTGGATTACATTTAAAACTCCTAAAATGGCTTGTAATTGATGTCTCTTTATGAACATTCACTTCTGTAGAGACCATTCTCAAATGCCCAGACTCATGGGATAAGAGTGTGTTAATATAAGAGCTTGTGTCTCTGGAGATCCACAGTTAAATTAAAAATAGCTGGAAAGACAACATTAGTCACTGCTCATCAATCTTGAGTTTACCCACTGTGTCTTTCTCATATTTGGCTATTTTTCTTTCGTTTGGTTGGGATAACAGTTAATAGTTTTTCTAAAGCATACTGTACCTTATGTACTGCAGGTATTTGGGTGGTGGTAATGACATGTAATATAACGTATACAACTATGTTAAAATTAAATATCAAATATTTACAGTCATATCTGGGAGGGATAAATAATATAAACTCATGCCATCTAAATAAATTAACATTGACAGTAATATTTGCCTTTATTGGTCACGGTCACATGTATGATGTCGATGTTGAGCAGCAGATATTGGATAATATAATTTTGAAGGTCAACATATAACAAAAAATTGTTATTCTTTATTGCAAAAATATATTTATTTGCTACCTCAAATCAAATGAAAAAAGCTATACAATTATGTAAGTTAACTTTTTGTCTTTTTTGAAATTTTTTTTTCAAATGTGAGCAGAACAGCCAAGTTTGGTAAGAATGATGTTCCTATATAGCTCAACAATTATATTTATTATTTGTTAAATGAAATACCAAAAGCTCCATGGATGAAAGAACACAATCTAATAACAATCCTATATAACGCATTAACAGCTGGTGAAAATGATTTGTGCCAAACAGGATCTGACATTATTGTACCAATTCATCAAATGAAAACATCTGCAACCCTTTGGATTCTGGTGACTTTGGGGCTGGTACCTCTAATTGCAGCATATGCCTTCTCATCTTACTCTATGTATGCCTGTCTGTCCTTTTTTACAATAAATCATGTGTCATCAGATAAGAGGAGTAGTTATCAGTTTCTTGTACTGGTTTTAGACACTTTCTCATGGTGCTTCTAAATATCATCATCAGTAGCAATGACAGTGAAGTGGGGCTATCACTCAGTGCCGTAATGTCATCATTATCATTTATCACAGTCACAAACATTTGACTGTTTTCTCCAAGCTACCATCAGTACCCATGTCTCACTCAATGTGATATTCACACAAAGAAGATATAGGGTTATTTCACATCCAAAGAGGCAAGCATATGTAATAACTAAAGGATATGTTCACCTTCGGGGAAAAAAAGTTAAATGCATGCATTTTTGCAGAAAAAGCATTGCACCTGTGATCAGTGGATCATGGGTGTAATGTCAGGCTCCTGCAGATATGTCCTCCACGTTTCTTGCCTACACAGAGGTATGGGATTTCTGTTAGAAAGCTGGAAGGTGTTAATGAACTAAGAAGGTGCTCTTCCATACCCTTGCAGTTCATCGAAAACTACAAGCTGTCTGTTGCAGTGGAAGATGGGATTTGTAGTTGATTCATCTACAAATTGATGTGCATGAATGACACAGTTGTGCCGTGCAGATTTTGAATTGTGACAGCAGGTTCAGGGAGAGTCATAGCAGCAGTTCGGGAGGGTGCAGGGGGAGGTGCTAGAACATGCTATCCATTACACATAAACACGTGTGTAATGTGTAGCATGCTCCAAAAGGTGAACTTAGTCTCTAATGTGAGGATCTAGCACAAGAACCTTGTTTATTAACCACTTGATCTCTGGAAGGTTTTACCCCCTTTATGGCCAGGACATTTTTTTGCTATTCAGCACTGAGCTACTTTACATGCAACACTGTACCCAGTTCATTTTATATAATTTGTTTTCACACAAATAGAGCTTTCATTTGGTGGCATTTAATCACCACTGTTTTTTTTTTATTTTTTATTATATAAATGAAAAACAACAGAAAAAGTTTGAAAAAAACCCCCAATATTTACTACTTTCTGTTATAAAACACATCCAATAAAAAATAAAAAATCTAATTTCTTCATAAATTTAGGCCAAAATTTATTTTTCTACATGTCTTTGGTAAAAAAATAAATCCCAATAAGTGTATATTACATGGTTTGTGCAAAAGTATAACATCCACAAATAATAGTATATATATACTGGATTTTATGCGACTATGATGAAATACTGGTAATAGCAGTGATCAGCGACTTATAGTGGGACTGTGATAGCGCGATGGGCAATATGGCAATAGCTGACGCTAGCTGGGAGGCTCACTAACTGAATAACTGACACCAATAGTGATACTAATACAATGATCAGATATAATACTGTACACTGTCACTGTACTAATGACACTGGCTGGGAACATCAAGGGACAATCAAAGGGTTAAAGCGGAACTTCACCCAAAAGGGGAAGTTCTGCTCTTCCTCCTCCTCCCACTCTCCTCCTTCAGATTTGGCACATTTCTTTTTTTTGGGGGGGGAAGGGTACCTGTTTTTGACAGATACCCACTCCCCCACTTCCTGTCAGATCTCCGTGGCAATCTGAGTGGAAGTTTGGCCCTCTCCTCCCCCCGCAGCCTTCTGCGACATGTCACAGGTCCCAAAAAGCTGCAGGACCAATCAGATGTGCAGTAAACAGCCAGCCATGAAACCACAAGCTGTCACAGCCGGCTTCCCCCAGTTAATATGCCAGCACCAGGAACCAAAGCCCTGTGAAGAAATGGGCTGGGTGAGGACATTGCTTGATCCTGGAAGGCTGCAAGGAGAGGAGATGGCCAAATCTCCGCTAAGATTGCCATGGCAATCTGACAAGAAGTGGGGCAGTGGGTATCTGTCAAAAACAGGTACCCTCTCCCCCCCCCCAAAAAAAATGTGTGCCAAATCTGAAGGAGGGGAGGGGAGGGGAGAAGGGTGAAGCTCCACTTTAACCCTTTGATTGTCCCTTGATGTTAACCCAGCCAGTGTCAGCACAGTGACAGTGTAAAGTATTATATCTGATCATTGTATTAGTGTCACTATTGATGTCAGTGTCAGTTATTCTGTTAGTGAACCTCCCAGCTGGCGTCAGCTAATGCCATATTGCCCACCGCACTAATACAGTCCCATTTTAAGTTGCTGATCACTGCTATTGCCAGTATTTCATCATAGTTGCATAAAATCCAGTATATACAGTGAGTGTCTAATTATTAAAGGTCAGCAGCTACAGTTTTTGTAGCTACTAACCTTTAATTTTTTAATAGAGGACTGAAGAACCGCTTTAGCTGTGAGCCTAACAAGTGTAATGCATTTGATATGTGATGCTTTTACTTGAAGAAACAGACAGATTGCCGCTTTGTGTAAAGAGCCCTTTGTTGTTTGTAAACACATGGCTCTGTGCTGTGATTGGACACAGCTGATTAATAGCTCTCAGCCATAAATCATTGGCTGGAACCTGTTGACAAAATCGCGCTGTGTCCAACCGCAGTGCGGTTCAGCAGGGCTCGTGTGCGCACTTCAAACCTGGAGGCAAGCTCACAACGTTTATTTATGTCTTTTAGATAGATTTACTGTGACCACGGTGGAAAATGGTTAAGCACTCATATATATTAAAATGGTTCTAAAGCCTTGGTGTTTTTTACCTTAATACATTCCCAACATTAACCCTTTCACACCAAAAGGGTAAAACAGATCCTAATGCCTAAGCTCAATTTGACGACATTGACATGTGTTAGTAAATCTGTACATAATATCACAACTACTTTGTACATCCCGGTTTTTTTTCAGAACAAATTGGGCTTTCATTTGGTAGCAAATGGTTATGGATATCTCCTGTTTTGTTTTTTTTTTAGCAAAGGAAAACTGGCCCAAAATAGTAAAAAAATAGCATTTTTTAAATTTAGCTGTATATTTCTAGTTACTACCATAACCTAGTGCAAATTTGGGATTTTTTTGGTCCTACCTAAAATACACTGATATTCATTTAAAAAAAATCCTGCCCACAAATATACTGACCCTGATCTTGCCCTTTGACCCTTACTGGACTCAAAAACTAACCCTGGCACTGACCAAGATCAAACATGGATCTAGGTATTGGTCACAGGTGCTCCAGGTACTATATAACTTTCTGTACAGCACACATTTGTGTCTGGCACATTTTACTGGCTAGAAGCTAAAAAGAGTGGGACATCTGAGAAGAGAGTGAAAAACAGTTTTGCTTTTGACTGCTGGTGATTGCTAGTGCTTGTAGTTGTTTTATTTTATTCTTTGAGGTCTTGTCAGCAGCTTTGACTTTTTTAAATCACTTTTTCTGTAACTTTTTAAATAGCATTTTTTTCCTTTCCTTCCTTAAGTCTGCTAATTAAGGGGAGGGGTTAATTGGTTATAGGTGCTCCAGGTACTATATAACTTTCTGTAGAGCTTACTCTTAGCTTGCATGTATTTTGCTTGCTGGACCTTTGATTAAGTGGAGTTAAAAAACCGGAGTGGAAAACAGGAGATTATAACAGGAGTCTTCTAACCTGTAAGTGACATCTGATATTTCCTGTTAGTAATAATAACATTGTAACTGGGATAATGGGTGTTAGCAGGGTTGAAGATTTTGTGCAGTGCACAGTGTGCCGCATGTATGCAACAATGGAGCAACAGCTCTAGGATGGATACCGCTGCAATAGATGTCAGCAGGTTGCCCTTCTGGAAACTCATGTTAGAAAACTGGGGGAGCAAGCTGCAACACTGGGCAGAACCAACAACCTTGAAAGGAGTCTTCTGCTCTTGGAGCAGGTAGCTAATGGGATTGATGTGGAGGGTGGAGGGACTAGTCAGGATTATCAGGTAGGAAGATGGGTTACTGTAGTGACAGGGAGAGGTAGGGGCTCACAGAAAAGGAAGGCCAGCCCTGGGTTTGAGCACCCAAACAGATTTGCCAAGTTGGATGAAGATGTAGGAGTGGCAGCCCTGGATGTCACTGCTATCCCTAACAGCCAGGAGGGCAGACCATCTGGGAGGGGTGGTGAGGGTAGTGCAGGAAGGCCTAGACAGTTGGTAGTAATGGGGGATTCTATAATCAGAAGGACTGATAATAAATTGTCTCCAGGATCACCTCAACCGAATGGCTTGCTGTCTCCCAGGTGCCAGGGTTCGGCATGTGGTGGACTGGGTTGATAAATTGCTAGGAGGGGCTGGGCATGACCCAGCTGTCTTAGTCCATGTTGAAACCAATGACAGAATACATGGAAGGTGGAGGCTCCTTAAGAATCAATTTAAAGAACTAGGCTGCAAGAGAACTGAATGCATAGCTAAAGACCTGGTGTATGAGGGAAGGATTTGGGTTTTTAGAGCACTGGGCTGACTTTTCATTGGGGTGCAACCTATATGCTAGTGATGGTTTGCACCTAAATGGAAGGGAGTCTGCTGTGATGGGGGAGAGATTTATGGGATGGCTGGAGGAGTATTTAAAATACAATTGAGGGGGAGGGGGAATTAGATTATAATAGGGCAGACATATCAGACAGGGGTCAGTCTTTTTTGGTGGGTGGAATAGGGAAAGATGGGGGGAGAGCTATGGCAGGTGATAAGAAGGTTCCCATGTTACAAACAACCATTAAAGTTGATACCATTTGTACAGAAATAAAAAACATACAACATACGTGTGCAAAAGGTGCCAATGAATTTAAGTGTTTGTTCATCAATGCCAGAAGTCTGCCAAGCAAAATAGGTGAGTTGGAAGCTTTGTTGCATGAAGAAAACTATGATTTAATTGGTATTCCTGAATCTTGGCTTCATTCTTCACATGACTGGGACATTAATATTCCTGTCTATGTTCTCTTTCAGAGAGACAGGATAAAAAGGAAAGGTGGTGGTATCTGTCTCTATGTCAGAAGTGATCTCAAAGTGAGTATGAAAGAGGACCTAGTTGATGAAGAGTATAATGAGGCTGAAGCATGGGTATAACTGCACATGGGGGTGCATGCTACAAAGGTAATCATTGGAGTTTGTTATACGCATGTGGAGACTCTGCTTCTTGCATAGAACGAAAGGGCTGCAAGGGCTGGGACAGTGCTAATAATGGAGGATTTCAACTACCTGGAAATTGACTGGAGTAATGGCACTGCAGGAACAGTTAAAGGGCAAAATATTATAAACCTACTACAGGACAATTTTATGGTACAGTTCAAAGAGGCCCCAACTAGGAATGATGGTCTGCTGGACCTGGTAAACTCAAACCATGCAGAGGTTATTACTAATGTCCATATAAAAGAACATCTGGGTAGCAGTGACCATAACATGATTTCATGTATTGTTAGCTGTAAACAAATATTCGACAGAATAAAGGTGAATAAAGCACCTGGACCGGATGGTATACACCCAAGGGTCCTTAAAGAATCGAGCTCTGTCATTTCAAAGTCATTGTTTCTAATTTTTATGGACTCCTTAATAACTGGCATAGTACCACTGGATTGGTGTAAGTCCAATGTGGTGCCTATATTTAAAAAGGGATCAAAATCTTTACCAAGTAATTAAGTAAGACCTGTTAGTTTAACTTCTATAGTTGGAAAGATACTGGAGAGTTTAATAAAAGACCACATAGATGAGTTCTTGCTTGAAAAAAAAATTGAGCAACAAACGACATAGATTCATGAAAGACAGAAGTTGTCGAACAAATCTGATTTATTTTTATGAGGAGGTGAGCAAAACCTTGGACAGAGGGGTGGCTGTGGATGTGGTATACTTGGATTTTGTAAAAGCATTTGACACAGTTCCCCACACACAGCTAATGTGTAAGGTAAAGTCTACAGGCTTTGAAAAATCAGTATGTGAATGGATAGAAAACTGGCTAAAAGACTGAATTCAAAGAGTAGTGGTTAATGATTTATACTCTGAATGGTCTGGGGTCATCAGTGGTGTACCCCAAGGTTCAGTGTTGGGACCCTTATTTTTTTTTATATATTTATAAACGATATAGGGTCTGGGATTAAAAATCCCATTTCAGTCTTTGCAGATGACACCAAGCTATGCAGTGGAATAACGTCCTTACAGGATGTCTTCAACTTACAAGCCGACCTCAATGCACTGTTTAATTAGGCATGTATGTGACAAATTAGGTTTAATGTTGATAATGTAAAGTTATGCACATGGGGGCTAAGAATATGCATGCATCATACATACTAGGGGGAGTACAACTAGGGGAATCAATGGCGGAGAAGGATCTGGGAGTTCTGGTAGATCATAAGCTTAGAAATAGCATGCAATGCCAAGCTGCAGTTTCTAAAACAAGCAAAATCCTCTATACCTATAAAAGAGGTATAGACTCCAGAGAGAGAGATATCATTTTACCCCGGTACAAATCATTAGTAATACCTCATCTCTAATATGCATATCAGTTTTGGGCACAAATTCACAAAAAGAATATTGGGGAACTGGAGAAAGTGCAGAGAAGGGCAACCAAACTGAAAAGAGACATGGAGGTGCTCAGCTATGAGGAAAGATTAAAGGAATTGAATTTATTCTCTCTTGAGAAGAGGAAATTAGGGGGGATAAGATCAACATGTAGGAATACATCAGTGGTTCATATAGTGAACTCGGTGTAAAGTTATTCACCGTGAGGTCATCACAACAGATAAAGGGGCACTCTACATTTGGAGGAGAAAAGATTTAATCTCCAAATAAGGAAAGGTTTCAGCACCTTAAGAGCTGTGAAAATGTGGAATAGACTCCCTCATGGTTCTGGCGAGCTCAGTAGATTGCTTTAAAAAAGGCCTGGATTCTTTCCTAGATACACATAATATAACTGAATACTAACATTTATAGGTAAAGTTGATCCAGGGAACAAAGGGATAGCCAATCAGAGGGTATCACAGCGATTAGGTGACTCAGAATTGAGAGTTCTGGGTCCTGATCATTAGTACAGGACTCAGGGCTCATGGTGAGACCCCCATCTCTGTGCTGGGAGTACACCATGTGGCGCACTCCCAGCACAAAGGGAGATACACAAATATGCAGCCCCATGGCATAAGGCCCAGTGCAGTGAGGTCGCATATTTGTGTTAAGTCGGAGTCAAGGGTTAAGATAAAAACCACCCCACTAACTACCCCCCCCCCCCCCAAACAGTTACCTGAGCCTGTCAGCAAGCCAGCACTGTGCCTGGCTGTAGTCTTCTCTCCCCTGTTTTCCCCTTTTCATAGAGACTCGGTCAGCTGTCACTGTCAGTAAATGTGATAGACACGCACAGCGCAGCTTGGGAATGCTCCCACAGGTGTGCTATGGAGGCACACTGAGAAGGGGAGGAGCCTGAAGCAAGTCTGGGGGACCCCAAATGAGGAGGATTGGGGTCATGCTGTGCAAAACCATTGCACAGAGCAGGGAATTATAGCATTTTTATTATTTTAGGAGAAAAAATGTGAGCGTTTAGAATCACTTTTAGTATACATATATTCTACAATATAGTAATTCACCCCCCATAGTAATTCATCCCCCATATAGTAATTCATCCCCCATATAGTAATTCATCCCCCCTATAGTAATTCATCCCCCATAGTAATTCATCCCCCCTATAGTAATTCATCCCCCCTATAGTAATTCATCCCCCCTATAGTAATTCATCCCCCCTATAGTAATTCATCCCCCATAGTAATTCATCCCCCATATAGTAATTCATCCCCCATATAGTAATTCATCCCCCATATAGTAATTCATCCCCCATATAGTAATTCATCCCTCATAGTAATTCATCCCTCATAGTAATTCATCCCCCATATAGTAATTCATCCCTCATAGTAATTCATCCCCCATATAGTAATTCATCCCCCATAGTAATTCATCCCCCATATAGTAATTCATCCCCCATATAGTAATTCATCCCCCATAGTAATACATCCCCCATATAGTAATTCATCCCCCATAGTAATTCATCCCCCATATAGTAATTCATCCCCCATATAGTAATTCATCCCCCATATAGTAATTCATCCCCCATAGTAATACATCCCCCATATAGTAATTCATCCCCCATATAGTAATTCATCCCCCATAGTAATTCATCCCCCATATAGTAATTCATCCCCCATATAGTAATTCATCCCCCCTATAGTAATTCATCCCCCATATTAATTCATCCCTTATATAGTAGTAGTAAGTAAGTAGCAAGTAGTAAGCCAAGTCCCCCCTGTGTCAATTCACTTACCTTTGCTCCGCGCGTTCCTCTCGCCGTATTCCCGCGCCGTTCCGGTCTTCTGGGCGTACTGTGAGAAGAGCCTAGCTCCTCTCACGTTCGTCACACTGCCCCGCCTACACACATCCTGACAGCCAATCACTGGCTATCAGGATGTGAGTGGCAGCGAGACTGGCCAATCATTGCATTTGATTGCGCTGCCCTGGCTGTTTTTTTTTTTTTGGATCACGCTGCAGAGTCCCTGCCGCCCGAGAGGAGGGAGGGGAGCGGGCGCCCAGCACACAAGAGCCGCATTAAAGCGTGTAAAGAGCCGACCACTGGGCTAAGCGATGTTGCTTGACCACCTGCAGCCAATGATGGACAAGCAGGGCATGTCATCACGAATCATATGAGTCGGGTGTGGGTCTTCACCTCCGCCGAACCCACGAGACTGACTCACCGAACCCCTGGGGTTCGATCGAACCCAGGTTAAGAACCACTGTTCTACATAGTATATATATATATTGTGAGGCACTGGCTGGCAGGCTTGTGAGACCCTGGAAGGATCTCCCAAATGTAGCAATCACCAGCAAAAAGGTATACTCAAGGTTAAGATTCTGTATGTTACTCAGATTCAGGAGGTGAGAGTACCTGTAGAAAAACTAAGCTGAGTTTTTAGAATTACCTGGGTAAACTAGCATGATTCAGCATGACAATGTAACTGAGCCTCACATAAAATTAAAAAGTGAAAATATTTTGCCACCTGAAGCTAACAGAAAAGCCATTTCAGAAGAGCTATAAAATATTAGCCTTTGGGGTTATAAAGAATCTAATATTGAGGGGCCAAGTCCCATAGTACTCATCCCTAAATTGCATGGCAGCCTGAGATTCTGCAATGACTTTAGCAAAGTAAATGAAATATCCAAATTTAAAGTTATCTCATGCCCTGGATGAATGAGTTGATAGAAAGGTTGGGACCAGATTTGTTACCACTCTCCATCTTACAAAAGAGATATAGCAGGTTCCCTTAACAGCAAGGGTAAAGAAAAAGACAACTTTTTTGACCCCAGGTGTGCTGTACCAGCATGTAGTACTCCCTTTTTGGCTAATTCAAAAGAATGATAGACTGCATTGTTAATCCCTACAAAACAGGCCATTATTTTACAGATGTAAAATTACATGTTATTAACTGGAGGAATAACTGCTGTAAATTGTCTGCACATATGATATGACTATTTTCTAGTCAGATAGAAATAGGCTGTTTAGGAGTAAAACCTACTGTCCTATGCTAGAATCACCATTAAGATAATTGTATATTGCCATCATATATCCTCTCAGTGTCTCTTCTCCAGGGAGAATAAGTTTAATGTTTGTAGTTGTTCCTCATAACTGAGGTCCTCCATTCCTCTTATCAGCTTTGTCTGCCTTCTTGGGATTCTCTCCAGTTCGAGCACATCCTTCCTTAAGACTGGTGACCAAAGCTGGATGGCATACTGAAGATGTGGCTGAACCAGAGTTTTATAAAGTGGCAGGATTATAGTTTTATGTCTTGAGTAAATTCCCTTTCTAATGCATGCTAATATTCTGCTGGTTTTGCTTGCTGCAGCTTGGCATTGCAATCCATTTCTCAGTCTGTCATCTACTTGGACCCCTGGATTTTTTTCAATCCTGGATTCCTCAAGAGGTTCTCCCCCTAGCATGCAACTTGCATTCATTGCATGCATTACTTTACACTTTTCAACATTAAACCTCATTTGCCATGTAGTTGCCCGCTGTTTTATTTTATTGAGGTCTACTTGTAAAGTATCTATATCCTGTTGTGAATTTTTGGCCTTGCTTAGCTTTGTATCATCAGCAAACACTGAGATTGAGCTATTTATACCAACCTCTAAATCATTTATGAATAAATTAAACAGAATTGGTCCCAGGACAGAGCCTTGTGGTACGCCACTTACCACTCCAGACCAGTCTTAGTACACGTTATTTATCACCAGCCTTTGGACGCACCACTGTAACCAGTTTTCTATACATGTAAAACCCTATGGTCCAAGCCTACAGACCTCAGTTTGTAAATTAAGTATTTATGGGGGACTGTACGGAATGGTTTTGCAAAATCCATGTACACCACATCCACAGGCCTTCCTTTATCTAGATGACAGCTCACTTTCTCGTAGAATATTAACAGATTGGTTTGGCAAGAATGACCCTTCATAAATTCATGCTGATTACGACTAATGATACTGTTTTCATCAGCAAATTCTTGGATATAGTCTCTTATTATCCCCTCCAATAGTTTACCTACTATCGATGTTAGACTGACTGGACTATAGTTTCCAGGAATATATCTCTGCCATCTTTTAAATATTGGTAACATATTGGCCCTTTGCTAATCAGCTGGTACAATTCCTGTCTGTATGATGTCCATACAAATTAGGAATAGTGGTCTGGCTATAGCCTGGATAAGTTCTGTGAGGACTTTTCGGTGAAAGCCATCTGTTCCTGGCGATTTATTTGCATTAAGCTTTTCAAGTCTTTTTCGGATTATGGTCTGTTAGCCAAATGGGTACATTCTGTAAAGTGTTACTAATGATACAGTCATGATTACTATACCACTCCTTTTCCTTTGTAAAAACTGAGAAGAATGCATTTAGTTCAGATGCCTTTTAATTTGTAACCAGCTTCCCTTTATTATCGTTCATAGGGCCAAAATGCTCTGACTTCACTTTTTTACTGTTAATATATTTAAAAAATGTTGGGAGTTTTTTTCTTTACTCTCCTCCGCTGTGTCTCTAGTGATCTATTCTAGCCACTCTAATTATAGTCTTACACTTCTTATTGCTTTCGTCTTTTTACGTTGAAATTTAGCCACCCAAGTTTAGCCTTAGTTCTTTTATATTTCTTGCCCATTGGAATGCACTGCTTAATACCTTTACTCAGTGTTCAATGTTTCTAGGATTTGGTCCTATTGATTGTCTTTTAATATTGAGCGCAGTTTAGAAAAATTGGCTCTTTTCAAATTTAGTGTTCTTGCACTACCCTTGTGCCTCCTTTTCCTATGATTTATGCTGAATGTAATTATCCTGTGATTGCTGTCTTCTAGGTTGTCCTAGGCCTGAAGGGGGCCTGCTGATGCATGCTAGGATATATATATCTTCACTTCTTGGCATCCAGTCTTCCTACATGTTGGCTGTTGCTTACTGAGAATGCAACTGTATCAATTATCTTGTTCTCAAGCCTTTGGGAATTTGCAACTCTGCAAGGATTTCTCCTCCAGGGAGGAACACTTAAATATGCTGGCTGTTTTATGTAGAAATCTTCAGGTGTCCTATGTTCCCTCCACCCTCTTGCCATGCAGATAGCAACACACTCTGTATTCAACTCCAGATGTAAGGTGAATGAAAAACTGATCCCTGCCTATCGATCATGCAATTTACACCTTACATTGCAGTTCAATACAGTGTGCGGTGGTATCTGCATGCTATACTACATTTAACAATAGTATTACATATTCTTTAGGTCTCAATGACAAAACATATTTGTTGACAGTGTTGATCATATAGTTGGTTGGTTCCAAGCCATTTTAAAGTCACACCCTGCTGTGGTGGCTAGGGAGCCCACCCTCTTTTTCAATTGCCAGCATCCCGAGCACAAAAGACAGTAAAGTGGATTACTGTTAAACAACAACAACACCTGAGACACCTCACACCATCAACCAGTCCAGTTGCGGCTGCCTATCACTATATATATATATATATATATATATATATATATATATATATATATATATATAATTTTGCAGTGTACATTAGTACATTCCAACAGATTTTTCAGGAAACCTTTACTTTCCTTTCAGAATCAAAATGTTTTATGGGACACTATACTACAAAATGCAAGCCATTGATTGCAAAAAAGATTTATTCATTCGCACATGGAAAAAAAATTACTTTTCCTAACAAAGTCATTCAAGACCATATTGCAAAAATGAACACACCCCAATGAAAGTCTTAGGAGCAAAGCTAAATTTTAGAGAACAAAATCCTAATTAACAAGAATTCAACTACAGGTGAGTCTAATTATTCATTAAACAGGTATCCAGCACACAGCTGATTATAAAAGAAACAAAGAAACAAATCAAAGAAAACCCCTTCCCATTTCATGCTGTCAGTAATGGCACCACATGGAAGAGAAATGTCACAAGGCCTGAGAAAGAAAATAATTTCTTTACACAGGAAAGGTGAAGGCTACAAGAAGATCAGCAAAGCTTTACTTATCAGGCAGAATATATAACAAAAGTAATACAAAAATCTAACAAAGATGGAATTGCAACCATCTCACAGAGATGTCCAGGCCATCCACAGTAGTTAATACCTCGACAGGAGTGTCCTCTGATGAGAATGGTTGAAGAAAATCGCCATGAAAATTCACTGCAGTTAGCTAAAGAAGTAGAAAGCCAAACTGGGGTGATTGTTTCCTGTGACACAATATGGCGTACACTGCAGAGGAATGGCATGCATGGGTGTCATCCATGAAGGAAACCTCTCCTAAAACCCATGCACAAAAAAGCCTGCCTAGAATTTGCCAGGGCCCATGCTGAAAAAGAGGAAGACCACTGGGACTCTGTACTCTGGGGTGATGAGACCAAGATAAATGTTTTTGGAACTGATGGCTTCAAAACTGTATGGTGTCGCAAAGGTGGGGAGTACAAAGAAAAATGCATGATGCCTACAGAGAAACGTGGTGGTGGCAATGTTCTTCTGTGGGGCTATATGAGTGCTGCTGGTGTCAAGGAGCTGCATTTCATTGATGGTATCATGAATTCATAGATGTACTCCTCTAGGTTGAAAGAGAAGATGCTACCATCACTGTGCCCTTGGTCGTCGTACACTTTTCCAATATGACAATAACCCAAAACACACATCAAAGGTCACTGTTGCATTTCTGAAGAAGAACAAGGTAAAAGTGATTCAGTGGCCAGGTATGTCTCCTGATCTGAACCCAGTCAAATACCTATGGGGAATTCTGAAGCAGGGGCGGACTGACAACTCATGGGGCCCCCGGGCAATAGGGGATCATGGTACCCCTGTGTCCTTGCCCAAACTCAAAAAAGCCTCTGAAAAAGGTACCAGGGGCATCTCATGGGGCCCCCTACTGACCCCAGGCCCACGGGCAGTGCCTGAGTTTCTAAATGGTCGGTCCGCCCCTATTCTGAAGAGACAAGTTCAGCATCACTCTCCATCCAGCATCCAGGCTCATAATGAGGTTGTTGTTGATGAATGGTAAAAGATAGATGTTGTAATATGTCGCCAACTTGTTCATTCCATGCCTAGAAGACTTGGTGCTGTCCTTACAAATCACAGAAGTCATAAAAAATACTAGATGTAGCAGTTTTTGTTGTGATGTGTATTCATTTTTGCATCAACTAATTTGAGAAAAACTGAAGATTTGTAATCTAAGTTATATTATTAACCTTACTGTCATGTAATGAGCTAAACAAACGTTCTATAAAACTCTGTTTTGCCAAGTTTTGGAAATTGTTCTTGTGTTCATTGAGATATTGAATAAAATCTTACTTTTCAAAAGGGGTGTACTCATTTATGCTGAGCACTGTATATATATATATATATATATATATATATATATATATATATACCCACACACAAAAAAAATCAAAAATTCAAGAACAGAATCACTAAGTTGGAAAAAGGATCACCCACTTTTGTCAGTATTTTGTTGAACCACCTTTTGCTTTAATTAAAGCCTTTAGTCTGTTGGAATACGTCTCTGCTAAATTTGCACATTTAGACTTTGAAATATTTGCCCACTCTTCTTTGTAGAATTGCTCAACTTCAGTTAAATTTGATGATGACTATTTGTGGACTGCAGTCTTCAAGTTATTCCACATATTTTCAATGGGGTTTAAGTCTGAGTTCTGACTAGACCATGCAGGGACATTCACCTTTTTCTCCTTTAACCACCTCCCGCCCGCCATATAGTAATATGACGGGCGCAAGGTGGTTCTCTCGTTCTGGGAGAGCGTCATATGACGTTCTCCCATTCTCACTGCGCATTCACGGCTCAGGGAGTGCGGAGATCGGCTGTGCGCTGTGTCCCTCGGATCACCACCGATCATGGAAAGAGCCAAAGATGTCGGCTCGGTCATGTGATCAGCTGTGTCCAATCACAGCTGATCACATGTAAACAGGGAAATGCTGGTTATCGGCATTTCTCTCCTCTCGAGCTGTACCCCCCGGTATGTATGATGCATGCATATTCTTAACCCCCAAGTGCATAACCTTACATTTATCAACATTAAATCTCATTTGCCACATAGTTGCCCAATTAAACAGTGCATTGAGGTTGGCTTGTAAGTTGAAGACATCCTGTAAAATCGTTATTCCACTGCACAGCTTGGTGTCATCTGCAAAGACTGAAATGGGATTTTTAATCTCAGACCCTATATCATTTATAAATATATTAAAAAATAATTTCAGGCTGCAAAGCAAAAAAATGTGATTATTTTAAAGGGGGTGATTATTTTCTATACTCACTCCCCCACCACCATTCAGGGAGGGGTAAAATAACGTCAAATTGAGGAAAATCTGCTTCCCTCTGCCAGAAAGTTGTCAATGAGAAGAAGGATTACCTTCCAACATGACAATGAACCAAAGAATACAGCAAAAATTGCCATACAGTGGTTGATATACACTATATTGCCAAAAGTAATGGGACACCTGCCTTTACACACACATGAACTTTAATGACAGCCCAGACTTAGTCCATAGGGTTCAATACTGAGTTGGCCCACCCATTGCCGCTTTAACTGCTTAAACTCTTCTGGGAAGGCTGTCCACAAGATTTAGGAGTGTGTCTATGGGAATGTTTGACCATTCTTCCAGAGGTACATTTGTGAGGTCAGGCACTGATATCAGACAAGAAGGCTTGGCTTGCAGTCTCTGCTCTAATTCATCCCAAAGGTGTTCAATCAGGTTGAGGTCAGGACTCTGTGCAGGCCAGTCATGTTCCTCCACCCCAAACTCGCTCATCCATGTCTTTATGGACCTTGCTTTGTGCACTGGTACACAGTCATGTTGGAACAGGAAGGGGCCATCCCCAAAATGTTTCCACAAAGTTGGGAGCATGAAATTGTCCAAACTATCTTGGTATGCTGATGTCTTAAGAGTTCCCTTAACTGGAACTAAGGGGCTAAGCCCAACCCCTGAAAAACAACCCCACAACATAATCCCCCCTCCACCAAACTTTACACTTGGCACAATGCAGTCAGGCAGGTACCGTTCTCCTGGCAACCACCAAACCCAGAAATGTCCATCGGATTTCCAGACAGAGAAGCATGATTCGTCACTCCAGAGAACTTGTCTCTACTGCTCTAGAGTCCAGTGGTGGAGTGCTTTATGCCACTACATCTGATGCTTTGCATTGCACTGTTCGGCCATGAAAATCCATTCCATGAAGCACTCTACGCACTGTTGTTGTGCTATCTGAAGGACACACGAAGTTTGGAGGTCTTTAGCTATTGACTTTGCAGACAGTTGGCGATGTCTGTGCACTGTGCGCTTCAGCATGCGCTAACTCCGCTCTGTCATTTTATATCTCCTACCACTTCGTGGCTGAGTTGCTGTTGTTCCCAGCTGTTTCCACTTTGTTATAATAACACTAACAGTAGACCGTGGAATATTTAGTAGCAAGGAAATTTCATGTATGGACTTATTGTACTGGTGGCAACCTATCATGGTGCCATGCTTGAATTCGCTAAGCTCCTGAGAGTGACCCATTCCGTCACAAATGTTTGTAGAAGCAGTCTGCATGCCTAGGTGCTTGATTTTATACACTTGTGGCCATGGAGGTGATTGGAACACCTGAATCCAATGATTTGGAGGTGTGTCCCTATACATTTGGCAATACAGTGTGTGTGTGTGTGTATATATATATATATATATATATATACATAATGTACAGCATATAGTCCCATGCTAATGTATCTTAAAGTCTATGATGCTTTTTGTAGTGTTACACATGAACTATTTTTGAGTCTGAGTTTTCATCATCATCATCATACTCCCTTCCTGGTCCAACGCTCTAATGGTGCTTTTGTTTTGTGGTGTTGTCATATAGCTGAAAGAAATCCTCAAAATTAACTTTGGTTTCGTTCAATGTGTTAACATGTTCAGCCTCATTGCTCAACTGGTTCTCACTGTTTCTTCTGTTGAAAGCCCAGGACACTGTTTAGTGATGTCAAAAAAATAAAGAAGGACTCTCTGGTTTGTTTGTTTTTTTTTTTAATTTTTATGGTAAACTCTTCCAACTATTTGTGAAATATTTAAGTCTGTAATACCTAAAAATAATTTACAGGAGGTTAATCAGATGAATTGTCACTAAACCAGATTTACATATGTTAACATTGCCAGGCAGCTAATGTTCTTTCTACATAAAAAATGTCATCTTATGTGCCTGGAAAACCTGAAGAAATGTTGTATCTTCATTTAGAGTATTGGCTGTTACCTTAAAGGATAAGTTCACCTTTCAACAAAAAATAAAAAAATGTAAATTTTTTTGCAGGTAAAACAAATGTGTATTTTTTGTGTTAAGAGATTCTAAAGCATTGCACCAGCGATCAGCAGATTGCTGATGTCGTGCATGCTTCCTGCAGACTGTCAATGTGTCTGCTTGCTCGTACATCTCGTATGAGCAAGCTGATACTTCGGACAGGAAAAACAATGAACTACCACAGCTCTCACAACACTGTAGTAGTTTATTGAGAACTACAAGCCGAGTGCCACAAAGGCTGTCGGGACCTGTAGTCCATTCATTCACAGAACATGCACTGTTTTTGAAAAGTGACAGCTAGTACAGGGAACTTCTCCCTATACTTGTGTCAGCGGCAGGGGGGGTCAGCGGGCGGCAGCTGCAGGATCGGGAACATGTTACATGTTCCACTCTAAAACAGGTGGAACATGTAACCTGTTTCCAAAGGTGAACTTATCCTTTAACAGTGGAAATACGGGGAAGGTAAACAGTATTTACTTTTTTATTATTCATTAAAGGTTTGTGAGATTAATGGAAAACATATATATGGGCAACACAGTGGCTAAATGGTTAGCACTTCTGCCTGGCAGCACTAGGGTTGTTGGTTCAAATCCCAACCATGGCACCACCTGCCTGGAGTTTGCATGTTCTCCCTGTGCCTGTGTGGGTCTCCCCCCTCACTCCAAAGACATGCTGGTAGGTTAATTGGCTCCTGTCTAAATTGGCCCTAGTATGTGTATGTATGAATGTGAGTTAGGGACCTTAGATTATACACCCCTTGAGGGTTAGGGACTGATGTGAATGTACAATATATATGTAAAGTGCTGCATAAATTGATGGCGTTATATAAGTACCTAAAATAAATAAAAACAGAAGTTTGGGTGTTAATAATTAATAGTCAGTTTATGCAGCTTTGTATGTGGTCATGAAGGCATACATACATACAATATATTTCTAAATGTACTGTGAATCCTACTGGAACAGACCAATGCTGCCTTGGTAAATGATTCCCATGGGAAACTCTTTTGTGCCATAGAGCAGACTCTCACTCTAATAGTAAAGTAATGAGAGGATATTTTTCAAAACTGGGGCAGCCAAAATCTGGAGCAGTTGTGCATGGCAACCAATCAGCTATTATCTTTCATTTTGATAGCTTAACAGAACAAGTTGAAGATAAAAGCTGATTGGTTGTCATGTACAGCTGCTTCACATTCTGTCTGCCCCAGTTTTGATCAATTCCTCCTATGCCGTTTATTTTATAGTGCTATTTTCAGTTCCTTTTCTTTCACATCGCCCCTTTTAATGCAAGGCCCATATTGAAATGTATAAATGCTGAGCCAACATTTGTTGGTATTCAGCAAAGCTAAAAATCTTTTATTCCAGCCTTACATACTTCAGGTGTACTCAGTGGATGTGCTTTCATGACAGGATGAGACAAATTGCTGCTATCTTCTTTAATTTGATCTGTAGCAGATGAGTTGAACAGCCATCCTACCCGCTTGTGAACTGGACTTGTTTTCAGCCAAATAAAGAAAAGGTGGAAACTCAGGTCACTGATTATCTAGACTATTGTTCCCATTGTCAGAAAAGCTTTAAGAACAGAGCAGGGTACTTGCTGGAATGAGCCATAAATGTAAAGGTAATTTTGTTAAGTGTGTTCTATTCACTGTAACAGATAAAAAAAGGGCAAACCAAGAAGTGGAAGTATAGGTGTACATTTTGCATGACAGCAAAAAGCTTAGTGTGTTTCTCTGCTTGTAAACACAAATATTACAGATCACACAGACATTTAATGAATTATCTCAAGCTAAAGTCTTGAATATGTTAGTAAAATAAACTGTTAAGGGAAAAATTGCAAATAGCAATTATTAACCCACATGTCACTTTATAGATCTCACTGCCTAACATTTTGAATAAATAACCTGTTAGGGAAAACTTTTGCATACAGCAATTAAAGCAGAACTTTATCCATAATAGTTTGATTACAATTAATGTTCTTTAACAAAAGAACATGCATTCCACATTAATGTTTATGCTACCAGAATTAATTTGTGCTGTAATTGGCCTCCAGCATTGCTCCAATTTCTTTTTGCTGGAAGCTGCCATTTTATTGAAAGCCAGAACAGTTACTTCCTTATTAAGAACTCTCACCCTCTCCTTAGTCTCAAAAAACATGTCACGTTCTGTAATGAATATTAGTGCATTTCCAGTCTCAATTATGTATGTCCTGGCTCAATTAGAGAGGAAGGCTGACAGAAGTTTTACAGTGCTGAAGTTCACAGGCTGCCAATGAGGAAGAAAGGAAAGAATATCAGGGAGATAAGATAAGACACTATCCTTGTAAATTTAGCTCTTGTGTGTCTCCATGACAGCAGAGTTTGTCCTGTCACCTCTCCTGCTTTTATTTTCTCCCCCCCAATTTGTCTTCCCTTCACACTGTCTTTGTCATTCCTGTTGCTTTCTTCCCCCTTCAGCAACAGTAAATTTTAAAGCTGTCAACTGAATGGCCTATTGTGGCTCTGATTTAAGGTACATACATTGCTGATAATAGAGAGCAACTGAACATGTGCAGAGCAAGTGCATTACTGGATTTTAAACAGTACAGGCACTATTTTAATGTTTTAAATAGCTATACCTGTGTTACTAAGCTGCAGTAGAGAAAAATCAAGTCTCTTCACCTGCCAGATGGAGCTGTGCTGTGCTGTAAATCGTAGGACTGGATGGACAGAAATAAAAATCCTTTGGATTGAAAATAGCTCCCATATATGACTTGTAAACATTAAACCGAAACTGACAAAGTTCTCATCGCTTCCAGTTTCAGATCTCACAGAGAGGGAGGGACAACATCAGTTTCTCTCTCTTTGTTCAGTGCACTACAGTTGATGTCACTGGTCACAGCAGTCCAGGGTTTCCCAATGGGACTAGAGAACATGGGAAAGGCGGAAGCAGCAGGAGGGGGCTTTCCCCCTTCTGCTGCCTGTAGAAATGATCAAGTGGATTTATAGCCACTCAAATCACTTCAACATGAACCACTTTATTGCCGCCCTATAGCAGATATACTGCTACGGGGCTGCATGGGGTGTGCAAAATCACGTGTATATATACGTGATTTTGCATTTCCGGGTAAGGGGCTCATGCACGCGTCCTACCTGCGTAGCAATTCGCGGCTGTCAATCACTGGTGATTATCTGTTGGCGCCCGGTGATTACCGAGCATCTCCAATGGGGAGGAGGACTGTTTTTGTTTACTAACAGTCCTTCTCTCTGTCAGCTCGGGCACAATGCTCTGGATGACTATGCACAGCACAACCAACCAGAGCACTGTGATTACAGTGAAGTACACTGACACCACCCCCTAGCAAAACACTTTTTGCACACAGTTAACCCTTTGATTGCCCCTCATGTTAACCCCTTCCTGCCCAGTGCCATTAGTACAGTGTCAGTGCTTTTTTTTTAGCACTGATTACTGTATTGGTGTCACTGGGGATGTCAATGACACCAAGTCAGTTCCTCCCAGTGTCTGAAAGTCCACCTCAGTCCCGCTATAAGTTGCTGATCGCCGCCATTACTAGTAAAAAAAGAAATACAGTATCTATACCGCCATTTGTAAACGCTATAACGTTCACATAAACCAATTCATTTATACGTATATGGATTTTTTTAGCAAACACATAGCAGCATACATTTTGGCCTAAATTTCTGACAATTTAATTTTTTTATTTTTTTTTTGCTGGAAATGTTTAATAGCAAAAAGTCAAAAAAAATTTTTTTCTCAAAATTGTCAGTCTTTTTTTTATAGCACAAAAAAATAAAAACTGCACAGACGATCAAATACCACTGAAAGAAAGCCCAATTTATAGGAAAAAAAGGACATAATTTTAATTTGGGTGCATCATTGCATGACAGCGTAACTGTCAGTTAAAGAAACGTAGCGCCATAACGCAAAAAATGGCCTGGTAAAGTATAAGGTATTCACATGTCCCATTCCATCATACACTATATTGCCACAAGTATTGGGACGCCTGCTTTACAAACACATAAACTTTAATGGCATCCCAGTCTTAGTCCATAGGATTTGCAGCTATAACAACTTCAACTTCAACTATGGGAAGGCTGTCCACAAGATTTAGGAGTGTGTCTATGGGAATGTTTGACCATTCTTCCAGAAGTGCATTTGTGAGGTCAGGCACTGATGTCGGATGAGAAGGCCTGGCTCTCAGTCTCCACTCTAATTCATCCCAAAGGTGTTCTATTGAGTTGAGGTCAGGACTCTGTGAAGGCCAGTCAAGTTTCTCCACCCCAAACTCACTCATCCATGTCTTTATGGACCTTGCATTGTGGATTGGTGCGCAGTCATGTTGGAACAGGAAGGGACCATCCCCAAACTGTTCCCACAAAGTTGGGAGCATGAAATTGTCCAAAATGTCTTGGTATGCTGATGCCTTAAGAGTTCCCTTCACTGGAACTAAGGGGCCAAGCCCAACCCCTGAAAAACCTCCCCACAAAATAAGTCCCCCTCCATCAAACTTTAACCTTGGCAAGTCAGGAAAGTACCGTTTTCCTGGCAACCACCAAACCCAGACACGTCCATCAGATTACCAGACAGAGAAGCATGATTTGTCACTCCAGAGAACCTGTCTCCACTGCTCTAGACTCCATCAAACTTTACCCTTGGCACAATGCAGTCAGGCAAGTACCATTTTCCTGGCAACCATCAAACCCAGACAAGTCCATGGGATTACCAGACAGAGAAGCATGATTTGTCACTCCAGAGAACCTGTCTCCACTGCTCTAGAGTTCAGTGGTGGCGTGCTTTACACCACTGCATGCAACACTTTGCATTGCACTTGGTGATGTAAGGCTTGGATTCAGCTGCTCAGCCATGGAAACCCATTCCATGGAGCTCTATACGTACTGTTGTTGTCCTAATCCAAAGGCCACATGAAGTTTGGAGGTCTTTAGCTATTGACTTTGCAGACAGTTAGCGACTTCTATGCACTATCAACATGCTGTGACCCCACTCATTTTACATGGCCTACTACGTTTTGGCTGAGTTGCTGTTGTTCCCAGTTGCTTCCACTTTGTTATATTTCCACTAACAGTTAACTGGGGAATATTTAGTAGCAAGGAAATTTCATGGATGGACTTGTTGCACAGGTGGTGCAAATATAGCCCTAATATTAAAGAACCATTTACTACAAAATGTACACAGCTTTGCAGGACTTTTGGCCATCATTAGTGCTGTGTATGGAAACCAGGGAATAAGGCTTGGGACTTGACTGGACAGTATAACCACACAGGTCATGGTGAGAAGGGACTAAATAAATCAAAAGCCCCCTTTAAATCAGAGTGCAATTATTCTAATTCTCTGGAGTCTCTTAACTGACACTAAAACAATGCATTGTAAACCTATCAACCATTTTGAATTTTTTAAAGTCAAAATCCTGCCTAACAGCAGACATCAGAGGTTGCATATGAATATGTTTGTTTTCAAGAAAAAACCTATTCTGTGTACCCCTGTGATACTTTACTTTGTAACTTAGGTCTTGTCTTCCTAATTAGGTACTTTTAGGTAATCTTTTCTTCCAGACTAAGCTCCAACTGTTATTAGCTCTACGAACTTTGGCCTGGGAAATTGCTTGTATGAGATCTGGGTACTGAGATGGATGTTACCACTGAAACTGTGGTGTCCAACTCTTAGAAATAAAATGCAACCACAAAGGATTTTATTGGCTAACAAAAGTAATACCAGAAACCTTGTGGTGCCTATGCCAAACAAAAACAGTCAAGCTGATATTTTTAAAAATTACCATAATCATAAACTTTAGGAAAAAATTATGGTAAGAAAAAGATTTAAACATGGAGTTTTCATTTACAAAATCAGCTTGTTCATAATGGTGTTTAACCTGAACAAAAGCGGAGGCAAGGACAATTCTGATATCAAACCAGTTTATGAATTATTTATACTATTTACTAAAATATTACGAAATGAAAATGTGTGAATCACACAGTAATGAAAGAGCATGCACACATATACCTCTAACATTGGTGTCTATGATGAAGATGTGGCATACTCTATTGATAGTAACATTTCCAGAATGTGTTGCAGGATAATAAATTGATAGCCTGTAGCACAATAATCGATAGCTTTATCTTTATCAGTGTGTTGTGGGGCTGTCCAGTGTTTCTTCTGGGTAATCAGCCTCTTTTGATGAAGTGATTACTAGGTAATGCTATCAATGAGCTATCAGGATTAAACAAGTCCCTCTGCTTTTGGTGCAATTTCAGTGAAAAATGAATATGTTCCTCAGGCTCTAGCACAATCATTGGACATTATCACAAACAGCTTGAGAAAACGAGATGGATTTTAGCTGAATATAGCAATTATAACCAAGTGTTTATTTCAGACCCTTATAGCACTACATTTTATGCTACATCCTTGATTGTCCAGATAAGGAGCTGTGAGAACATGTAACTGCCAAATGGCGCTGTACATCTAATAGGGATACTGTCAAGTTTGCTATATATCATTAGCCATATATGAGGTGGATATGTTCCATACCACAAGGATTTTCTCTTTTAACTATGATCCCTGAAAGGAGGAATGATAAAAGATACCACTCAGTAGAATGCTACAATAAGTATAATAATACAATATATAGAAATCTTTGTGTTATGGACGCTTAGTCTGGCCATAGACAGAGCAGTACAATTCAGCAGTAAACATAAATAACAATTGTAACATTAAACATATTCTACATCCAAAAATGCCAATCACTGTTAAAAGCTAAAAATACTAAAATGTTTAACTTGCTTTAAAATTAATGCTTGCTAATGGCTATTTTCATGTTACAATGGTGTTTAGCATGCAGGCCAGTAACAGTACATTTACTACCGTTCAAACAAAAAAAATATCTACAATGATAAGATAATGTTCTCTCAATATAACTATATTTTTAAGGCTGGGAAATGTTTTGTATGTAAAGAAAAATATGCTTGGGATTAGTTTGAAAACAGTTTCCAAAATCTTGCTTGAAGTTTGAAAACCCCATTAAAGCTCATGGGGCGTAAATCTTGTTTTAGAGTTCTGGACAGTTGTGGACTAATAAGCAAAATACATAGCAAGCTGGGTACTGTCATGCAAATATGTACTGATGCCCAAATTTTTAAAAAAACAAGCAAACAAAAAAAAGGTTTCTTTACAGAATTATCAACTCTCACTAAGAGTTATAGCACATGCTGACAATATGGCAGCTGCAAGTGCACTTTTAGAAACGGGGCTGGGCTGTTCCTTAGTTCTGCTGACGATCTTGCATATTTTTCAATTCACAAACATTGCATGAGAGGGTAAAGCTGTGTTTTCAAGAAGCTCTCACTAGCGCAGTGAACTTTATCAAGTGTACCTCAGCAAAACACAGGTAGAACTGGTCCAGTATTTTTGATCACTGGAGAGCTTCCCCGCTGCCCTAGCAACCTTCTAAACTGGGCAAATGATGTGTTTAGAAGGGTTTTTCTTTGCATCTTCTAAACCAGGCAAAGGATGCATTTATATGTTTTTCTCAGACACCCTGTGATCAAGCAGTACAGCCAAGATGGCATCCACTGTGCTCCAGGACCTAATGGAAGAAGAACCCAGCAGCCCCGAAGGAGAGAGGGCTGAATACAGTGAGTTTCACTTTCTCTCCTCCATGCTCACCCTTCCTAGCTGTTCACAGGTCTCCCCTGGCAATATTGGCAGAGACTATAAGAGTGAGATCAGATGGCAGCACTAAGATGGGACATCCAGCAGTTGTATAATACATACCTACTAAAGCTGATTTGGAAATGTCCCTTTAATGACCTGAAACATGACTCTGCAGCAAAATATCACAGAGAAACAAGAGATATTGGCAGTAAAGTTGAGTTTTATGACTAAACATGAAGCCAGTGTTCTCTCCCTTCATGCCACCTTCCATCTGCCATATTGGGAAATGATTTACAGGCAGGAGCTCTCTTGTTCTGGGAGGACATTATATGCCATTCTCTCCACTCTAGCTGCACATAAGCACCCCGGGGTGTGCAGTGCGGTGATCAGTGGTGCGCTGTGTGGATCACCGATCGCGGTACACAGTGGATTACCATTTGCAGTAAAGAGCCGATGACATCACAGCTGAACGAATGTAAACAGGAAATGCCGGTTATTGGCAGTCCTCTCCTCACGTCAGTCAGTGCCCTGAATATCAGTGTAGACCCACCATTGCTCTTCAGTGCCCATCAGTGATGCCTCTCAGTGTCCATCAATGCTGCCTTTCAGTGCCCATAAGTGCTGATTATAAATGCCCATCAGCGATGCTCGTCAATGCCCATCAGTGCTGCCTATTAGTGTTTCCTCATCAGTGCAGTCTATCAGTGTCGCCCATCAGTGCCACCTATAAGTGCCAATCAGTGCCACCTATCAGTGCCCATCAGAGCCACATATCGGTGCCCATCAGTGCTACTTATCAGTGCCCATCAGTGATTCCAGTCAGTGCCCATCAGTGATGCCTTTCAGTGTCCATCAGTGATGCCTGTCAGTGCCTCCACATCAGTGCCTCCTCATCAGTGCCACCTATCAGTGCCATCTATCAGCAGTGCCGCCTATCAGTGCAGCCTCATCAGCGCACATCAGTGAAGGAGAAAAATTACTTATTTACAAAATGTTATTTCATGCTGTGACAAGAACACAGAATTTCTCCTGCAGCTTCCTGCAGCTTGATAACTACACTGCTCAAAAAAATGAACAGAACACTTTTTAATCAGAGTATAGCATCAAGTTAATTAAACTCCTGGGATATTGATCTGGTCAGTCAAGTAGCAGAGGGGGATGTTTATCAGTTTCAGCTGCTTTGGTGTTAATGAAATTAACAACAGGTGCAGTGGATGGGCAACAATGAGACAACCCCAAAACAGGAATGGTTTTACAGGTGGAGGCCACTGACATTTTTTTTCCTACTCATCTTTTCTGACTGTTTTTCACAAGTTTTGCATTGGCTAGAGTCAGTGTCACTACTGGTAGCATGAGGCAATACCTGAACGCTGCAGAGGTTACACGGACAGTCCATCAATACGTGCCATTACCAGAAAGTTTGCTGTGTCTCCCAGGGCATGTCTCAAGAGCATGGGGAGATTCCAGGAGACAGGCAGTTACTCTGGCAGAGCTGGACAGGGCCGTAGAAGGTCCATAACCCATCAGCAGGACCAGTATCTGCTCCTTTGTGCAAGGAGGAAAAGAATGAGCCATACAAAATGACCTCCAGCAGGCCACTGGTGTGAATGTCTCTGAACAAGCAATCAATAACAGCCTTCATGAGGGTGGCCTGAGGAACCCAACATCCTCTAGTGGACCCTGTGCTCACTGCCCAGCTTGATTGGCATTTGCCACTGAACACCAGAATTGGCAGGTCCGACACTGGCGCCCTGTGCTTTTCACAGATGAGACTCGGGTTCACCCTGAGTACATATGACAGATGTGAAAGGGTCTGGAGAAGCTATTGAGAATGTTATGCTGCCTGTAACATTGTTCAGCATGACCATTTTGGTGTTGTGTGTCAGTGATGCTCTGGGGAGGCATATCCATGGAGGGACACACAGACCTCTACAGGCTAGACAGTGGCACCCTGACTGACATTAGGTATCAGAACGAAATTCTTGGACCCATTGTCAGACCCTACGCTTGTGCAGTGGGTCCTGGGTTCCTCCTGGTGCATGACAATGCCAGACCTCATGTGGCGAGAGTATGCAGGCAGTTCCTGGAAGATGAAGAAATTGATAACATTGAATGGCCCCCACACTCAGATGACCTAAATCCAATAGAACACCTCTGGGATATCATGTTTTGGTCAATCCAACGCCTCTAGGTTGCACCTCAGACTGTCCAGGAGCTCAGTGATGCCCTTGCTCAGATCTGGGAGGAAATACCCCAGGACACCATCCGTTGTCTCATTAGGAGCATGTACTGATGTTGTCAGGCATGAATACAAGCACATGGGGGCCATACAAACTACTGAGTACCATTTTGAGTTGCTGCAATGAAATATGAAATGGACTAGCCTGCTGCATAATTTTTTTTACTTTGATTTTCAGGGTGTCTTGAATTCAGTCATTTGTAGGTTTTGTAGGTTGATAATTTTCATTTCCATCAAACAATGAGGCATCCTTACGTTCCTAACACATTACCCAGTCCATATCAGTATAGATATCCAGCATGATATTTTTCCCCATTGAGATCTGATGTGTTTTCAAAGTGTTCCTTTAATTTTTTTGAGCAGTGTATAAAAAAGTAATGTCAGAATCAGATGGCTACCACAGGTTACCGAGACTAACCATTTTAAAATTTTAAAATAAACTATTCTGAATCTGAAACTTACATCCCCATAGTGCCCTTTTTTCCAAAAGAGATGATATTATTAAGCCAATGAATGTCATCTGAAAGCTACATAGATATTCTGGCACCTCAATGGCTGCCTATTTTTCCCATTGGTTCCACCCCAAATGGTTGTAAATACTTGCTCCAATATGAGAACCACCTCTGTGCTAAGATCAGGTGACTGTGGGTAGACATTTCCTCAGATAAAATATAATAAAGTTTTGGTGGATGGTGCGCATACGCGGCCGGCGGGACAGACATGTCTCCCTGAGACTCAGCCACACCGCAGGGAAGACAGCCGCCCGACCTCCGATCCCGGCCCGCGCCGTCATATATAAACGGCTCCGTTTGCCATAGCAACCCCCTGCCACATGCCAGTATGGTCAGGGGAGTGTCCCGGCACCAAGCTCCACCGCCCAGCAAGCCCATAAAGGAGGCCCTAGCACGACCACTCCCTCTCCTGGCAAGCATCACAGAAATATGCAGCCCTGCAGACAAGCAGCCAAGCCATCCCTGCACATCTGAGGTGAGTCTGATGTTGATCCAGAGACCCCCATGCATGCTTCAACCCCTGACCTTACTACTACTGCACAAAGCCCTGAAGCAGACCTTAGACCGCATTACAGACAAGCTGTCCAGAGAAATCCGCAAACTAGAGCAACGCACTGCTGACCTGGAACAGAGTGGATGACCTTGACGTCTCATTTCAGACACGTGCATATGACCTTGACCTTTTGCGTGACGAAAACGTGACACTGCAAACGTGCCTAGAGGACTTTCAGAATTGGGCTAGGTGCTCAAATGTGCAAATCCGTGGCCTTTCCGAGTCGGTCATTGATGTCCAATCAACTGTCATAGTGTTACTTCAAGAGCTCACCCCTGCTATTCTGATAGAATGCCTAGAAATGGATAGGGTTCATAGGGCACTAGCTCCAAGACACACCGACGGCCACCACACGATATCATAGCCAAGCTCCACTTCTTTCGCACTAAAGAGCAACTCCTACAAGCAGCCCGTAATGCAGAATCCCTCACATTCCAGGGTCACACCTACCAGCTGTTCCAAGACCTCTGTCCCACTACCATCGCCAAACGAAGGGCCATGAAACCGTATCTACAAGTGCTCCAACAGCATGGCATACCATATACTGTAAATGGAGCTTTCCTTTCGCAGTGCATTTCTGTTACCAGGCCCGAGACTACATCTTCAAGAACCCTGATGAATTACTGGACACCCTGCGGAACCTCCAGCTACACCCTCAAGCAACACCATCAGAAAGTTCCAGACGGCGATCAGCATCCTGCTCACCACAGAAATCCCACCCTCCACACCTCACCAATGGTCAACTCAACATTCACAAACGAGGGCGTTTTTCATCACCTTCTCCATCTCCAAAAGATTCCATGGACTGAATCTCACCAACCATCTTTCACCCTACAGCTTACACACAACAAAGTGAAACTTCGCCGCTACCGTAGTTGACACCCATGGTGTCTGTTCTTCTCATCCCTCACCCAGATGCAGACGTTAAGCATCTGTATCCTTATGTTAGCCCTCAGGGCTCATACCGTCCTTTTGACCTCTTTTTTTTTTGTACTGAGGAAACCTTTTCTTGATGCCCAGGTCATCTTATTCTCTCTCTTCTATTGTTAAGCGCTTGTTGTGCCTTATATGCTACCTGTTGGTCTAATTTTTTAAATGGTTATGTTTGAATTTATGTGCGGGATCCTCGGTTCTGCAGCACGGAAGATTTCATCCTCCCATCTCTACTGACCTACCTGGATGACCGGTGCCACCCGAGCCTAGGACCCCCTGACTCTCCCGTGAGCCAATCTCAATGTTCTTTTTTTCCCCAGGATCTCATCGCCACATATCTGCTTATCTGCTGTCTTCCCCACGGCCTGCGTACCTGCGCACCCACCACTAGCCTCTTTGGTATATTACTTCTCCCCAGACCACCCAATTTCCGGGTGATTCCGGGGACCACCTCCTTGGCCTAGTATGGCCTCCTATGTCCCTCTCCCGATACCTTTCCCTAACTCTATCCTCCCCCTCTCCCCCCTACATAACTCCAGATCTCTGCCTAACTCCTTGTCCCACCCAACAGTCTCCTACCTAGACTGCCAGATTCCCTTCCAGCTGGTACCACCTTACTGTTTGGTTTGCTACACGCTCTCCCCATGGGTTCCCTAAATATTCTCACCCTGAATGTTCAGGGCCTTAACATACCGCAGAAGCTCAACAAGGCATTCCGCTCTTTTGCATCATACAAAGCCCATATAGTCTGCCTTCAGAAGACGCATTACACTCCTTCCTCCACTGCCAAATTCTTTGGTCCCTGGTACCCACAGGTCTACACAGCCTCCGCCGCTACCAAACGTAGAGGGGTACTCATTGCCTTCCACTGTACCACGCCCTTCACACTACATACTGAGATTAAAGACCCTGAAGGGCGTTATCTCCTGCTAACCGGGCAACTTCTGGACTTTGAAGTCACCATCGCAATGTATTATGCCCCAAGCCAAGGTCCCTTACCGTTTCTTTCCCACCTACTATCGGTCATTGACCATCACAAACGTGGCACACTGTTAGTCTGTGGAGATTCAAATTGCACGTTATACCCTTTCCTAGACAAGTCCCCTCAACCCCCCCCCCCCAACAAACCTTCCATGCCATATTACAACGTTACTCCATGATAGATACCTGGAGAGAACTAAATCCGATAAAACGCCAATATACCTTCTATTCCCACCGTCACATTGACCCTCACATAAGACATTTTCAAGAATAGATCACATCTTTATGACTGCTAGCTCCTCTCCCCCCAATTACTGCCCTCCGAAATCCTCCCAATTCCCCTGTCGGATCACTGTGCTGTGCTTACTTTCATTGCCTCTTTGGCCCCATCCCCCCCGATCCCTCCTGGATCATCAATGAGAACCTCCTAGCAAACCTGACACATTGCTCGGATATTGAAACCGTGCTCAAAAACTACCTATCTCTAAACCAAACTCCAGACATCTCCCCTTTCCTTCTTTGGGAAGCACACAAACCTGTACTTCGCGGGTTCTGCATTAGTAAAACATCCTTCCTAAATAAAGAAAAGAGACAGCAATGCCTTCTCCTAGAACAGACCTATGAAGAATCTCATCAAGCCTTCCAGGCGACCCCTTCCCCTACCAACCGAGAAGCCCTAGAACAATCCTGACTGGCCCTTGATCTTCTCCTCACGGACCAGGCTGAGCTCTCTCTCTGTAGATCCCGGCATAAATAGTATACAAAAGCCAATAAACCTGGCACCTTCTTAGCGCTTTCACTCCATAGGCTTAAGCAGATCACCAAACCCATTTGATTACGCACATCCTCTGGCAACCCAACTAGTAATCAGGAACGCATCCTACAAGTCTTCTACAAGCATCTCTCACAACTTTATTCTTCTTCCACACCCTTTGACTCTTCCCAGGCTGACACCCTCTTGGCCCCTCTCACCTTCCCAAAACTCTCGGAACACCAACTGACAGCACTAGAGTGCCCCATCACCCCAACTGAAACCCTAAATGCTATGAAACTCTTAAAGCCCCGTAAACGCCCAGGACCCGATGGCTTTTCCGCCACATACTACAAAAAATGTGTTCTAACTAATGCCTTCAATGCCATACTATCGGGCCAAACCTTTAACCCAGAAACAGTGAAGGCAACATCTCAATGATCTCAAAACCGAATTCGGAGAACATACAATGGTCCAACTATAGGCCAATCTCCCTCCTTAACATAGACATCAAATAACTAGCTAAAATCTTATCCACGTGCTTCAACTCGTGTATAGGATCTTTAATTCATAATGACCAAGTGGGTTTC
Organism: Staurois parvus; assembly: GCF_062004578.1. NCBI lineage: Eukaryota > Metazoa > Chordata > Amphibia > Anura > Ranidae > Staurois > Staurois parvus. Next base: position 4,161,197 of record NW_028317816.1, on the reverse strand, counting down.
ATTCCAACCCGACAAGCCAGAGACAACGTCCGACACGCAACTCTCCTAGCACACATAGCTAAATACTACAATATTCCCACCTGTTTCCTGTCCTTAGACATCTGGAAGGCATTTGACACAGTCTTGTGGCCATACCTGCACTATATTCTGTGTCAATGGGGCTTTGGCCCTCACTTTTTAACCTGGATCTTCTCTCTCTATCGCGAACCCTCAGCCAGAATCAAGTATCTTGGACATTGGTCTGCTCAATTCCCAATTTCACATGGCACCAGACAGGGCTGCCCCCTGTCCCCTCTACTCTTTGCCTTGGCCATAGAACCGCTGGCCCTTCTGATTAGGACCAACCCGGATGTTCATGGACTCGAGATAGGAGGCACCCTACACAAAGTGTGTCTATTTGCGGACGACATTTTACTCTTCCTCACCTCCCCTTTGACTTCTTCTCCTACTCTCCTCTGGCTCCTCGATAGGTTCAGCTCTCTCTCTGGCCTTCAAATTAACCCCCATAAGTCATTAGCACTCAATATCTCCCTCCCCCCTAAAGATCTGGCCCATTTGAAAGTGATACTTCCGTTCTCCTGGTCGCAAAGATCTATTCCCTTCCTGGGTATAAAACTGACCCTAAATATTTCGGATCTCTACGCCGCCAACTACTCCCCTATGTTAGCCCATCTAACTGCTCTTATGACCAAATGGTCCTCTTTACCTCTGGCATGGCTAGGCAGAATAACAGTCGTGAAGATGTCAATCCTCCCCAAAATGTTATACCTCTTCAGAGTTCTCAATACCCGCCCATTATTTTCTTACCTTACAGCACCGCATTTTTTCCTACGTCTGGGGCAAGGTCCACCCCCCGTGTACCCCGCTCCACCCTATATCGCCCCAAACTTAATGGCAGACTAGGTCTCCCAGATATCAGTAAATACTACCAAGCGGCACACAGCGCATTTACTAAAATATCATGCTACCCACGAAATCCCTCAATGGGTTATCCTTGAATCTATAGAGTGTGACCCCTTATCTACTGCTAACCTTCTATGGTTAAGACCTATTGACCGCCGTTCAGTTATAAACCCCATCACTTCTCACTTTTTGCTGCTCTGTGATAAACTGAAATCCCGCTATCTTCTACAATCGCCACATAATCCCCTGCTCTCATATCTCCGAAACCCAGCCTTTCCCCCAGCTTGGTCTTCACCACACGTATTCAAACACTGGACCTCAGTCAACCTTATCCGGGCCCATCACTTCATGCTTAGGAACAAGTTTAAACCCTTTACCTCACTACGCGAAACCCATGAACTCCCAGCTTCCGAAATATTTTGATACCTACAATTGAAACATTTCTACGCTCCATACACCACAGCAACCAGTCAAATGAACGCCATGTCCCCCTTTGAACAGGCTTGTCACAAAGACCCCCTAGACGAGGCCTCATTTCATATTTGTACTCCCTCCTTACAACCTCGACCACTGCCTCACCTCCCCCATACATATGCAAATGGAAAACGGACCTTGGCCGGCAACTAGACCCTTCTGCCTGGGACCATATCTGGTCCAATACTAAATCGTCATCGCAAAATATTGTAGCCCTAGAAACCAACTACAAAGTCCTGACTGGTTGGTACCTGGTCCCAGCAAGAATTGCAAAGTATACCCCTAATTACCCCTCCACTTGCTTTAGAGGTTGTGTAGACCTGCGTACACATTTCCACATATGGTGGGACTGCCCAATCGCCCAAGTCTTCTTTGGCATAATATCTAAACTTAGCGCAAAAACTCTACAACTGAACCTGGCCACTGCGCTACTCAACCTATGCCCCCCTGGCATCATAAACTCACAATTCAAACTTATCCTACAAGTTACTACGGCAGCCAAGCAGGTCATAGCTAAATCTTGGAAATCTCCCTCACTATGCATTGCAGCAGTTAAAAATAAAGTTACCCAGGCTATTATTCACACCAAAGTAGAAGCCACAATTTTAGATACCATCCCTAAATTCAAGAAAGTTTGGAACCCCTGGGTAGAGCACTTACTTTACTTCTCAACCCATAATGAATATTCCATGTTACTCTGGTACCACTCCCTATCATTCTCACATACTCCTCCATTTACTGCTACTAACTGTGGAGTCACCTACCCCTTCTTACCCCTCCCCACTCTACCTCTGACCTTCCCAACCCACCCAACCCCCTTTTTTTTCTTTTTCTTTTTCTTATTTTCTCCCCCTGACCATTCTGTATAACTCTGCACTCCTATGTTATGATTCTCCTATGCTACACTGGGGAGCGTGCATATCTATATGTCAAAACTTTGTATGTACCTAAGTCAATGTCTTCTCTCATCTTCTATCCCCTAAAACTGTTTCTTTTTTTTTTTTTGTCAAAACCACCGGCCCCCTCCTCTCCCCTTTCTTGTAAAGACTCTGTTGTCATTGATGCCTACTTTTGCAATTTTCTGTCTAAGAAATGTATATCCCCATTGTCCCTTCTTTTTCTCCCTGTTTAAAAATCAATAAAATCTTTGAACAAGAAATATAATAAAGTTTTGTAAATTGTCACTGTTTGCTCATGTCCTTGGTCGCTGTCACCTGAGATTCCCTGTTTTTTCTGTGATATTGACTAAAATATGCGTTTGTACATATAATGTAAAATGTTTCTGCTCCCCTACCAAGTGCAGCAGATTCTAGGCTAAACTCAAGCATGTTAAGCCCCAAGGGATAATGTAACAAGAAACCCATTTTACTGTAACTTCCTATTCACATCTTTAATCATTGTTTTTGTAAGCTACTCACCTGTTAGGAAATTGAAGTGTGTTGCCATATTCTTCCACCATTCATGCTCTTACTAAAATCTCAGTTGCTAGACCAAGAAGGAATCATACTCATACTCCTACTCATACTCAAAGGCTCTTTGTATGAGCATGTGGTGATTTTTGCCACTGTTTATATTCCTAACACATGCCAATTGACCTTTCTTGATAAATTCCTCCAAATATTACATGATTTCACCAAGGGCAAGTTGATTGTGGTGGCTATGTATGCTTGTATCCACTTTTAAACACCACCTTTGGGAAATCATTGTATCAGGTGTTGCCTTGAAGCACCTTAGTAAGTCTGTCAGGAATGGACTGGCCAGCAATAGTGGGACTCACCTGCCTTATGAGCTGCAGTACCAGGGTTGGCCAGCGGGTGCTCCCAGCAATCAGAGACTCAACCTTGCAGCCAGTCAAACACCTGGAACTAATTATACTGGTGTATTTAAGGGACATTCAGACCTGCAGACTCTGCCTTGGTGTTGTGTTTCTCCTGGGCCCTGTTTCCTGTTCCTGTTCCTGTCTGATTCTCTGCTGACCCTGCTCTGATCCCTGGCTTGTCTGACCATTCTTCTGCTCCTGATCCCTGGCTTGTCTGACCATTCTCCTCTGCCTGACCCTCTGTACCACGCTGCCCGCTACCTGCTGAACCTGGCTTGTGACCCCGACCATTCTCCGCTTACTCCCCCTGTACCTACCTGCCCGATTGATATTGACCCGGCCTGCCTGACGACGCTTGCATTGTATGTACTGTTATCTGTGGGTGGTTTGGTTTGGTTTGTTTGCACTGTATTATGTTTTAGTATTGCACTGCGTTTATGTTTGTATTGTTAGTGTTAATAAATTAAATTGTTTATAACATATCTGAAGTCTGCGTTTCCCTGCGTCAGTCACACACCTCTGGTCACACCCGGGAGCCCTGACATTACACCAAGGCCAATCCTGACCAGAAGTGGCTGCACAGGGAAGCCATCTTGGTTTGTTGATGGGAAAGATGGATCTTGATGAGGTTGTGTATTTATATCTGCTAGTGTTTGATGACAAAGAGTATGCTTATCAAACTCTGAAGGAGTATCCCCGGGATGAACTGCTAGAATGTATACGGCTCGCTCATGTTCTAGTAGATCAGGGCACAGAATTCTCTGAGGTGCAGCCATTGATTCAGGTTTGTGCGGAGTTGGTTTCATCTGGTACCCCTGAATGCAGGGATGAATTTTTGCCGCCATTTAGTGCCGACCAGGTAGAGTCCCTGGTATGGTTATTAGAGGATGATGTGGATTGCTTCTTGGAGCATTATGCTGCATGTTCACTACAGGTACTAAGAGATTGTATAAAGGCAGTGCAGTCTTTAGTCAGACAGGCTTTGTGTAAGCTCAGCTTTGTTCAACCCATACTGCAGACATGGACAGATTTGTTGCACCCAGCCTCAGTCAGCTTACAAAAACCCAGTCCTGCTTCTAATCTATTTCCTCAAAGCTCTACTCCTGTATTCCTAACAGCTCCTCCTGCCCTGCTATCTACTGCATGTCAGTACCCTGTTCCCACTCGCTGCACCTATCCTGCCTTTAACCCTGTAAAAAAGCCCTCTGTAGCAACTGCTCCCTCCCCTGTTCCATCCTCCAGTTCTTCTCTGTCTCCAACTGCTCCATTCATTTGCAGACCTGCGTTTACTTGCAGTGCTCCAGTAGTTAAAACCAGAAAAAAGCGAAAATTCTTTCCAACCAATACCATCCTGCCAGTATCCAAACCGGTGAACCTGCCTTCCGTGGTTCAGCCTGAAGCCTCTACTCAGCCTGAATCCTCTACTCGGCCTGATGCCTCTACTCGGCCTGATGCCTCTACTCGGCCTGATGCCTCTACTCGGCCTGAAGCCTCTACTCGGCCTGAAGCCTCTACTCAGCTTGAAGCCTCTACTCAGCCGGACGCCTGCATTCAGCCTGATGCCTCTACCCAGCATGATGAACTGATCCAGCCTGACGATCCTATTAGGCCAGTTGACTCGATGCCCGCTGTTGATCCAGATGATCCGGTACCTGATCCGGTGCCCGCTGTCGTGCCAATTGACTCAGAGCCCGCTGTCGTACCTGGTGACTCGGTGCCCGCAGTCTTGCCAGACGACTCGGTGCCCGCAGTCTTGCCAGACGACTCGGTGCCCGCAGTCTTGCCAGACGACTCGGTGCCCGCTGTTCCGCCAGTTGACTCAATGCCCACTGTTCCGCCAGGTGACTCGGTGCCCGCAGTCTTGCCAGACGACTCAGTGCCCGCAGTCTTGCCAGACGACTCGAAGCCCGCTGTTCCGCCAGTTGACTCGATACCCGCTGTTCCGCCAGACGACTCGGTGCCCGCAGTCTTGCCAGATGACTCGGTGCCCGCAGTCTTGCCAGACGACTCGGTGCCTGCTGTCCCGCCAGTTGACTCAGTGCCCGCAGTCTTGCCAGACGACTCGGTGCCCGCAGTCTTGCCAGACGACTCGGTGCCCGCTGTTCCGACAGGTGACTCGGTGCCCGCAGTCTTGCCAGACGACTCGGTGCCTGCTGTCCCGCCAGTTGACTCAGTGCCCGCAGTCTTGCCAGACGACTCGGTGCCCGCAGTCTTGCCAGACGACTCGGTGCCCGCTGTTCCGACAGGTGACTCGGTGCCCGCAGTCTTGCCAGACGACTCGGTGCTCGCAGTCTTGCCAGACGACTCGGTGCCCGCAGTCTTGCCAGACGACTCGGTGCCCGCAGTCTTGCCAGACGACTCGGTGCCCGCTGTCCCGCCAGTTGACTCGGTGCCCGCAGTCTTGCCAGAAGACTCGGTGCCCGCAGTCTTGCCAGACGACTCGGTGCCCGCAGTCTTGCCAGACGACTCGAAGCCCGCTGTTCCGCCAGTTGGCTCGGTGCCCGCAGTCTTGCCAGTTGACTCGGTGCCCGCAGTCTTGCCAGTTGACTCGGTGCCCGCAGTCTTGCCAGTTGACCCGGAGCCCACTGTCGTGCCTGGTGACTCGGTGCCCGCCGCTCCGCCTGGGGGCCCGAGACCTGTCGCTCCGCCTGGGGGTCCGGCGCCCGCCGCTCCGCCTGGGGTTCCGGCGCCCGCCGCTCCGCCTGGGGGCCTGAGACCTGTCGCTCCGCCTGGGGGCCTGAGACCTGTCGCTCCGCCTGGGGGCCTGAGACCTGTCGCTCCGCCTGGGAGCCTGAGACCTGTCGCTCCGCCTGGGGGTCCGGCGCCCGCCGCTCCGCCTGGGGGCCCGAGACTTGTCGCTCCACCTGGGGGTCCGAGACTTGTCGCTCCACCTGGGGGTCCGGCGCCCGCCGCTCCGCCTGAGGGCCTGAGACCTGTCGCTCCGCCTGGGGGCCCGGCACCCGCCGCCCTGCCTGGGGGCCCGATGTCTGTCGCCCCTCCTGGGGGCCCGGCACCCGCCGCTCCGCTTGGGGGCCCAATGCCTGTCGCCCCGCCTGGGGGCCCGATGCCTGTCGCCCCGCCTGGGGGCCCGGTGCCTGCTGCTTCACCTGGTAATCTCCCGATGTGCCTCTGCCCGGAGTTCAGCCCGATGTGCCTCTGCCCGGAGTTCAGCCCGATGTGCCTCTGCCCGGAGTCCAGCCTGATGTGCCTCTGCCCAGAGTCCAGCCCGATGTGCCTCTGCCCGGAGTGCCTCTGCCCGGTGTGCCGCTGCCCGGAGTGCCTCTGCCCGGAGTCCAGCCCGATGTGCCTCTGCCCGGAGTCCAGCCCGATGTGCCTCTGCCCGTAGTCCAGCCCGATGTGCCTCTGCCCGGAGTCCAGCCCGATGTGCCTCTGCCCGGAGTCCAGCCCGATGTGCCTCTGCCCGGAGTCCAGCCCGATGTGCCTCTGCCCGGAGTCCAGCCCGATGTGCCTCTGCCCGGAGTGCCTCTGCCCGGTGTGCCGCTGCCCGGAGTGCCTCTGCCCGGAGTGCCTCTGCCCGGTGTGCCGCTGCCCGGAGTGCCTCTGCCCGGAGTCCGGCCCGATGTGCCTCTGCCCGGAGTCCGGCCCGATGTGCCTCTGCCCAAGTCCGGCCCGATGTGCCTCTGCCCGGAGTCCGGCCCGATGTGCCTCTGCCCGGAGTCCAGCCCGATGTGCCTCTGCCCGGAGTCCAGCCCGATGTGCCTCTGCCCGGTGTGCCTCTGCCCGGTGTGCCCCTGCCCGGAGTCCTGCTCGATGTGCCAGTCTTTGATATCCCGCCAGTTACCAGACCCGGGCGGTGGAACATTTTGCCCAGCTAGGACTGTTTGGAGCGTCCTGAGGCCGCTCCTTGAGGGGGGGGTACTGTCAGGAATGGACTGGCCAGCAATAGTGGGACTCACCTGCCTTATGAGCTGCAGTACCAGGGCTGGCCAGCGAGTGCTCCCAGCAATCAGAGACTCAACCTTGCAGCCAGTCAAACACCTGGAACTAATTATACTGGTGTATTTAAGGGACATTCAGACCTGCAGACTCTGCCTTGGTGTTGTGTTTCTCCTGGGCCCTGTTTCCTGTTCCTGTTCCTGTCTGATTCTCTGCTGACCCTGCTCTGATCCCTGGCTTGTCTGACCATTCTCCTGCTCCTGATCCCTGGCTTGTCTGACCATTCTCCTCTGCCTGACCCTCTGTACCACGCTGCCCGCTACCTGCTGAACCTGGCTTGTGACCCCGACCATTCTCCGCTTACTCCCCCTGTACCTACCTGCCCGATTGATATTGACCCGGCCTGCCTGACGACGCTTGCATTGTATGTACTGTTATCTGTGGGTGGTTTGGTTTGGTTTGTTTGCACTGTGTTATGTTTTAGTATTGTACTGCGTTTATGTTTGTATTGTTAGTGTTAATAAATTACATTGTTTATAACATATCTGAAGTCTGCGTTTCCCTGCGTCAGTCACACACCTCTGGTCACACCCGGGAGCCCTGACAAAGTCTATCCAACAGTTACAATTTTTAGATTGCAGGAGGTAATCTTGCCTCAGAGAGAGATTTCACTTACTATTCCAACATCTACCAGATCATAAATGTTTGATCATGTCCAATTTGTGACCATCCAATTGATTACTAATTTGGATCATGCACCTTTCTCAATGTTCTTGCTAATTGTAGAGAGGAAACATGGAGAATGGATCTGGAGGCTAAATTAAAATGTCCTTGATAACATGGTGGAGGCACAGGTGAGGCTAACCATATGATCTTACTTTCAGGAAATGACATGGAAGAGGTGCCTAAAGGGATCTTGTGGGAGGTCCATAGGGTTGTTGTTTGTGGAGAACTGATATCTCAGGGTTTACAACTCAAGACAGAATGCAAAGCATACAATTTCAAACTGGTCCAACAATTAGATGACCTGGAAAGCAGGAATACAGAGATTGAGTGGACAGGGAACATCCCTGTCTTCTGTCATTTTGGATCTGGAACATGGGTGACAACAAGTGATTTACCTTAATCCTTGCAGAGGCATGGCTATACACAGCTCTTATCCAGAGGAGAATCTTTTCACCTGTGTCCAAACATTGTAAGACTTCATTCTGAAAATGCCAATTTACTTTATAAAAGGCTTTTTCAGTATATGTTTATAGAATTCAACAGGTAATACCGTTTGTCAGTACCCAATGAATAATAGGGCTCACTCTTTGGGAATTATCCCTGGTTTCCCTCTGTAGTCTAAAACTAGCATCTTACCTCCTGAATATGGCTAAAAGCCTCATCCGAAGTTTATGGAGAACCAATAGGGCAACCATGGAGAATGGTTCACTAAGATTGATGAGAAAATGGAAAATGAAGAGCAGACCTATCAGCTTTGGGGCCAATATAATATGTTCAATAATATTTGGACAGCTTGGCTACAATTTAAGTCTGTGGCAAAAGTTTGGGAATTCCACACCACAAGAATGACTACACGTCACACCTGTAAGCGATAGAGAGAATCAGTTACAGGGACAAAGATTGGACAGGTTGTATTTGTTTTGCAAGTAAGGGAGGCCTCTGAAGAGAAACTTGTAACAAGATGGAGTAGCCTAACTACACAAGTCAAGAGTTAAGTAATTTAGCACATTTCTTATAGACTTTGAATGGTCTATTTTGTGTTTGGAATCTCAAGGATTATTCTGGATTGTACAATGTATGGGTTGACATTGTTTTTTGATTGTGCATTATGTTTAAATTGTTCTATATTGCCCTTCATCTGATTTCTACAACTTAAGTTTATATTAAAAACCATTGTTGACTTATATAAATATTACCATTTTAATTTTGTGTGTTCATTTGTACAATAGGGCTTGTACACTGACAGCCAGTGTTAAATCTAGAGCAACACTCTCTGATCTGCCAATTCAAGACCAATTTTTCCTGAGTTTACCGTTGTGCTTACTCTACAGATCAACTAAATAAATCACACTAAAACAAGATTATGTTTAAGGAGCAACACTTAGAAGATAATAAAATTCCAGGCTTGTTGAATTTTAATGAGTATCAGTAGAGTGAAGCACGTAAGGTGAACAAAGCATTGCCTTTAATGAACTGCCATACACGATGTTAATATAACAGAATGGCACATTTTTTTTCAAAGGCCACAGATAAAATCAGATCAGATGGGTAAACAATGTATCAGCAAAAATCCATTCCAGAAATATAGGTTTTAAAATAACCAATAAAAACTGGTGTGGGGATTGTTTTAGCTTAATGAATTGATAACAGGAATGGGGAGCTTTTAGGCTTGGAATGTGAATTGTTTTCCATAAGGTACATACCGTACATATACAAAGGGTATACAAATAAAAAAATAGGGCATAGAAATATGTATTTTCAGTGCTAGGAAAATTGATCCAATTTTTTAAAAATACTTATTTGGGTTTTTAATTCTAAAGTATACTTAAAATTTAGTTGAGCAAAACAGATGACGTCTGCAAACTTGCACACATTCACTAGATAGCTGAAGCAGGCGTCTCACCTCTTAAAGCTGCATTCAGAAAAGACAGAAATGAATGCAGCTCAGTATTCATCAATACAATCTTAAATGTATTTTTAAATGCATGCAGTGTGAGTACCTGAACTTGACTTGGTATTAGCCTATTGCACTCCTTGTAGATCAGAGCCTAGACTAAAGCTAAATATAGATGGATTGAAATTCAGACACTTCAGCAGGGATTGGCCACATTTCGATTCATCTATAGCCAGTCCTGGTCAAGAGCAGTCAATCTACTGATCATCTGCTCAAGCATGGGCTTGTTGAATAACTTTAATTTGATCAGAGCTGTAGCCAATAGGCTGAAGCATTGATCAGTGTATTCTGACAACTGAGAAGTCCAACTGACTCCTTTTCTTTTTTAAGAATACAATGACACAGCATGGAAGATTCGCCCATCAAGCTTGATTGTGTGGATGGGGAATTGGTTCAGTTTTCTTGTTCAAAAAATGCAGCCATGTATGGCCAGCTTAAGGAGAGGGAAATAAAATGGGCCAATTATAGTGTTTTAGTGAAAGGATCACGCTGATAATAGAAATGGAGCCCAATAGTCTGCTGCTTCTTATTATACAATTCAGTAACTGACAAGACCAATAAGTATTACATGAGAACAAAGAAAAGTATCCTGCTCTGTCAGACAGTGCTGAGCTGTAAGAGTTGTATAAATCTCAGAATTGTATGGGTAGAAGCACACATATTTTGGCAGGTTAATCAGCTCCCTTAAATTTATTTCATCTGTATGTTTTAGCTGTTTGGCATTTTAAAATGTATATAAATCCAGACTTTAGGGGGTCATGTCTTTATTGCTACCTGCATCCTTGCTTGGGAGACTCACAATCACTATTTGTTATGGTGACCACTGTTGGAAAATTATGGAAAATCCCAAATTTTGAGTTATTACCAGTCCGGGACTAGAAAAGAAATCTTCCAGTGCAAACACTTGTTCCATCAACAATTGTTTAAAAGGGGATTTCCCATAGTTCGAAGAAATGTACTCCTGCATTCTGTTATGTCTATAGGAAAAGAATGATGCAAATCATCTTCACAGAGGTGGCAAAAAATAACCTGATCACCTACAAAAAAAATTGGCTTTACATACAGTAATTAAACTACACTTCAACTTCTGAACCAGAAGAACACTATATTGCCAAAAGTATTGGGACACCCCTCCAAATCACTGGTTTCAGGTGTTCCAATCACCTCCTTGGCCACAGGTATATAAATCTAAGCACCTAGGCATGCAGACTGCTTCTACAAACATTTGTGAAAGAATGGGTCTGTCTCAGGAGCTCAGTGAATTGAAGCGTGGTACCATGAGATGTTGCCACCTGTGCAATAAGTGCATCTATGAAATTTCCTTGCTACAAAATATTCCACAGTCAACTATTAGTGGTATTATAACAAAGTGGAAACAACTGGGAACAATAGCAACTCAGCCACCAAGTGGTAGGCCACATAAAATGACAGAGCAGGGTCAGTGCATGCTGAAGCGCAGTGCAAAGAAGTCGCCAACTGTCTGTAGAGTCAATAGCTAAAGACCTCCAAACTTCATGTGGCCTTCACATTAGCACAACAGTGTGTAGAGAGCTTCATGGGGTTTCCATGGCCAAGCAGCTGCCTTCAAACCTTACATCACCAAGTGCAATGCAAGGCGTCAGATGCCGTGGTGTAAAGAACGCCACAACTGCAGTCTAGAGCCCTGGAAACGTGTTCTCTGGAGTGATGAATCACACTTCTCTATCTAGGAATCTGATGGATGTGTCTGGGTTTGGCAGTTACCAGGAGTAAGGTACCTGCCTTACTGTATTGTGCTAAGTGTAAAGTTTGCTGGAGGGAAGAATATGGTGTGGGGTTGTTTTTCAAAGGTTGGGCTTGGCCCCTTAAGGCATCAGAATATTAAGACATTTTGGACAATTTTTCATGCTCCTAACTTTGTGGGAACAGTTTGGGGATGGCCCCTTCTTGTTCCAACATGACTGCATTACAAGTGCACAAAGCAAGTTCCATAAAGACATGGTGAGCAAGTTTGAGGTGGAGGAACGTGACTGGCCTTCACAGAGTCCTGACCTCAACCCGGTAGAACACCTTTGGGATGTATTAGTGTGGAGACTGCGAGCCAGGCCTTCTCATCCAACATAAGTGCCTGACCTCACAAATGCACTTCTGGAAGAATGGTTAAACATTCACACAGACACACTCCTTAAAGTGGAGTTCCACCCAAAAGGGGAAGTTCCGCTTTAAGGATTGGTCCCACGCTCCCCATTAAGGATTGGCATCTTTGGGGAGCAGAGGGGGAACAGGTACTCAAATTTTACAGGTACTCGCTCCCACTTCCGCTGTGATTGCCTAGGCAACTGGAAACGGAAGTTGTCCTCCTACCCTCCCTCCACGAAGTCTTGTGGGACATGTGACAGGTCCCAGAAGATGACGGGGCCATTCAGGAAGCACAGCGCTACTCGCGCATGCGCAGTGGGCACCCGGCTGTGAAGCCGCAAGGTGTCACAGCTGGGTGTCCACACTGAAGATGCCGGCGCCTGGAATACAGGATGGCCGGTGAAACGGGCTGCGGGGGGGGGGGGGCACGCAGGATCATGAGACAGGTGAGTGGCTGTTTTTTAAAAGTCAGCAGCTACAGTTTTTGTAGCTGCTGACTTTTACTTTTTTACAGAGTGAGTGGAACTCCACTTTAACCTTGTGGACAGCTTTCCCAGAACAGTTGACAACAGTCATAGCTGCAGAGGGTGGGCCAACTCAATATTGAACCCTACAGACTAAGACTGGGATGCCATTAAAGTTGAGGTGCATGTAAAGGCAGGAGCCCCAATACTTTTGGCAATATAGTGTATATGTTAAAGTGAACATACCAGGATGCAAATATGGTATCTGCCACTGCTAACTTGTTTTTAAAGGCTGGGTTGGTATCTTTTTTCTTGCTTCAGTACTTAGTCATCATCCATAATAGGAACAGCCAATGAAGTTTTGACCTGAATATTTGTTCCAGGGACTTGTGGTATATTAAAATCAGTTTAAAGGTGACAGTTTTCAACTTTAAAAACATGTTGACAATGACAGAAATGTAACAACTTTGTTGACCAGGGACTAAAAAGTTATTACTGAAAAACAGTTACATGCTAATGTGCAGGGAGTTACAGAAAGATAAAATGTATGTAAACCCAATCACTAAAATCTCCTGGTAATGGCAAACATCATTTTCAATCATTTTTCAACCTCTAAAATAATACCCATTGATTCTGCCATGAAGATCAAAAGCCCTTCCTGTTATGGGGTGACAACACCCTGTCCCTGTCTCCCAATAGGATCAGCAGCATATATATATATATATATATATACAGTCATGGCCGAAATTGTTGGCACCCTTGATATTTTTCCTGAAAATCAAGTATTTCACACAAAAAAGGTATTGCATTAACACATGTTTTGCTATACACATGTTTATTCCCTTTGTATGTATTGGAACAAATATAAAACAGAGGCAGAAAAGCAAATATGACATAATGTCACACAAAACCCCAAAAATGGGCTGGACAAAAGTATTGGCACCCTTAACTTAATATTTGGTTGCACACCCTTTGGAAAACATAACTGAAATCAGTCGCTTCCTATAACCATCAATAAGCTTCTGACACCTCTCACCCGGAATTTTGGACCACTCTTCCTTTGCAAACAGCTCCAGGTCTCTCTTATTGGAAGGACACCTTTTCCCAACAGCAATTTTAAGATCTCTCCACAGGTGTTCAATGGGATTTAGATCTGGGCTCATTGCTGGCCACTTCAGAACTCTCCAGCGCTTCTTTGCCATCCATTTCTGAGTGCTTTTTGACGTATGTTTGGGGTCATTGTCCTGCTGGAAGACCCAGGATCTTGGACGCAAACCCAGCTTTCTGACACTGGGCCCTACAGTGCGACCCAAAATCCTTTGGTAATCCTCAGATTTCATGATGCCTTGCACACAGTCAAGGCACCCAGTGCCAGAGGCAGCAAAACAACCCCAAAACATCATTGAACCTCCACCATATTTTACCGTAGGTACTGTGTTTTGTTCTTTGTAGGCCTCATTCCGTTTTCGGTAAACAGTAGAATGATGTGCTTTACCGAAAAGCTCTATCTTGGTCTCATCTGTCCACAAGACGTTTTCCCAGAAGGCTTTTGGCTTACTCAAGTACATTTTGGCAAACTGTAGTCTTGCTTTTTTATGTCTCTGTGTCAGCAGTGGGGTCCTCCTGGGTCTCCTGCCATAGCGTTTCATTTCATTTAAATGTCGACGGATAGTTCGCGCTGACACTGATGCTCCCTGAGCCTGCAGGACAGCTTGAATGTCTTTGGAACATGTTTGGGGCTGCTTATCCACCATCCGGACTATTCTGCGTTGCAATCTTTCATCAATTTTCCTCATCCGTCCACGACCAGGGAGATTAGCTACAGTGCCATGGGTTGCAAACTTCTTGATAATGTTGCGCACTGTGGACAAAGGCAAATCTAGTTCTCTGGAGATGGACTTGTAACCTTGAGATTGTTGATATTTTGCCACAATTTTGGTTCTCAGGTCCTCAGACAGTTCTCGTCTCCTCTTTCTGTTGTCCATGCTTAGTGTGGCACAGACAGACACACAATGCAAAGGTTAAGTGAACGTCTCTCCTTTTTATCTGCTTTCAGGTGTGATTTCTATATTGCCCACACCTGTTACTTGCCCCAGGTGAGTTTACAGGAGCATCACATGCTTGTAACATTCTTATTTATCCGCAGTTGTGAAAGGGTGCCAATACTTTTGTCCAGCCCATTTTTGGAGGTTTGTGTGACATTATGTCGAATTTGCTTTCTTTCCTCCCTTTTTTTGTTTTGTCCCAATACACACAAAGGGAATAAACATGTGTATAGCAAAACATGTGTTAATGCAATACGTTTCGTGAGAAATACATGATTTCCTGGAGAAATATCAAGGGTGCCAACAATTTCGGCCATGACTGTATATATATACAGTCATGGCCGAAATTGTTGGCACCCTTGATATTTCTCCAGGAAATCATGTATTTCTCACGAAACGTATTGCATTAACACATGTTTTGCTATACACATGTTTATTCCCTTTGTGTGTATTGGGACAAAACAAAAAAAGGGAGGAAAGAAAGCAAATTCGACATAATGTCACACAAACCTCCAAAAATGGGCTGGACAAAAGTATTGGCACCCTTTCACAACTGCGGATAAATAAGAATGTTACAAGCATGTGATGCTCCTGTAAACTCACCTGGGGCAAGTAACAGGTGTGGGCAATATAGAAATCACACCTGAAAGCAGATAAAAAGGAGAGACGTTCACTTAACCTTTGCATTGTGTGTCTGTCTGTGCCACACTAAGCATGGACAACAGAAAGAGGAGACGAGAACTGTCTGAGGACCTGAGAACCAAAATTGTGGCAAAATATCAACAATCTCAAGGTTACAAGTCCATCTCCAGAGAACTAGATTTGCCTTTGTCCACAGTGCGCAACATTATCAAGAAGTTTGCAACCCATGGCACTGTAGCTAATCTCCCTGGTCGTGGACGGATGAGGAAAATTGATGAAAGATTGCAACGCAGAATAGTCCGGATGGTGGATAAGCAGCCCCAAACATGTTCCAAAGACATTCAAGCTGTCCTGCAGGCTCAGGGAGCATCAGTGTCAGCGCGAACTATCCGTCGACATTTAAATGAAATGAAACGCTATGGCAGGAGACCCAGGAGGACCCCACTGCTGACACAGAGACATAAAAAAGCAAGACTACAGTTTGCCAAAATGTACTTGAGTAAGCCAAAAGCCTTCTGGGAAAACGTCTTGTGGACAGATGAGACCAAGATAGAGCTTTTCGGTAAAGCACATCATTCTACTGTTTACCGAAAACGGAATGAGGCCTACAAAGAACAAAACACAGTACCTACGGTAAAATATGGTGGAGGTTCAATGATGTTTTGGGGTTGTTTTGCTGCCTCTGGCACTGGGTGCCTTGACTGTGTGCAAGGCATCATGAAATCTGAGGATTACCAAAGGATTTTGGGTCGCACTGTAGGGCCCAGTGTCAGAAAGCTGGGTTTGCGTCCAAGATCCTGGGTCTTCCAGCAGGACAATGACCCCAAACATACGTCAAAAAGCACTCAGAAATGGATGGCAAAGAAGCGCTGGAGAGTTCTGAAGTGGCCAGCAATGAGCCCAGATCTAAATCCCATTGAACACCTGTGGAGAGATCTTAAAATTGCTGTTGGGAAAAGGTGTCCTTCCAATAAGAGAGACCTGGAGCTGTTTGCAAAGGAAGAGTGGTCCAAAATTCCAGGTGAGAGGTGTCAGAAGCTTATTGATGGTTATAGGAAGCGACTGATTTCAGTTATGTTTTCCAAAGGGTGTGCAACCAAATATTAAGTTAAGGGTGCCAATACTTTTGTCCAGCCCATTTTTGGGGTTTTGTGTGACATTATGTCATATTTGCTTTTCTGCCTCTGTTTTATATTTGTTCCAATACATACAAAGGGAATAAACATGTGTATAGCAAAACATGTGTTAATGCAATACCTTTTTTGTGTGAAATACTTGATTTTCAGGAAAAATATCAAGGGTGCCAACAATTTCGGCCATGACTGTATATATATGAGAAAACAGTATTTACTTAAAAAAAAGTTGTTGTTTATGACGCATTATCGGTATGGGTTCATTTAAACATAGGTGGTATAGCTCAATTCCAGCCATAATGCTGCTTTTAGAGAAAAACCCTGACATGTTCTTGGCTTCCAGACTAGCTTCCTTTCTATAGAGAGAAAATGCCCAATTCTAATAAATGGAATAAAAATGCCAGGAGGCATTCTGTTTTGAACAGGCCCCTACAATTACCTTAGGCAGTCCATAGACAATGAGATTTTCTTTCCTGCAACATCGAGTTGCAGAAAAGAAAATCACTCAATTCTTCCATAAACACAGTCAGTGTTGATGAGGGAATCCCTCCTGCAGCGCTATTGTGTTCTTCTGGCAGGGGACGTCCTGAACACAATGATTATTGCTAGCGGCTATAGCCACTGACAATAATCGCATGAAAAATCTGACATGCTGGTCGTACCCAAGTCGTACAACAATCGAATTGGGTACAATCAGCCTGCCCATAGATGGTCCGAATCTCAGCCAGTTCCTGCTGAACCGGCCAAGATTCGAACCATCTATGGCTTAATACAAAAGTAGCAGTAACATCATCCCTGAGGTCTACATAGACTGTGAGGACAGCAGTTAGAAATGTATATATTCGAGAAAAAATGTCCATCCTGTACCTTCAAATTTTCTTGTTACAAAAATTAAGAACGAAATTCTACTAGTGTTTACCCAGCTTTACAGAAACACACACACATATACACACAGAGTTAGTACTGGAGTTTGTATGTTGCTTGCAGTTTTAAAGCAGATTATTCAAATATGGAGCTTGGAGGCGCATGACAAACATTAAAAGGTTTTCAGTGTTTAAGTCATTGCATATCTCCTTATATTTAATTATTTCATTTCTTTAAAGTTGAAGTTTAGGGTTTCTTTTAATCAGCACCAATAACAGTACTTACATAAATGAACAGTATGCTGTGAGCTATTGTCTGTTGTTTTATGAAATCTTCAGTCCTCTGGCTCCCTGGATATCCACACAGCTATAATATAGGAACCAATATCAGAGCTTCTATGCATGGAACAGGGGGGTAGAAAGGACAAACATAGCTTTTGACAAGTGCCTGACACAGGTACAGCTACTCATATTAAATCCTGCAGCACCAGAAATTCTCAGCTGATGGTGTATTTCGGGGGGGGGGGGGGGGGTGAAGACCAAAGAATTCA
Source organism: Staurois parvus (assembly GCF_062004578.1). Taxonomy (NCBI): domain Eukaryota; kingdom Metazoa; phylum Chordata; class Amphibia; order Anura; family Ranidae; genus Staurois; species Staurois parvus. The sequence goes on along the minus strand of NW_028317816.1, from coordinate 4,143,608 downwards.
TACAAATTTTTCTTTAATATTTTTGCTGCCAAGTCCTACAACCATCGGAGTTGTTTTTAAATCTAGCACGCACACTTCCGCCTGTCAAATGAAAGCAGTCCAGTGCCTCCAGAGGTGCCGGATTGCTTTCATAACCCAGTAACAGACACCCCTCCCTGTTTGCCCCCATCATGTATCCTGGGCTCTGCTTGCCAATCTTTGGGCTAGGTACTAGCAAGGTGGATGCCACTGAGTAGAGGGGAGGGAGCAGAGTGGACACACATCTACTCTCCTCCCCTTCTTGCTGCTGACCCAGAAGCAACATGTAAAATGTCACATCCGAGTCTCTATGTCAGTGTGCCCGGCCAGTATGGCCAAAAAAGAATGTATTGCAATGCGATCTGCATTGCATTACATTTAGTGGAGCACAGGTCTAAAAGACCCTGGATGTTTCATGAAACAGAAACTGTCACTAAAAAATCATCACTTAGGGGACTTCTTGTCCCCTATGCAATGAACAAAGAGTTAAAAAAAAATTGTTTTTTACACAAATGCATATAAAATGCCCCTGAAAATTTTTTTAGATCCCACCCTCATATACATATATATGAATGTAAACGCATACGTCAGGGGTACCTACTAATGAAAAAATTGAATTCAATAAATATGTTACACTCTGTAACACTGAACAGATGACCTATAGGGAGCTTTTAAAGTCTCACCTATAGAAAATATAGGGTACAGAAGGTTGTCGCCATTTCATGGGTGCATGCAAATTTAAGGTTTGACATGCTGGGTATCTGTTTGCTTGGTACAAGCTTATCTTTTATATTTTACCATAAATATTACATAATTTATTGTATTTGTGTGCCCTAACATTAGCTTTAGAGTATTTTTTACTATATTTTTGTGCTTCCAGATCTTTGCTATAATATCATGTGATATAAAAAAAATGGAACTACCACTATTTAATTTTCTAAGTTGTCTGTTTTCAGAAAATATATAATGTTTTGGCGAGTTTGTGCAATCTTCAGGTCTAAAATTATTTTATAAACATGTGCGCAAGAAAAGAAAAAGACTCTGGGAGTGAAAGGGCTAAAGGATAACCTTACTTTTACCTATTTTGAGGCCAATAGCCCACCTTGCTTTTTCCATGTTACTTATATCTCTTTATACTTGCATTACATTACTGGGTGACCTGGTATAGGGGTTGAACATTAGGATGGATAATGTCCTGTTCCAAACTGGAGATGTTGTTCTATACAGCACTTATGGGCTTATTGTCCATAGGCCCTAAAGAGGAAAACACCCTAATGAGTTTCAACAAAAAACATTTTATAGTGTTGCATTATTTTTGTCTGTAAACTTGCAAAATGAATAGAATTAATATAGGAATGTTTAGCAAGACAAATAACACAATAATGTAAGCACTATATATAATGTAAAAAAGGTATACCTAAAAGATTGATAATTAATTTAAATTTAGAAAAAAATATTAAAAATACAAATATTCAACATTTCTGCCTGTAGCCAGAAAAAAAACAGGAATGCATTTGAAGTGAAACTATGTACTTGGAAAGAAAGATGGAAGTGTATTTATATATGCCAAACAGTGATAAGCAAATTGACCCAAACAAATCCTGCCTGAATTCACTCCAAATGGGTTTGATTTGCTCACTAATAAAGGTCTAGAGGGATTTTTAACATTCTGCTAATTTCTACCGATATTTTTTAAGACGTCTATTTGATGCCTGAGTACACAGATCAAAATTTTAAAGGTTATTTTACAACTTATAATATTGATAAACCATCAAACAATATTGAATATATGACATAAATAAATCCATGTTTGCTTAAAAGCACTGCATATTATATTTGTATAAATATTAAAATAAGCAATGCATGGCTTTAATATAGAATTAACAATTATTATATAAAAAATTATATTATTAAAAATATCTGTAGTTTGAACATTATTGTGTTAACACCTCATAAAAAGGTTAATAACTATAATAAATACTTATTTGCTTCATATGTTAATATTAGTTTACACTTTACCAAAATAGGAGTTTAAACATAAAAGACTATAGAGTTTACTTATAGCCTCAATTAAAAATAGAGGCTATTAACAAGAACAAAATGCACATTGTACTAATGGAGAAACCAAAATAATTAGGAAAATAGAATAAAGAAATCTCTTATTAAATTTAAATTTTAATTAAACCACAGTAGAGTTTTGCAATGTTCTCATTTACTTATTCTGCCTTTTGTCCTTCTAAGCCACATATCCCACTATTTAGTGCCTGCCGTTTGACCATGCATTGTTATTATACAGTCTGCATGTTCAAATCATGTGTCATCTGACCAAAGGAGAGTCTACAAAGTGAAAGGCTCATGCAAAATTTATGCTTATATGGCTGTTTCAGTGAGTGGGAAAATCAATACTGCAGGCTTGATGCACAGAAATGACTGAGTGCTCTCTGACTGACACTAAAAGCACTGAAAGATTGAGAGGCGGCATTTGCTGCTCAAGGAATGGAGTGTATTAGAGTCTTATAATAGTCTGCTCCCCTTATATTACCCTTTCTGTGGGATTATTTTTTGATAACAATTATGATTGTGGGGTTTAAGGCAATTACACTATTACAAAGGAAAAAAGCTCCTTTTTATATCCCCGTAAAGCTGTCATATATTTCAAACCATAACTGCCTTCCAATTATTTCTGCAACAATGTGCTCTTGTAGAAAGACTGTCTTAACGGATATATATTAGCCTTATATGTTTTATAAATAAAAATCACTGCAGTGATGCAATCTTTACAAAATGAGCTTCTCAATTTTTAAGACACGCTGTTATCAAGAATATAAAAAAAACGATAGCAGGCTGTACGTTTACCCAAGGAAACAAATGTACATGATCGGTCAGCTGAAATATGCATCCTTTGTCCACTTGTAATGCAGAGTACAAATACAGATAAAGGACTATACCATCCATACTCTATAACTTTCACCTACTCCAGTAAGATGCAGAATTAATTAACATATAACACCCATACAAATGTAACTGCATTCTTTTTCTAAAGTAAAACAAATTCTAATAGCGTTTAAAGGCCTTTTTTCTATAGCAAACTAACAACAGATTAAATAATATTAATCAAAGTCCAACACGTTTATATTGCATGTTATCTGAACTGGCCATTTGTGAATGTTAAAAAAAGAATGTCAGATGAAAAACAGCATCAAATTTGTTGAGTGATCAATTGTGTTTACTTAGTTTTTGCAATTACTTTATGAAAGAAGAATCCAACTAGGCAATCAACACAATGCAATTAGATCCAACAAAGAATACTCACAGGTACAGAAACCAAACGTTCAAAGCTGCACACACTTGTTGGTAGTTGATTTTTACTTGTCAATGCAGGTACTCCTATTGCTCATATTAAAAAAAGCCCACATCACTTAAAATGTGTTACCCTGAAAGATTACGAAATTATAAATATAAAGCCAGAGCATGCTGTTTTGGGTTTATTTTTGTCCATATGCATTGCATGTTGAAATGCCCGGCCTCATGTGGTGAGAATATGCAGGAAGTTCCTGGAGGATGAAGGAATTGATACCATTGAATGGCCCCCACGTTCGCCTGACCTAAATCCAATAGAACACCTCTGGGATATCATGTTTCAGTCCATCTGATGCCGTCAGATTGCACCTCAGACTGTCCAGGAGCTCAGTGATGCCCTGGCCCAGATCTGGGAGGAAATACCCCAGGACACCATCCATCATCTCATTAGGAGCATTCCCCGATGTTGTCAGGCATGCATACAAGAATGTGGGGGCCATGCAAACTACTGAGTACAATTTTGAGTTGCTGCAATGAAATTTCAGCAAAATGGATTAGCCTGCTGCATCATTTTTTCACTTTTATTTTTGGGGTGTCTTTGAATTCAGTCCTCTACAGGTTGATAATTTTCATTTCCATCAAACTATGTGGCATCCTTACAATCCCAACACATTACCCAGTCCATATCAGTATAGATATCCAGCATGATATTTTTCCCCAGTGAGATCTGATGTGTTTTCAAAGTTTTTAAATTTTTTTTTATATATATATATTCTGTAGTTCAGTCCTGATGCTCATGTGCCCATTGAAGGTGCTTTAGGCTTTGGACATGGGTCAGCATGGGTACCCTGACCAGTGTGCAGCTACTTAGCTCCATACATAACAAACTGTGATGCACTATGTGTTCTGAAACTTTTTTTTAGAACCAGCATTAACTTTTTCAGCAACATTTGTGAGCTACAGTAGTTCTTCTATTGGATCAGCCTACATACAGTAGGACAGCATGCATTAGTGAGCCTTGGCTGCCCATGATTCTGTCACCAGTTTGCCTGTTTTCCTTCCTTGGACAACTTTTGGTAGGTCCTGACCACTGCAGATCAGGAACCTCCCACAAAAGATGCAGATGGAGCTGCTCTGATCCAGTAGTCTACCCATTACCATTTGGCCTTTGTAAAAGTTGCACTAATCCTTATGAACATTTTTTTCTGCTTTTTAACACATCAACTTTAGGGACAACATATTCAATTGATGCCTAATATATCAATATATCCCATCTAATTTCATATGCCATTGTACTAAGATCATCAATGTCATTAATCTGGGCCCCTGTGTCCTTGCCCAAACTCAAAAAAGCCTATGAAAAAGGTATCAGGGGCATCTTATGGGGCCCCCTACTGACCCTGGGCCCTCAGGCAGTGCCCGAGTTTCAAAATGGTCAGTCCGCCCCTGTATATATACAGTATATACACACACTATACACTATATTTCCCAATGTATTGGGACACCCCTCCAAATCATTGGATTCTGGTGTTCGAATCACCTCCATGGCCACACATGGGTAAAATCAAGCACATAGGCATACAGACTACTTCTACAAACATTTGTGAAAGAATAGGTTGCCATCAGGAGCTCAGTGAATTCAAGCGTGGTAGTAGGTTGCCACCTGTGCAATAAGTACATCATGAAATTTTCTTGCTACTAAATATTCCATGGTCAATTGTTAGTGGTATTATAACAAAGTGGAAGCAACTGATAACAACAGCAACTCAGACACAAAGTGGTAAGCCATGTAAATTGAGTGGAGTCAGTGCATGCTAAAGCAGACAGTGTGCAAAAGTCACCAACTGTCTGCAGAGTCAATAGCTAAAGACCTCCAAAGTTTGTGTGGCCTTCAGATTAGCACAACAGTGTGTAGAGAGCTTCATGGAACGAGTTTCCATGGCCAAGCAGCTGCATCCAAGCCTTACATCACCAAGTGCAATGCAAATCGTCGGATGCAGTGGTATAAAGCATGCTGCCACTGGACTCTAGAACAGTGGAGACTGGAGACTGTTCTCTGGAGTGATGAATCACGCTTCTCTGGCAATCTGATGGACGAGTCTGGGTTTGGCGGTTACCAGGAGAACAGTACTTGCCTGACTGCATTGTGCCAAGGGTAAAGTTTGGTGCAGGGGGGATTATAGTGTGGCGTTGTTTTTCAGGGGTTGGGCTTGGCCTGTTAGTTCTAGTGAAGGAAACTCTTAAGGCGTCAGCATACCAAGACATTTTGGACAATTTCATGCTCCCAACTCTGTGGGAACAGTTTGGGGATGGCCCCTTCTTGTTCCAACATGACTGAGCAGTGGTACACAAAGCAAGGTCCATAAAGACATGGATGAGCGAGTTTGGGGTGGAGGAACTTGACTGGTCTGAGTCCTGACCTATACTTGATAGAACACCTTTGGGATGAATTAGAGAGGAGACTGTGAGCCAGGCCTTCTAGTCCGACATCAGTGCCTGACCTCACAAATGCACTTCTGGAAGAATGGTCAAACATTCCTATAGAATCACTCCTAAACCTTGTGGACAGCCTTCCCAGAAGAGTTGAAGCTCTTATAGCTGCAAAGGGTGGGGGGTTCGAACTACTATCAGCTTTCTATTGCTATCTGTTCCTTGTTAGGGAAATTCACTCTCTCTAATTGCCCTAATCGCTAATGTAACCAGGAAAGAAGGTAGGAGTAAATCCAAAATTTGGAATTGCTATTATGACAGGAATGGAGGGGTAATCTTTCATTGGGGACACTTTTCCATACCAACTGGTAATATCCCTAACATTGGAAATATATTCTTTTACTTCCTGTTGAGTCTATAGAGTAGAAACATTTTGGAGCCAAAAATATTTCCTAAAGTTAATAAAAAGCAAATATAGACAAAATCACCACATGTTCAGTCTAACAAACAACATAAAATAACATAAAGCAAAACAAGAAAAATGTGGACCAGAATTTTTTTTTACGAAATCATTAGTTTAACTTAAATTCTAATTCTAATATCATTATTCCACATATATTCCACACATATTCCTAGATTGTAAGCTCGAAAGAGCAGGGCCCTCGAACCCCTCGTGTATTGTATTGTTGCTGTCTTGTCTCATGTTCTGTCCCCCTTGCTACTGTACAGCGCTGAGCATACCCATTGGCGCTATATAAATACTGTATAATAATAATAATACAAATATAGAGCATTTTCGTCAACTGTCAGAATTTTTTTTTTTTTTATAAAGAAACTTACTAGGAAGTTTTCACAGCCTCAAATGTTCTATTGGTGAGGACACCATAAAACTTCTAGCTTAAATTTTTGGTAAGCTTAATTTTTTTATCTAGAAGCTACACATATTTGTATTTTCCACAGTGCACAAATCACCTCATGCCTCAAAGGTGTGCGTTTCTTATAGCAATCAAACCCCAACTGTGATTGATATAGCAAAACAGTGTGCATTTATCAGAACATATACAGTACATTGAGAATTAACGTGAATATGCTAATATTTGTGAAGTATATATTTAGCATGTGTCTGCATGATTATATAAAAAATTACATTAATTGCATAAAAAGCAATGAATGCTCATAAATTACAAACTATTACAGATACATTGTCATATAGAACAAGTTATTATTTTCATGAACTCAACATTGACTAGCTAGATGTCGGCCTATGGTTCTGTCTGCCATGGCAATTCCCTTCAGTAACCTATTACCTTAAAAGATAGGTTCACCATTCAGTTTGTAACATGTAAAATGTTATAAATGCACTGGCCACCGCTCCCCCGTTTTGACAGCCAGCGGGGGATCCTCTCATATGTAAAAAAATATGTGGCATTGCGGGGCTCCACAGCCATCTGTGAATGAGAAACTACAAGTCCCAACAGGCTTAGCAGCTGTCTGCCTGTAGTTCTCAATGAACTACCACGGCACTGTGAATCACCGTGGTAATTCATTGATTCTTCCTGTCAGTATATCTGCTTGCTCATACATCCCATACGGGCAAGCACATATACTGACAGATCTGCCGGAGACCTGCATAGTGATCTGCTGATCGCTAGTGCAATGCTTTCCAGGCTCCTGCAACCAAACATAATAAATGTGCATTTTTATTACCTGCAAAAATGTGCATACATTTTTTTTTTTTGGTAAATAGGTGAACTTATCCTTTAGATGGACAGGGGATTAAGAATGATGTGATACTTCTAATATTTCTTATATGTTTTTGTACTAAATTATAAAATATTTGGCAAATAAAATGAACATGTGGGCCTCATGACTAATTATTAATTTCTTAATTATTAGCTAATTATTAGTTAATAATTTAATAAACTAATTATCAGCTCAATAATTTAATTATTGACTAATTATTCATTTAATAATACATATTCATACATGTTCCATACATACCAAATGAATGCATATTATTAGATTTTGAGGGAGAAACACTGGGACTTAATAACAGCGACAAACGATATACATGGAAAGCAGTAGAATAATAAACCACCATCAGATTAAGTTACACTCAAAAAATTTTAATAAATCCAAGATGAACATATTGATATCATTGGAAAGTCTTCAATTTCACTATGATGTGCCAGAAGATAACATGTCTGCCTCCACAGAAAGGCTATTTCATGTTACTTCTTTTTAATTTTTATGGGGCTATGTTTTATGGTTTTTCTAAATTTAGGAACAAGACATAAAGAAAAGTTATGCCAATATGTTTGTGCCTGTATATTTTGTACAAATCAGAGACAGAAATAAATAAAAATCTGTGTTTTCAGAGCTAATTTACAAAATGTTGTCTTTCACATTTTTGACTTCTTGACAAGCACACGTACACAAGTATAAAAAATGTATGCTGATGCCACAGAAATGTTGATAAAACATTTTAATGTATTTTCTGGCCTATAAAGATAGGGTTTGGATTGCAAAGAAAAGAAAACTGAATATGGCGCTGCTGCCTCTAACAGTCTTATGTATGCTTTCATATTCCATATCTCATTATCTCATGTAAACTAATTAGAGTCTGTATATATATAAATATATGCATGCTAACAATCAAAATCTCAGGTTGCTATGTGGGAAACTTCTGCATCTTTGTCCTATAAATAAATAAATAATTTCATTTTCAGCCCACTGTTGCATAATTGCTTGTAGGAGACAAGTGAGCCTAAGATAATATCTGTGTTCACATGACTTGCATATTTTGTATACTTATAATTCTGATCTGTCCTTGGTACTGACAATGAGGAAAATGGGAATAACAATCTACAGACAAGGTAATTAGGCTTTTCCTTTAATAAAAAAAAAACGGGCTTCAGTCATTGTGGAATTTCTATTATACATTAGAATATCATTGCTCTGCAACTGATTTAAAATGTCAAACTAATTTTCTTACAGTTTTCATTACAATTTCCATTGCTGCATGTCTTAGTACCTAAGTTGAGTGGATTTTTCTCCAGGAACAGCTAGCAGCAATATTTATGTTTGTCCTACCATAAATCTTGTTCCCAAAAAGTGCAAGTGCTTTTGTCTCCCAGTTAGCAAACAATCAGATGCAACCCATATACTGCATGTTAAATGAATAGCTTCTGTTTCTTTACAGTGCAGGAAACAATTACTGATCAGTTTGGAACATTATTGCATGTGATCATGTGCAATTTGATGCACACACGTGTACATTAATACTCAACAGCTAAATCATACTTTGTCTCTTTACTAATGCAGAACATACATGGGTCGAATTCTGAACAAATTTTCTTTAGAAAATCAGAAATTCGGCAAACCAAGCCCTCAATTTCACCTCATGTTTCTACAAAAAATAATTTTTGTGGTTGGGTATCTTCTTTCCAGGTCACAGCTCATGCTCATTTTTAATTCAATTTATATTTCTCACATGATTCTCCCATCATTAATTAGAAATTTGTTTGTTTTTTTAAAAAATATCCAACATACCCAATCACTCAAATGCGATGACCGTATGAAAATCATCTGATGATGCAGCCCACTAATAGTGCTAAACGTGAACAAAAATTTTTAGTTACGCTTTTCGAAAGAAAATTATTTCAGATTTCAACCTATGTATGACCTGCATAAGGTGAGGTAGGTCCTGTATGTAGCTAGTCCAATGTAACTGAACATAATTTTTTCTAGTATAATTCTTTCAGCCTTAAACAGAAGTACCGTTCTCCAAGATTTCTTTATTTTATATAAAATGGGTGTCCTGTGTTCTATCGAAATTTCTTTATAGTAGTATATAGCAAATTCACGCAGAGCAGCAGCTCACCAAGATTTTTATTGCACTCTTAGAGAGCAGCGAAGACCCAGCTGGAGACAAAATCTGCCAGCTTTATCCAAGATGGAGTTGTCCTTTAAGACAGGCTTTTTTGTTATCCAATAAAGTATATAAAGTAATGTTTGTATACTAATCTGAGACTCTGGGTGCCAGGCCAGTAATCTTTGTGCATTTTGGTGGTCATGATAGTGCCATTTATGAATGACAACAGAATATTTATTGTGTTTAGGTAAACATTTAATAGTAAAACTGTAGACATACTGTATGTATATAGATGGCATGCCTTCTGGGAAAAACTGAGCATTTAATCAGTGTACATAGGCATAAAAACACATAATAGGTAATAAAAACTACAGATGACAGTTAGTGACAGTGTGATAGTTATTAGTATCACACTGCTCTGCTTTAGTTCATCAAAAATGCATACGCTGTAGTAAAACTTTTGGGAACTCACTTGCCACTCGTATTTGTTTAGATCACAGTCACACAATCCATATATTGATTTGCCAGTTTTCTTTCTTGCATACTTTTTGCATACAGTTTTACTAAATTATTGCATACTTTACTAGCAGTATTCATAGAAACTCTCTAGCATTGTAAAAATGAAGTGATAATGAAGCTGGTGTGTTCCCTTCTCAGTGCTTCTTGCGGAAAAGCAATGTGTCAGGAATCTGTCCACAGCAGAGGTATGTTGAGACCTGGAATTCCTGCTAGTACCTTGCATGGCCGCAGAAATGCACACTGGCAAACATCTATGCGCATTGGCGCACGGATGCGAACCAGAACATGCAAGTGCACTGGCGCACAGTTACGCATGCATTAGTCCAGTTTGGTGTCAGAAGGACTTTATAAGGAAACCCACCACTCTCAAATTGCTGGTTGATCTCTGGCTCCCCAGTATCTTTGTCCCGTGTTCCCTTGCTGTTGTGATCTGCTGTTACTGACTTGGCTTCTTCCTGGACCTGTCTTCCCTGCCTGTCTCCTGAACTGACCTCGGCTTGGCTAATGGATATTTTCACTTGCTCTCCTGTGTATGACCCCGGCTTGGCCAACGGATATTCTCACTTGCTCTTCTGTGTATGACCCCAGCTATCCATCTGACTACATCTGGTCTAATCCCACCTGGCATCTGACCCTATCTCTGAACCAACTGCTCTGCTCTCCTCTGCTACTCTGAAAACCTACTATCTCTCATGGGCACCACCTATCTGCAGACACCATTCCAGTGAATCAGCTGTGCTCCTAGGTGTACCTCTGACAAGCATCCTCAGTCAGATCATCTCTACAAGCACTCCTGTAAGCAACCCGTGCTACTTTGGGCCTGACTACTTCTGTCCCATCTCCAGAGGAGTCTTGAACTTTGCCGCAAGAGAAGCCCTCTCTCAATTGGCCTCCAGCACCAGGTATGTGATACAATGGTTGCCTAGTGCTCCTCTATGTTCATAGTACATGGCAGTTCTTACAATCTAAAATGAGAACTACAGTGGAGTGCCTATTTATGCACCATGCTCAGATGCAGGTGCAGGCCCCATTAATTCCATCTCTCACAACTCCCTGGGTTCCTGGACACACTAAGGAAGTATACATTTCTCAGATTACTTCCCTCAGCCAAAAGAGGCCACTCCTGATGAGGCAAAGGTAGTTGTGCAGGTGATCTGAAGCCAGGTGAGGGGCTTCCGACTGTCAGAATGGTTTTACTAAAGTAGTAATTCTCATCTTGGCTCTCTGCTTTATAGAGACTATGCTGCACAGCCACACCTCCCCCTGATTGAGTCATAGAAACATTGCTGTGAATAGTCAATTTTCCAGATTTCATAAACAGATTCTGTAGTGTATGCATGTTCTTTGCCTCCTTGGACCTGTTTTTCATTATTCTGCAGTCTAGGCATGCTCTTTGCCTTACTGTTTTGCACTATTGCTTCTAACTTTGCACCTGCTTTAGTAAACTGCAGGTTAAGCCCAATTCACACCTGAATGTTTTGTGAATGCCAGCAAAATTGCACATTTTTGAGTGGATTTATGAAATGCCCAAAACATGTGTTGCCCCTGCTGTGCCATTTATTGTTAATTTCACAACAAATGTGGCAAACAGATAAGAATTTTTTAGCATGGAAAAATACACCACAAATGAGTCAAAACATACAGTTACAAATTCACAAAGCTCAATTTTCGAAAGCCGCATGAGTTACTTTGGGGTGTTTGTAACATGTAACGTGGCCTACTGAAATTAATAAGCTGCCCTATGCGTGTAGCACAAAAACACTCACAAAACGTGCATAAACACAATATCTGCTGTCACGTGTCATAGTGTGAATGGGGCCTTGCAGTTACTCCCTGTCTGATCACTTGGCTGATTACCTATTCTGCAAAACAAAACACCTATGAAAAGGATCGGCCATGTCAGACAATGGCACTGGCAGTAAGCTACCATCAATAAAATAATGAACACTTCCTTATTTGACAGGATTTCTGCCAAAAAAATTATCGAAGTACACAGGCCCAGCTCAAGACTTGGTTGATTAGCTAAAATGTTTGCAGGACCTAACCCAGTCTGCCTAATCCTGAAAATGCAAAGGTCATACAAGAATGGAAGGGTAGGCCAGAAGGGGATCCATATGAAAGATGAAAAGGAGATCAGAACAACAGGAGGCATTTGATTTCTGAAGCAGCAGTTGATGTTGGTTCCTGTGCTGGCTAGTAATGAGCTCAACATACCTGTGTTGGAAAACATTAATAAAGTTTGCTTGCCAAATCTGAACCCCATTAAAGTCATTGGGAGCCGAATGTTAAAAAATAATGTGTCAGAGGAAAAGACATTTACACTTGTAACTTTTTTTTACATTTAACTTTATTGTTATCACAAGGCTGTAAACAAGCTCAATAGTGATTGGTTTGGCCAGTGATAGATTCTCTTTACAGAGACATTGGGATCTATTGGACCCCTGATGTCTCTCCTGCTCTCCAAGGCAGCATGATCAATGACAGCTGGAAATTATGAAAGCCTTGACACTTTCAGCTTCATTCATTACAGAGGAGATCAGGGAGTGGATATATTTCCATCTCCTCTATGAGCAACCATCCCTGCTGTTTATTATGGTGCTGAGTTCCCCAGTGGAATGGGAAAGCCCAGGAACAATGGCAGCTGGTGGAAGCGAGGAAGGGGCTCCACATTACTGTAAAGGTAATTGAGCTGCTGTAAAGCTACCCAGATTGCTTTCACAGGAAAAAATGGTACGAGGATCATGGTTGTAGTTGCAGCCATTCCTGCCCTCATAAACCATACCAGGGGACCTTCCCTGGCAAAGCACTATGTCCCCATGTTGATGAGGAGAAGGGCCTCTTCCCCCCAACCCTGGCACAGTGGTTGTGGGGGTCTCCAGGTGGGAGGCTTATTGGAATCTTAGCAGGATAAAAATCTGCTACTATACAGCATATGATGTTCAGCTCCTGCTGAATGGGCTGAAAGTCCGGCATTCGGACGAACACCTGAACAAGCAAAGTTTGGGTTGAACTACGAGATCATCTGGCCAGGAGATTGTCACTGCCTATGCAAGTTAAAGCCTACATCCCACTAAAAGAAACCCTTCTAGCTATGACTCCCTCAAGCTTGAGGTGTTGACTGTGGTGTGGGCAGTCACCAAATGCTTTGCTGAGTACCTAACAAGAGGGGATTTTAAGGTCTGGATGAATAACAATCCATTGGTGCATCTCCAAACAGCTAAACATGATGCACTGGTGAATCTGGCGAATTTTAAATTCTCCTTGTATTATCACTCTGCAAGGAGTAATAAGCCAGCAAGTGCTCTATCGTGGTAACCACTAGCTAGCCCTCCCCAAGATATGGATGAAATTGTTGATAATAAAAATCATTTGAATAGAGGTAGGTCTAAGAGCAGGCCTCAGGTGAACCTCTTCCAGGAAGAGTATATCTGGGCAAAGACGCATAGGGATTGTCAGTGTCCCAGAGGAAGATTGAACTTACTACCGATAACAAACTGCTGAGTAAGTGGACCATTTTATCCTAAAGGATGATATATTTTACCACAGAATAATGTTCCCACATGACTCATCAGTGACCTCGCCGGTCATACTTTCAAGCATCCAGACCCTTAAGCTACTTATCCTATCATGTTATGTTTAGCTGTACACACTCTGACTTCCTGAATCATGGGTGAAGCAAGAAAAGTGTTGGAAGTGTCAGATTTTGACTTTCAACCTGGGGACAGAGTGCTAATCAGATAAATAGATGCAGTAAGGAAGATTGCAAACACCATAGGAAGAAATTCCTGGAGTTGTCCTACAACAACTCATTCCAGGCACGCTAGTCTATGATATTCAGAGAGATGGAAACCCCCAAAAAATGAGAAGCCTACACCATAAAGTCCTCAAACCCATCAAGGCCCACAAGTAGGTTTTTAAGGAACCTGTCTGAGTTTGTGAGACATAAACATCTTTGCCCTTCCATCAATATCTCTAATACTCCCAGGAGAAGTCCTGACAATATTATACAGCCCAATAGTCACCCAGTTCAGGTCCACACTCCCACTATGAATACCTCTGCCACACGTGCTAGGTCACAAGACCCAGAGTTTTGAGTGTACCTAAAGGGCAAACTTATATTTTTGGATAAAGTGGCTATTGGAGATCCTGCTAGGGAGATTTACTCGCTCTATAATTCTCTTGGTGACTATTGTCATTAGAATAGAAAGTCCAAAATTCTGAGTTGCCATCACAGCAGAAATAGAGGGGAAATCATTCAAATAGGACATTTGTTTGGATAACAACTGTCTAAAAGGGGATTTCCTTAACTTCAGAGAGATTTCCATTCACTTTCTGTCTAGGTACAGTTGCAAGAAAAAGTATGTGAACCCCTTGGGATTATGTGGATTACGTGACATAATTCAGTGTTCTTAAGGGATCCTGTGAATGCTTAGGATTCCATGCAAATGTTTTCCTGCATAGTTTAAAAGTGAATTCTAATGAGGGATTCTCAGCCCTTCTAAGATTCTGCAAAAATGCGAAGGTACAGTTGCAAGAAAAAGTATGTGAACCCCTTGGGATTACGTGGCTGCAACAGCACAGAATACACCTTCTGGAGTGGCCCAGTCAGAGTCCTGACCTCAACCCGATTGAAATGCTGTGGCATGACCTTAAGAGAGCGATTCACACCAGACATCCCAAGAATATTGCTACACTGAAACAGTTTTGTGAAGAGGAGTGGTCCAAAATTACTCCAGATCGTTGTGCAGGTCTGATCTGCAACTACAGGAAACGTTTGGTTGAGGTTATTGCTGCCAAAGGAGGGTCAACCAGTTATTAAGTCCAAAGGTTCATATACTTTTTCCTCTCTGCACTGTGAATGTTTACATGTTATGTGCAGACTGTGTTCTTCTATTGTTGTGACTTAGATGACGTTCAGAGCACATTTTATGCCCAATTCATGCAAAACTCCACGTAATCCCAAGGGGTTCACATACTTTTTCTTGCAACTGTATGTCACACTTGCCCAGGTAAACAGGCCTGAAGTCCACGGTAGGCATTCATATTACTGCAGGGTAGCACATAGTTAAGTTACTCCTCTGTAGTGAGAAAATGCCTTAAAAAAACAACATCGTCACACATACAAAACATCATACCTGATTTGTAAATTCAACTTTAGGGAAAACATGTTCACTTAATGCCTAATATATCCCAGCAACTTTCAGACATCATTGTAATAAGATGATCAGTGCTATTCATGTTACTTGCCAGTGGTCAAACTGATAAATATATATATATATATATATATATATATATATACATACAGTATATATATAAATATATATATATAATTATTTACCTATGCAACTTACAGATCTGTATTATTTTATAGTAGATGCATATGTAGAAAAAGCCTAAAATATGCCACACATAAAGGTTTGTTCTTTTTCATTTCACATACATGATAAGCATCATCTAATAGCATTCTTACACTGCTGGTAAAAATGATTTACCCTCTGTGTTTTAGAAGCTGTTAAATAAAAAGCCTTGTTAACATATACCAGAAGTGAACAGTATATTTTTATATAAAAATCATATGGCACAGAAGAGCAATTTATTTTTTGCCTGCTAGTTTAGTGAATTCCCCCAGTGCAAAATTCAGAATTGCATATGAGATATTTGAGTGTCTCAAACGATGTATGATAAATGAAGTAGCATGCTACTTATACGCTTATCATGTTCTCAGACTAGCAACAGGTTCAGCAAAGGGCACCGCCAGTAAATGAAATTTTCCACCAGGACAATATATCATCAGAAGAAATGTATGCACTGAAAACTTACAAGCTTGTTCAAGATGCGGACAAGGTGTGAAATGGTAAAAAATGAGGAGCAGAAACAGCAATATAGTAGATTTCAAATTCAGCTGCATTTTCATATCCATTGAAAATGCTGCATTATATACATTACAATACGAAGGAATCTAAATAGATTTTTTTACTGTGTTGCTTTTCCAAACAGAAGTCTACATAAACTCAGTTCCTTGCTTTATGTTATATAAAAAAGTATGTGCTTGAGTTCCTCAATAGAAAGTTTGTGCAGAAATATAATGTGTGAAGCCATTAAGGTAATTTGGTAAGCATCATACGAAGGGGCACACTTTAGATGCATACATTAAAAGCTAAACCTAAATAAAATATATTTTACAAATAAATATAAAAATCTAAATCATAGGCTGCAATAATTTACAAAAGCATGTAAAAATATGAAATGTTCAACTAAAATAGTCAGACTCATCTGAAGATATCTGGGTTGGGCATCAGCTGTGATTGGATAAGAGTTCACCAATCTGTCTGATTAACATCCACTCTTCTCTGGAATGGTCAGGAAGAAGGTGTTGTCACAGATGTTGGCATAGATATGAGATTGATCCACCTGTCTGTTTAAAGCTGAATTGAACTCTAGACTTCCCTAACCCCTATATTATTATTATTATTAATATTGCCTATGACAATATTCAGCCTACGGCTGAATGTTTTCCCCATTACTGACTTACCATGCTTTTCTCTGTACTGTGCCTCCATAGAAGCACAAATGTGGTTCCTCTGGTCATCACCAAAGCAAGTGCAAATGTGATGAAACTAGCTTTGAATGACAGTGGTGCCTTATATCTCACACTACAGATATACAGGGGTTGGATAAAATTATGGAAACATCAGGTAAAAGAACAAAATAATTACCTAATATGGTGTTGGACCACCTTTGGCCTCCAAGACTTCCTGAGTTCTTCTGGGAATTGACAAATATAAGTCTTGAATGTGGATAATAGAATCTGATACCACTCTTCATGAAAAAAACATTCCAGTTCTTGCCAAGAGGTGGAAAATGAGCCAGAACTTCATTCTCCAAAATCAACCATAGTGGCCATATGATATTGAGGTCCAGCGACTGCGGCGCCCAGAGAAGGTGCAAGACTTTATCTGCATGCTTGTCAAACCACGATTTGACAACACCAGGTGTGTGAATTGGAGCATTATCATCTTGGTAAATGGCGCTGTCTTTGGAAAAATAGGTCTGCACCATGGGGTGCACATGGTCAGCCATAATGTGTACATATTTACTAGCAGTGACTCCACTTTTCAAGGTGATGATGGGCTAGCAGACTACCAAGATATGGCTGCCCAAACCATGACTGTGCAGCCACCATGCTTTTCCGTTGGCACAAGACACACACGTAAATAAAGTGGCAACTTCAGTCACACAGGCACCAACTAAGCAGGCAACAACAATTTACCCTCTTTGAAACTCAATAAGCTCTGACATGACTCTGTATTACCAGCAGCGCACTCTGTGAATGACAAAAGTGAGGCCTTGCACCTGTTAGCTAGGTGCCTCATCACAGTGGAAGCAAAAGAATTTTACATCACTTCTGCTTTCAATGCAAAAAATGTTGTTACTTTCACACCTGCAAATAATGTAGCGTTTCCATATTTTTATCCAACTTCTCTACAACTACGATGCTGTAGGCATTGGGTGCCTAAATACAATCACATAGCAACAAGTGCACTGCTATTTTTAATAAGATAAAATGTACATTTTCAGGGTATTGCATAGGCATTTTTAAAGTAGTTCTAAAGGCTCAAGGTTTTTTATGTTCATGCATTCTATGCGTGAAGTTAAAAAACCTTCTGTGTGCAGCATCCCCCCCAGCCCCCTAATACTCACCTAAGCCCCATCTCCATCCAATGATGTGCACTGGAGTCTCAGCTATTCCGAGACACCCGCTTCTCATTAGCTGAGACAGAAGTGGGAGCCATTTGCTCCAACTGCTGTCAAACACAGCCAGTGAGCCAATGAGGAGAGGGGGCGGGGCAGAGCTGCAGCTCCGTGTGGGCATGGACAAGTTGCTTTCTGTGGAGGCACCAAACAGGAGGGAGGGGCCAGGAGAGCCTACAGGGGACTTGAGAAGAGGAGGATCTGGGCTGCTTTGTGCAAAACCACTGCACGCAGCAGGTAAGTATAGAAATGTTTGATATTTAAAAAAAAAAAATAAGCCTTTAGAATCACTTTAAATGTTCCCTATAGCAAGTTTCACTTTTTGAGTTTAGGTGCACTTTGAGGTAAACCTATGGCAAGCATTGATGGATGATGAAATTGCTGACTTTTCTATCTGGCAATACTGGTTGCCCGGCTGATATGATGAATCGATGGTTTCAGCATTTTTGAGTCACTGATGCAGATATACAAACAAATATGCAGATCATTTTTTCTTCACACGGATTTCCCTTTTTTTTATATTTCTTTTGGGTCATTGACATGGCAGCCATGACACCTGCATTTTCAGAAAAAGGTAAAACATTCCCGTTGTGTATTTCTCTCAATGTACAGTATGTTTCCTCAATTTTTTTTACTGGTCAATTCATCCAAAAGTGATTTTTAGCTTTGTGTGAAAGAGTGATCCACAGGATTCCTCTCAGGGAATCTAGTAATAAGGCCTACGTGCAGGATGATTTCTCTTCTCTGTTTACTGTAAAATCATTTCTGCTATTCAATGTCTATAATTTAACATGAAAACTTTTGCAACAAGAATAAAATCGCCCCTTATTAACCATATAGGTGAGCAGAGCTGATCACCCAGCTGATAACTGGTAGCAATTCAGCCAACCACCATTCCACTAACAAAAACTAATTTAGGATAGACCAATTCTCCAAAATTGCCGCAAAGTGATTTTTTTTCAATAGATATGATAATTGTTATCCAATTGATACTATAATACAGCTTAGTGTAGCACATACACATCATTTTCTACCTACTAATTAATGTGTTCCTCAAACAAAAACATACACAGATGTCAATTACTTTAGAAAATGTATTTCCATGTATTGTATAGCTTTTCATTTATTCTAAAAAACTTCAGTCTATCTATCCAGCAAAGCTGAGGGGTATCACAGGATGGTGACATCTGATCTCAGAGATCTTTATGTATAGGTAAAGGTCACAGTCTCTAAGCAGTTAATCTGAGCTTATCAGTACAGCAACAGATTTATAGATAAAGTCCATAAGATGTTACTGTTTAAGGTTAAGGAACATTTGAACTTTTACTCCACACAAAGATTTAAGTGTCAAAGGACAGCATTATATAACAATAGTATTTATAAAGAAAAAAAAAATTGCTTGATTTTATTTTTATGAATATAGTTATTATACTATCCTATATGCTTGCTAAAGACTAGTGATGGACAAATCCATATAGGTTAGGTTCAGTGAATAATGTTCAACTTTAGCGAACCCCTACAGGAAAACCCCAATAAATTCTGGACATTTTTTGAGATAGTAAGCAAACTACTCTGACTGTACAAAAAGTAACTGAAAGCTGGGCAATAAAATAAAAAAAAAACTAATACTGTAAACCTGGGTCTTTTCATGCTGCTGTGAGGGAACATTGAAAAACACAAATGCTTTAAAAAACATGTTTGAGGAATGCCTTAAAGATTTACAATTTTTGCATACAGTTTCAGGACAGTCTAGGCTGGCAGCACATATTTGACTGAAATTATTATTATTATTTTTTTTACAATTAGTTTGGCTTAAACACAACAGGATCACCTTAATTCGGATTAATTTTATTTTGGAAAAAAAAAAGACTTCAGCAGTGACATATGCTTTTTCATCAAACAGCAATAGATCAACTTTGACTGGCAGATAGACAATGACCAGAAGTCTGCTGTAGGTATCCTTGTTCTCACAAGGTCTGATAGAAAATTGTCCTATTGCTCGCCACTTTCTATCAAGCAAACATTAAGAATTAACAGACCACAGATACCACAGCAGTGTTAAATTTGCTTCCAGCAGGACAATTGTAAATAGCAAGGCTAGGCCAAAATTTACTAGAGACAAAAAGCACAGGCTGAGGCTTTACTGCAACAATTAGGATACTGCAGAGGGTACAATTGTAAAATTGTCTAGAAACAAGACAATTTTATTCAGAGAGTATAGACCAGCAAATATTATAGACAATTAGTAAAACAGTTGTTTATTACAAGAATTTAGAGACTGCAAATGAGTAGTATAAAATTGTCCAGCAGCAAAATAGTTTTATATACAGTATAGTCATTAAGTTATATTTGACCATGCAAACATGTCTACTGCACAGAATACAGCAAGGTAAAACTGGATAACAGCAGGACAGATTGAATCAGGCATAATAGCCCTAACTAGTGTATGCCTAACTTTAATTTTATCTATGGGAAGGGGCTGAGGAGGGTATTGAATGTGAGTGAATGGTTTACGTGTTTAATGTGAAAAATGGTTTACGTGTTTTTGCATGTAAGGTAGTTTTTTTGTTTTCTCAGATGATGCAGTAGAATGCTGTAAACAAAAAACAGCTTAAAGAACAGATGGTTAGTAACAAGTGAAATTAGAAAAAGGGCTATATTAAAAATAGAAACAAAAAAACGACAAAAGAAGTGAAAACCCAAAACACCGCCCTTATAGCAAAAGCCCACTTGCTTTTAAAGGAAAGATTTGCAGCAATAAAAAAAATGCACCTTACACTTGACCTCCAAAAGTTTTTACTGTGCTTCTTTACCTGGCAACTGCCCCATCATGCAACACTCTACCTACATAAATGAAATTTATATGTTTTTTTTTCACACAAATAGGAATTTCTTTTGATGGTAATTGATCACTAATGGGTGTTTTAGTTTTTATTATATCAATGAAAAAGGACTGATAATTTTGATATTTGACTGATAAATCATATTTATTCATAAATTAATTCTGCTACATGTCTTTGGTAAAAATAAAATCCCAATAAGTGTATATTAATTGGCTTGTGTAAATGTTATAAACTATGATATACAGTATATACTGTAATTTACACAGCTATAGATGCTATACTAGTGATGGCAGTGATCAAAAACCTGTAGTGTGACTGTGATAGTGTGGATGGAATTTCTTGCTAAAAGACACTGGCTGGGAGGGACAGTAAGGGACAATGATGTTACTAGTGACACTTATAGAGTGATCAGTGTGTAATATCGTACACAGTTCTAATGACACTGGATGGGAAGGGGGTTAACATTAAGAGGCAATCAAGGGGTTAACTGTGTGTCTAGCAAGTGTAATGAGTGCTTCTTTTACTCAAAGATCTGGCTGCTTTTTGTCCCTGAACTCAGATTTGATTTTAGGGAGAAGAAAGAACCAGGCCACTGTCCATGTACAGAGTTCTGTGTGTTTGTAACCAAGAGTCTTTTCTCCTCTTTACCCTTGCTTCCCCTTCCCATTCAATATTGCCCCCCCCTCCACTCAGAGGTTGGGCTTATTGATTATTGTGATTACTGTGATTTGCTGTCACAGTGGTGAAATGATGGGGACTCATCCTGCCAGTGTTTTGTGATAAACAGAGATTAGGAACTATTTATGATAGCTTGTTCCCTGTGCTGGGAGTTTGCAGTGAGTGCACTCTCAACACAGAAACCCAAGCTCCCATAAATGCATATGCATTAAGGCCTACCCCCCTGCCACTGCATATTTTTGTTAGATGGTATAGTGATTAAAAGACACACTCTGTGTTTAAAAACAGCAGCCAGGATCTTTTATTTAGTTGGCAGTAGCACAAATGCCTCTAAATGACAGATCCCTGGCTGGCTTCTCTTTGTAAACAAATCAGAGAATCTGTCACTTAAAAGCAGTATTGATACCACTGCTAAATGGCAGCTCCCTTCCTGTTTTTCTTTATAAACAGGTCTGTGGGAATCCTGAGTGATATCATGGACTGGATTTTGTCATGACCATGCTTGGTTGATAACATTACCCAAGATCCCTACTGGCTTGTTTACATACAGAAATCATCAGAGATCTGTCATTAGTGATGTGAGTAGTGGAGGGTGTGGAAAGTCATCATGGAGGCTTGTCAACATTGTTGGGTGTTGCTCATTGTGATTGACATGTATCTGCATTACATGTACTTTGTTTATTTTTCCTTTGTTTTATATAAACAGTGTTGCTGTTTTTATTTGGCTGGCAAGGAAAAGAAGAGGAAGCTAGTGAGCTCCCCCACGCCTGAACCATAACAAGCCAACTGCCCTTAATGTTGAGAGGGTACTTTGCAAGCAGGGAATGGCAAAGATTCACCCCATGGAAGACATCTTGTCCTTATATTGATGGATACAAGGGCCTCATCCATATATCCTGCCCCCCAAAAGAGATGTGGATGTCTGAATGGGGGGTCTTATCAGAATCTTAAAGACCCCATTAGACCCCACCAGCAAATGAGTATAGAGTACATAGTACCTCTTGTTACTCATTCACAAACAAAAATGGTAAATACCTTTTCAAGTAAAAAAAAAAACACCCACAAAGTTGAAAAAAAATCAAAACAATGTCCCTTGATATAATACCAGTATCAATTGTGTTATCCAGCAATGTAGATACACATCAATCATAATGATCCACATGACATTGTGGACCCACAAACATGACAAACCACAAATCATGACATTCCACCACACCCATCGATGTTAACCCTCAGTTACGCCTATCAGAAATAAATGTAAATGAACAGACCAGGGGGGCTGGGAGGATATCATTGACTAAATATGGTCATTACCATATTTGGTCATTTATTTATTTCTAAATGTTAGCTAGACATGCAGGTGGGCAAATATAGGCAGGGTTTGGGTCAAACTCATCCATAATTGGTACACATGTAGGTCAGGGAGGGAAAATATATATATTTTTTAAATCTATCAATACCTTATGGCTGTATGTAAAGACTTTATACAAATGTCACAAATAGGACTGTGTTGACTGGCTCTTGTACGCTTTAAGTGGGATTTTGCATTCCTGTATTAGCCTATGGCAATGCAAAACTCATTTGAAGCAGGACACATTCAGGTAAGAAGGATATCAACTGCAGGTCAAATGCACCTGTCAATAAATTCTAATTGATCTCAGAAGCATCTCAAACTAATGTCAAACTGATGTCATGGACACCAGCCCTAAAGTGGCTAAAGTTGAAATATTCCAGAGAGGTATTTTTTACTTCTGGAAACTGAGAGTCTATTACCATATTACTAAATAGCAACTTTAAAATATAAAACTAGTAATTAAAAAAATGCAGAACTTATTACAGACATAAGCTTGGATTCAATGTAAAGTCCTTTTTTTTTCTCAAACTCCCCTGAACCTAGTAAGGTAGTAGACTTATTGACATACACACAGGTATGGAAAACTTATTCCTATCTAATTCAGCTAAACTATGGCTCACGATGATACCCCACATGTGCAGTGCAACATACGGTATGTTTACATACACATGTTGGGTTTACATGCATTTGCATTGGGGTGTGTTTAGGGAAGAGGGAGTGAATTAAAAGAAGTGATTTAATAAAAGAAGAACAATATTAGTTCAATTACAAATTTTTTACACTTTTCTTTTTATTTAGCTTTATTGCTTTCACAACGTGTCCAACACACCCCTATATGATAACATGGACAGGTGAGAGGTCTCATTTATGGAGCCAGGCTACTGACTAGAGCAGCCAGGGAATAACAGTTCTGAACTTTTAAGTGACAAAAATCCACAATGCTTTTGAGTCTATTAGTGACAGGGCAGAACTGGGAATGGATGTTCCCTGAATTTCTCTTGCAGTAATTTACTACAGACCTGGGATCCCCAGAGGAATGAGAGAGCCTGGGAACCACAGCTGTGCCAATAGATGGAGGACACATCATCTTTAGGTCCCTGTAAAAGTAAACGCTGCCCAGATCACTATTGCCTGAAACCATACAGTCAACTGTAAAGATCAATACAAGCCAGAAGTTCGCCCCCCCCTCAGCCCTCTGAGAAACTCAACAGGTCCCAGAGGACTGTGGCCCCTTGACAAAGTGCAGTGTGCTTTGCGCATGCACAGTAGGAAACCGGCTGTGAAGCCGCAGGGCTTCATTGCCAGTTTCCCTTAGTCAAGATGGTGGCGCCAGCACCCAACAGCTGGTTGAAGAATAGGCTCGGGGTGAGGACACCACTGGATGCCTGGAAAGGTAAGTGCCCTAATATTACAAGTTAGCAGCTACAGTATTTATAGCTGCAGAGTTTTTTTTTTTTTTTGGGGGGGGGGGGGGGGCTGGGGGCCAGAACTCCACTTTAAGTGTGTATACATCAAACATAATGTTATGACCACTAACAAGTAAACTGAACAACATTGATTATCTTGTTCCAGTCACTTGAAAGTCAGTGGGATATATTAAGCAGCAAGTGAACATGTTGTCCTTGAAGTTAATGTGTTGAAAGCAGAATAAATGGGCAAGTGTAAGGATTTGAGCGACTTTGACAGGGGCCAAATTGTAATGGCTAGACAACTGGGTCAGAGCCACTCCAAAACTACAACTCTTGTGTTGTCAGAACTTACCAAAAGTGGGTCAAGGAAGGAAAACTAGTGAGCCTGTCACAGGGTTATGGGTGGCCATGGCTCACTGATGTACATGGTGGGGGAGAAGGGGGGAGGCTGGCCCATGTAGTCCAATCCAATAGCAGAGCTACTGCAGCTCAGATTGCTGAAAAAGTTAATGCTGGTTCCTATATAAAGCTGTCAGCACCTAGTGCATCACAGTTAGTACGGGACTGCTTAGCCCTGCCAGGGTATCCATGCTAACTCATGTCCACAGCCAGTGTAAAGTGTTTACAATGGGCACAGAGCTACAGCAGCAATGAAAGAAAGTGATCTGGATGAATTCAAGAATGGTTTGAGAAACACAACAATGAGTTTGACATGTAGACTTGGCCTCCAAATTCTCCAGATCTATATCCAATCACACATCTGTGGGATTTGCTGGAAAAACAAGTTTGATAAACGAAGGCCTTATCTCACAACTTACAAGACTCAAACGATCTGCTACAGAAGGCTTAGTGCCAGACACCACAGCATTCCTTCAGAGGTCTAGTGGCGTTCGTGCCTTGATAAGTTATGGTGGAAAGTCATAATGTTATAATGTGTATATTTTTAAACAGCAGTAACTGACACTTGAATAAGCTCTCGCTGACCACTGTAGCCACAGGCACCGTGGACCATTTCAACCTCAGTGTTCACAGTCATTCTCAGGTCCGTTAACCCTGTTTTATCTTCCCAGAAGTGGCTTAGCATCTCTCCAACCTTCTAATCTCTACTTTACTGAGAAGTAGGGTGAGTTGAGTTGCCTGTGAGAACAACTTAAACAACATCAGTGTTCTGCTTTGAGGTATGAGGATAACTAGATCCCAAGAGTCAGCTACAGAAGTCGGAAAGGGCTTGTTTTAAAGTTAATTTCTTGATTGTTAAGAATATGTAAGTGCATCAATATCTGGCAAGACGTCAAAACAAAATGGGCAAGATATTATTATTTAAATTGGAGATACTGTACATTGATGAGTTATTGTTTTGAAGTACTTTTATAGTTACAGTACATAGCACTTCTGGCACTGTGGGAGGTAAACGCTTTGGGGTCTTCTGTGAAGCTGCAGTGAACAAGCTCTTGATAGGAACCTGTCCCTTCCTCCCACCTCCTACATTGAGAAAAGTTTCTTCATAGTGTTGTTTTACAGATCATGTTATAGGTAAGGTAAAAATTAAACAACTTCTCTCAATGGAGGAGGAAGCAGGTAGGACCAGATCTTAGCTCCGAGCTTGTTCTCTGTGGCTTCAAATACTTAGAGCTAGTAACCATTTCAGAAATGGAATTTCAGCAGCAGGAAGAGCACGAGGCATCCCTGCACAGAAGATTTCTACAGGACCTTCAGCTTTAAATAGGTGTAAATTATATACATCCCCAATGAAGTAGTGATCTAAAACCACCAGCAATCTTTCAAACATACATGAGATACATAATATCAATGAGAATGCTTTTTGATTTTTGCATTGTGATCTTGCAGTGCTGTTATCTTAGGTTTCATTTCCACCATGAGCACTATTTGCTCGGAGTCAAGATGTTCTCTTTTTGAGTAGGTCCATCTGCAAGCTACCAATATTCTTAACTAATTCTAAAAAATTCCTTAAACCATGCATAGCTTAAGGTTGACCTGCCCATAGATAGATCAAAATTCAGCTGGTTCAAGAGGTTCTCGCTTGACAGAGGTCAATCTAACAAACAACTTATTGAAACTTGTAGGAAAATTATTCTTGATCACCTGGCTTCAGCCAATCAGCTGCAGCCATTGATCAGGGTATTCTGAAAGTGGAGGAGTCCTGCTGCCAGAATGCAGTGGCACAACAGGGAAGATTCCAACACTCACATTGCATATGTGGATGACGGAATCTGTTTGTTTTTGTATCATCCCTCTGGTTTATTGTTACATTATGTAGTTACCTTATCAATACAATATGATTAGATAAGATTTGGAGATAGTGTGGAAAAATTGGGTTTGACAGAATATTTTTGGTTGTAACATTTGTTACAGGTCAGGTTTTATCTTCTAGTCAGATATGTTTGTTTGAATGTCTATTTAGCTTTATGAATACAATTTTGAAAATGTTTTGATAGATGGTAGTGACCCTGTATAGTTCTTGTGATTGCATATGCTTTAATTGTAATGTAATGGAAATTAAACATGTACAACCATATAAAAAAACTTACGGTCACAAATACGCTCTATTTTGCAAGTTATTATTGTTATACAGGATTTATATAGCACCAACAGTTTGCGCAGCGCTTTACAATATAAGGAAGACTATACAATTACAATACATTTAAGTACAGAAGGAATATGAGGGCCTTGCTCGTGGAGCTTATAATCTAAAGGAAGGGGGAGGTGGTTCAAAAGGTGATAGCTGTAGGCGATGTTCTGATGAAGGTGGCTCAAGTACAGTTCTTAGGTGGAGGCGGGGTAGGCTTTCTTGAATAAGTGAGTTTTCAAAAATCACCTAAAGGCAGACAGGGTGGGGGCTGACTGGACATACTGCGGTAGGGAGTTCCAGAGGATGGGAGAGGCTCTGGAGAAGTCCTGGAGGCGAGTGTGGGAGGAGGTGACGAGGGAGCTAGAGAGCAAGATGTCTTGGGAGGAGTAGAGCTGGCGATTTGGACGATATCTGTGGATGAGGCTGGTGATGTAGCTAGGGGCAGTGTTGTGGGTGGCTTTGTATGCTGTGGTTAGTATTTTGAATTTAATACATTGGGTTAGTGGAAGAGAGGGGCAGCAGTCACTGATCGGTTGGTAAGGTGTATCAGTCTAGCAGCAGCATTCATAATAGACTGAAGGGGGGATTACCTGTGTAACGGTAGACCAGTGAGGAGGGAGTTGCAGTAATCAAGGTGGGATAAAACCAAGGCATGGATAAGTTGTTTTGTGGTGTCATTGGTCAGAAAGGGGCGGATTTTGGAAATGTTCCAGAGGTTGAGGCAGCAGGATTTAACCAGCGATTGGATGTGGGGTCCAAAGGAGAGGTTAGAGTCTACACCTAGCACCCTGGCATGAGGGAAAGGGCTAATGGTTCTGCTGTTGATCTTAATGGTAAAGTCATGAGTGGGGGATCAGGGAGGAGGAAATATTACAAGCTTGGTTTTGGAAAGATTGAGTTTAAAGTAGTGGTGTGACATCCATGCTGATATGTCGCTTAGTAGATTTGTGATACATGAGGAGATTAAGAGGGTGAGCTGGGGAATGAAGAGATAGTTCTTGGTGTCATCGGCATACAGGTGGTATTAGAAGCCATGGGAGGTTATCAACTGGCCCAGGGAGGAGGTGTAGAGAGAGAAATGGAAGGGCCCAAGGACAGAGCCTTGGGGTACCTCAACAGAAATAGGAAGAAAGTGCGCTGAGAAGAGTAAGAGGAGAACCAGGAGAGAGTCATAGAGGCCAATGGAGTAGAGTTTACTGAGGAGGAGCAGGTGGTCAACTGTGTCAAAGGCAGTGGAAAGGTCTAGGAGTATGGAGCAATGGCCTGTGGTTTTAGTAGTTAGCAGGTCGTTAGTGAGTTTTAGTAGGGCAGTTTCAGAGGAATGTTGTGGGTGGAAGCTAGACTGTAGGGGATCAAGAAGGTTGTTGTCTGTGAGGTAGCAGTTCATACGGTTGTGAACAAGGTGCTTGAGAAGTTTGGAGGCAACAGGAGCAGGGAGATGGGTCTTAAGGTATTCAAACAGGTGGGGTCCAGCGAGGGTTTTTAAGTATGGGGGTAACCAGTGCATGTTTGAGGAAGGGAAAGGTGCCCATGGAAAGTGAGAAGTTGAAGATGTGGGTTAGAGAATTTAAGAGCAGGAAGTAGGCTACAATAATCATGAGGGGACAGGTGGTGAAATGAGCCTTGGAAAGGAGATTGGTAACTTCCTCTGTGGTAAGAGGGTCGAAGGAGGAGAGTGTTAAGTGTGGTGTTGGGCCTGGTACGTATGTTGATTGGAGGAGGAAGCTTGACACTGGAGATCTTATCATGAATTGTGTCGATCTTGTTCTTGAAATGACTGGCAATCTCCTGTGCAGTAAGTTGGTTGGGGGAGGCAGTGGGGAGTTGAGTAAGGAATTAAGGGTGGAAAAGAGTTGATGAGGATTGAATGAGAGGGTTTTGATGAGAGTGTTGTAGTAGGTTTGTTTAGCAGCGTGGAGGCCGGATTTGTATTTGAGAAGGGCAGATTTGTAGAGGGTAAAGTCTTGCAGGGATTTAGTTTTACGCCATGCTCGCTCAAGAGCACGGCTGCATCTCTTGAGACTTCTGGTGTCATCTGTTTGCCAGGGTTGTGCCAGGCAAGACCTAGTTCTGCATGTAGAGAGAGGACCAAGTGCATCCAGGAAGGATGATTGATAGATAGTTGTTGTAGGCAAATGAGGCCAGGTCTGGGCAGGACAGGGGCAAAATTTTATCATAGAGGCACTCAGTAGCAGAGTGAAGAAGGTCAGGGCTGAGATGGCGGAGGTTTCTACAGGTAACGGTTTGCTGGTTGGAGGCATGGGAGGTAGAAGACAGGAAGAGTGTGAAGCTGCTAAAGTTGTGATCAGAGAGAGGAAAAGGGGTGTTAGAGAGATTAGAGGGAGTGCATAGGTGGGAGAAAACAAGCTTGAGGGTTTTGCCTTCAGAGTGGGTGGTGGATTGTGTCCATTGTGTTCGGTTAAAAGAGGAAGTTAGGTTGAGTAGTTGAGAAGTGGCTGAGGTGTTAACATTGACTGGGATGTTAAATGTCACTGAGGATGATGACAGGCACCTCAGAGGAGAGAAAGTATGGTAGCCATGCCGAGAAGTCATCAAGAAAGCGTGAAACTGGGCCAGGAGGCTGGTAGATGACTGCGTTCCTCAAACAAACAGGAGAAAAGAGACGAATACAGTGCACTTCAAAAGAGCAGAAGGACAGAGAGGGAGGTGTGGGAAGAACCTGGAACATGCTTTCTTGGGAAAGAAGTCCAACTCTGCTCCCTTTTCGTCCACTGGGTATAGGCGAGTGAGTCCAGAGGAGGCCACCATGGGAGAGTGCAGCTGAGGAGACAGAGTCGGAATTCTGGAGCCAGGTTTCGGTATTAGCAGGTAAGTTGAGGGAGTGGGAGAGGAAGAGGTCTTGATAGTAGAAAGTTTGTTAGAGACTGAGGGGGCATTCCAGAGGGCACATAAGAGGGATGGTCTGGCATGTGGAAGCAGGGGAATTGAGATAAGAGAGTGAGGGTTGCAGCTGAAGCTTTAGGGGCAGGGATTAATTGATTGTTTCTCACAAAGCTCTGTGCTGATATACAGTTAGCTCCATATATGTTTGGACATACAGTAGGCACATTTGTCATACTTTTGGCTCTGTATGCCACCATAACAAATTAAAACGAAACAATCCAAATGAATTTGAAGTGCAGACTTTCAGCTTTAATTTAAGGGGTTGAACATAAATATCAAGTATGCATTTAAGGAACTGCAACCATTTTTATACACAGTCCCTCCATTTTCAGGGGCTCAAATGTAATTGGACAAATGCATTTAATCATAAATAAAATGCTCATTTAGAATATTTTGTTGAGAATCCTTGACTGGCAATGACTTCCTGAAGTCTGGAACCCATGGACATTACCAAAGACTGGGTTTTCTCCTTTCTGATGCTTTTCCAGGCTCTAACTGCAGCTGTTCTTTGCTAGTGGGTCTTTCTGCCTTTAGTTTTGTCTTCAGCAAATAAAATACATGCTCAATTGGGTTGAGATCAGGTGACTGACTCAGCCATTGCAGAATATTCCACTTCTTTTCCTTCAAAAGCTCCTGGGTTGCTTTTGCAGTGTGTTTTGGATCATTGTCCATCTGTACTGTGAAGCGCCATCCAATCAACTTGCATTTGGCTGAATATGGGCTGACAGTATATCTCTAAACAATGCAAAATTCACCCGGCTGCTTCTGTCTTCTGTCACATCATCAATAAACACCAATGACCCAGTGCCACTGGAAGCCATGCATGTCCATGCCATCACACTGCCTCCGCCATGTTTACAGATGATGTGTGCTTTGGATCATGAGCTGTTCCATGCCTTCTCCACACTTTTTTCTTCCCATCATTCTGGTACAGATAAATTTTTAGTTTCATCCATCCAAAGAATGCTTTTCCAGATCTGGTCTGGCGTTTTTAGATGTTTTTTGGCAACGTCTAATCTGGCTTTTCTATTTTCCAGGCTTATGAATGGTTCCCAGCTTGCGGTGAACCCTCTGTAATTGCTCTCATGAAGACGTCTTGATTGTAGACTTTGACAATGATATGCCCACCTCCTGGAGAGTGTCCTTTACTTGTCTGGATGTTGTGCATGGGTTTTTCTTTACCACATAGAGGATCCTGCAATCATCCACCACTGTTGTCTTTTGTGGACGTCCATGCCTTTTTATGTTGCTGAGCTTACCAGTGCGTCCTTCTTTCCTCAGAATGTGCCAAACTGTTGATTTGGCCACTCCTAATGTTGCTATCTCTCTGATGGATTTGTTTCATTTTTGAAGCCTTACAATGGCCTGTTTCACTTGCATGGACAGCTCCTTTGAACGTATGATGTAGGTTTGCAGCAATAGATTCCAAATGCAAATACTACACTTAGAATCAACTCCAGACCTTTTACCTGCTTAATTGATGAAGAAATAACGAAGGAGTAGCCCACACCTGACCATGAAACAGCTTTTGACTCAATTGTCCAGTTACTTTTGGTCCCTTGAAAAAGGGGGGATGGCTACTCTTAAGAGCTGTAATTCCTAAACCCTTTCTCCAATTTGGATGTACATAACCTCAAATTAAACCTGAGAGTGTCCACTTTCAGCCCATATCCATTATATTACTATAGATTGAATATGTTTTGGTAAATACCTGAAAAAAAGTGAAATTGTCCCTGTGTCCAAATGTACAGTATATGGACCTAACTGTATGCATAGATACATAATTACAGATTTAATAATCAGATTACCTCAATTTATAAACTATAAAGTGAAGGTCTGATTTAATGCATTCTTTTATTTTTCATTTAAAATTCTGAATTTTTACCAAAGTAAACTACATTTGTTGTAGTTTTATCTTCAATTAACCAAAATGTGCTTAAATCTGCAAAGAATGATATACATCATACTTTCATGTTAGGATCAACTATTTTCTTTTATGATTAACTATTTACTTTACTGCAATCCTTCTCTTGTGCTGTAACTTTGCTTAAGGGTCTCTCCACAGCTCTATCAGACAGTCCATTAACACTAATTGTTTTAAAGGCTTCAGCAGGAACCGAGATTTAAACCATGTATAGGCAGGCTGAATGTACCCAAGTTGATCAATTGCCAGTACAAAGAGCCTTCCAGTTATAGCCACTAGTAATAATCAATGTGTTCTCCTGGCGGAGACGGCTTCCCCTGACACCCCCTCCCCTGGTAGGAGAACACAATGGCTCAATGGGATGGATTCCCCTGTCAACACTGTCTGTGTTGATGGGGAAATTGAGCAATTTTCTTTCCTGCAACCCATGGTTGCAGGAAAGAAAATAGCTCCATCTATGGCAGGCCCAAGTTCACTTTTTACATAAACGCAGGCAAGTTGCTCCAGTGCTTTAAAATACAGTGTGACAGTTGTAAAAATAATGTTTATTGCAAACACCATCCCTGTAGACCTTTTCTATCACCCTTGATATCTGTCCGAAATGTTCATATTCTTACTTTACATTCCTATGTCCTGGCTTATTTGCAGTATATAGCAAGCAAGCACACTTCCTGATTCAGAAGCTGAGTAGGTGCAGTGCACTCTCTCGTAGTGCAGCAAAGACTTTACAGTCGCGCATTCCCACCAGAAATCTCACACTGCTGTATCCTTCCATCTCATACTCTGAGCTACAACGAAAAGGCTACTGAGCCTCCATCTTTGAGACAGCTAAAGAGATTAAGACTTTAGCTATCCCTAAAGAAAAAGGCTCCATGGCCAATTTGTTCTAGGCCATGTGCTGAAAATAATCTCGGACAAGTAAAATTTCAGATGGTCTTTAACTCCCTCCACCACTCTATCCAAGATTTTTTTTTTTTAATAATTTAATTTATATCTTTACTAATACAATTAGAAAGTTCATGGTGGGACCATGCTCAGCAATAAGAAAATAAATTAACAAATCAGGTCAATTAGTAAATTAAAAAATGATGCACCCTAATTTGTGCATGCTGTCCAGTTTGTGGACAATTGTGCAGATAATGAATCTCAGGTGCTTGAATTTCTAAACTTTTGATTTTGATTTCTCACTTCTTATTCATATAAACCAAATTTTTTGCAGTTTCTTATTCTGCTGATTTAATTAATACTTATTCCAAGTTATTCTGTGTATCTAAAGTACATATAACCTTTTTTGTTGTTTTTTTTTTTTTTTTGGATAAAATAGGGCACGGTTAAAACTAGGCATGATCTTTGGTTTGGATTTGGGTTCTGTCCAAACAAATGCAGGTCATGTGAACATTTTAGGTCAATGATGTCACAAGCATCCCAGCCACCTATTGTACATAAAGCTTTGGGGTAGGGAATCTCACAACTCATTAGCGCAGCACTGACAGCTGGGTTAAACATTGTCACAAATTACTACAAATTTTGGATTTCCCGTTACTTTTTGTAATGTAAAAATGATCACCAGGACCAGTAGTAAGGGTGAATCTCTCCAGTGGGGACACAGACAGTGATATATACCAGAAAGAGGTTCTATCCAAAAGTTTTAAAAAGTTTTAAATAAAAAAAGAAAGAAAAACCTGCGCAACTGTATGAAGTGATAATCTAACATTCATGTCTGTGATAATAACTGCAGCTTGTATAATGTACTAACATTATTAAGAAGCAATTTTATCTTAGAGCCGCATTTACCCTACAAAATCCATACCCAATAAACAAAGAAATTTAAAAATGAAAAACATTTTCACTTTCTATACACTTTAAACTTCAGTTATTTAGTATTTCTCTATATTTGTAGATACATGGCTCTCCCCCTTTAACCCTTTCCTGCTGACTGTAAACATTTACGCAGCCTCAAAGAAGTGCGTCTTTATCTGTGGGGTTGTATATATATGTACTTGTGATTGTAATGGGAGTGCACTGCATAGTGCATTCCTAACACGGAGACAAGGCTATCACCAAGAGCTTTGGTTCTCATACTGATCAGGAACTGGGAGGTCAGGTTTCTGATTACCTGATTGCTGTGATAGCCTAGGCTGACTCTCACAGTGATCAGTCACTGTTTGGCCCTCCCCCATGTTTTTTTCTCCTCTTGAATGGAGAAAAAGATACACTGCATTTTTTTATCCATGCTAAAAGAGAAAAATGTAAACAAAGTAGTGTGTGTGAGAAAAAAAACTAGATCAGCGTTTGATCTAGGTCAGTGCTTGGGTTAAGGTTAGGGTCAAAGTCCTTGATCAGAGTTAAAATTAAAGGTCAAAGGTTAGGGTCAGGGTGCTTGAGGTAGGATATAAAAGCAAAATGCACATTATTGTTTATGGGCACTACTACGGGTACAAACAGCAAATATACAGCTATGTGGTATCACTGTGATCATCAGGAGCAGAATTTACTTTGGGTTGTTTTTTGGTGGTTGTAGATTATGGTAATAGCAAAAAATATACAGCTGATAATAAAAAGAAATCTGAAAATATCTATAACTATTTACCACCAAACAAAATCACAATTTGTCATGAAACAAAAACAAGGTATAATCCACCTGGATACACTAAGTAGTTGCAATGATATATACAATTATACTTACACATGTCAAAGTTGCAAAACTGTGTTAAGGAGTTAAAATTTGTTTTACCCTTTGTCATGAAGGGGTTAAAAGTTACGTTCACCTTTTTTTTTAAAAAAAAGTAAAATAAATGCATATATTTTTCAGGTAAAAAAGTTTGCATTTATTATGCTTTTACACTGGAGCCTGTAAAGCATTGCTCTCGCGATCAGCAGATCAGGTGCAATCAATCCCAGGCTCTTGAAGACTCTCAGTGCGCAGTACCTCCGATATGGGCAGGCAGTTACTGATTTGCAGGAAGAATCAATGAACTACCAGAGCACTCATCAGTCCACTCACATTTCATTGACATCTGCAAGCCATCAGCCAACAATACTTGTAGGTCGTTTATTCACAGAACAATGTGAATTAATAACGCGGCCGTGTGGGAGGAGCCGCAAATGGCATTAAATTGTGACAGTGGGCGTGGGGAGAAGATCCCCAACCTGCTATCACAGGGAGGGGGGATCAGGTGTAGAGGAGGTAGGAGTTGGAATATGTCACATGGGGCCCCTGTGTCCTTGCCCAATCTCAAAAAAGCCTATGAAAAAGGCACCAGGGGCATCTCATGGGGCCCCCTACTGACCCTGGGCCCTCGGGCAGTGCCCGAGTTTCCAAATGGTCAGTCCGCCCCTGGGAAGAAGCATTAAATACAATGATACTACATAAATAAAGGATGAATAAAACAAGTAACATTATATTAGGCTTCATTTCCACAACCTAAAATAAAACGATCGCTGTATTTTAAGTACAAAATGATACATTTAATTTAAGTTAATTTCTGGAATGACCTTATCATAACTAATCTGTTAGGAAAAATCTGTTGCACTGAAAAAAAACTCTGCAAGTCACCTGAATGTATTAGGTGTGCCTGAGTGTCATAAGATGAAATAGATCTATCTCTGATTACCTCGCAAACCACCACTGCCCTTCTTGTGGTCTGTGTAGATGCTATCTGATCATGCTCTGATGTACTTGTGGTTAGTAAATGCTGGCATTTCAACTGTGTGAGCTCAGTTCTTCTCCCTAGAGCCTCTTTACCCTTCTGACATTTTTTTGCAAAACTGCCAGAAAAATTCATGCTCACACTGGGATCATTACGCAAAGGTCCTGAGTAAGCAGCTATTAATTAGGGTGATTAGGCCCAAGGCTGCAATTATAAACCACAAGGCACACTTTAGCATCTATTTTCAGTTCTTGTCTTTCTGCAGAGCTAATGTTTCTGAAAGCTTCATTTACCACCATTTACTGATGAAATAAACCATAGTATATTGTTACTGAAGGACAAGACTGAAAGCCAATACCAAATATTGACAGACTATTTCTTGGCATCTTCTTATTAGAAAAGCTATAATCATATATGAGCCGTATAATTATTTAACAGATTCATCTGATCATAATATATTAATTTATAATGCTGGGGTTACGAAAAAATGAAAGATTGAAAATGAAATTTTTAAACCTTTTTAGGTACAAGGCTTGAGGTACATAGCTGATTTTGACTGAGGTTGCAACTTCCTCATAAAGGTATCTGTATTTTTTTGTTAGAGTAATCAAGCTAAATTTATGTAAAATAAACATATGGAGTATATTTAACCACTTCAATACCAGGCACTTTTACCCCCTTCCTGCCCAGGCCAATTTTCAGGTTTCAGTACTCTCACACTTTGAATGACAATTGTGCGGTCATGCAACACTGTACCCAAACTAAGTTTTTATCATTTTGTTCACACAACTAGAGCTTTCTTTTGGTGGTATTTAATCACCACTGGGGTTTTTATTTTTTGCTAAATTAACAAATTTTGAAAAAAAACCCACATTTTTCTTTGTTTCTGTTATAAAAGTTTGTAAATAAATAATTGTTCTTCATAAATTTAGGTCAAGATGTATTCTGCTATATTTCTTTGGTGAAAATAACCCAAATCAGTATTTAATATTTAGTCTGTAGAAAAGTTATAGAGTTCACAAACTATGGAATGTATCTGAAAATTGATCAATTCTGAAGCATTGACAGGCAATCTAATTTCTTGAGGTCCAAGAGTGTCAGAACAGTACAGATATCCCCCAAATGACCCCTTTTTGCAAAGTAGACAGTCCAACGTATTTCATAACAGGCATGATGGGTTTTTTTGAAGTTGTAATTTTTTTGTCATTTTTCGGGGAAAATGAAGAAAATTAAAAAAAATATTTTCAAAAGTTTTTTTTACATACTGTCACCAGTGCAGTACAGCATTATTATTATTATTATACAGTATTTATAAAGCGCCAATAGTTCGCTCAGCGCTGTACATTACAAAAGGGAGACAGAACATGTGACAGAACAATACCAATACAATGCAAAACATGAGGGGATCAAGGGCCCTGCTCTTTCGAGCTTACAATCTAGGAGGGAGGGGGTGGTGGCACAGGAGGAGATAGCTGTGGGGGATGGAGTGGTAGGAAGAGTGGAGGAGGTCGGCAAGTTAGCAGGGGGTGGGGTAGGCTTCCCTGAAGAGATGGGTTTTCAGGGTGCGCCTAAAGGAGAGGAGAGTAGGTGATAATCTGATGGGTTGGGGCAGGGAGTTCCAGAGGATGGGTGACACCCTGGAGAAGTCCTGGAGGCGGGCATGAGAGGAGGAGACCAGGGAACTAGAGAGAAGGAGGTCTTGTGAGGAGCGGAGTGTGCGTGCTGGGCGGTACTTGGATATTAGGTCAGTGATGTAGTTCGGGGCAGTATGGTGGACAGCTTTGTACGTCAGCGTTAGGATTTTGAATTTGATCCGTTGCGCAATCGGAAGCCAGTGGAGGGATTGGCAGAGGGGGGTGGCGGAGACAGTGCGGTTGGAAAGGTGAATGAGTCTGGCAGCCGTGTTCAGGATGGACTGAAGAGGGGATAGCCAGCGGCGAGGCAGGCCAGTGAGGAGGGAGTTGCAGTAGTCGAGTCGTGATATGATGAGGGAGTGGATGAGCTGTTTAGCATCATCATATAACTGGTGTGGCGGTGATCAGGGACACTGACTGGTGACAGTACAAAGAAAAAAAAACTGATAATTAGTTTTTCCTTTTATTTTTTATTTTTTTATTATTTTTATTAAATGTTTTTCTTTTTTAAGATCTCTTTTTCATATTACACTATGACTAAAGTAGTATAATGTTACCATAGTAACTTTGTACTACTTTGGGGAAGTGATCAGTATTTTTTTTTTTACATAATTTGATTGCTTACAGCAAAGTATTTATTTGCTATAAGCAAGCATTTAACTGAATGCAATCTATTCATTCAGGTTTTTTTGTTGTGATTAGCTGTGATTGGCCAAAGCTAATCACATGACACAGATGGGCTATGATTGGCACAGCCTATGCATGTGATCACTGTGACCATTCACAGCTAGACACACTATACAATGGAAGGCATGAAAGGAAGCCATCCATTGTTTACAACTGTCATGTGACCTGCTGTGATTGGTCATAGCAGGTCACATGGTACTGGTAACGAGCCAGGTACACAGATCTGTCTTTGGCTGTGTCCAAGGTACACAGCTGATGACATATCTTGTCACAGCACGGACCCTACGGGCACATGCAATGCGCGGTCTGGGAAGGACGTCATATGAAGCCCTCCTGGATTGACGAGAGTCCCGCCCAGCCTTCATTTTACTATAGGCCGGGCGGGAAGTGGTTAAACATCAATTCAAGGTTTCACATGTAGCTCAAACTAAACCTAAATTTTCAATTTTTCAGAAAATACATAATGCATAAAGTCCATAGTTCTTCATGTTTGTAGTCTGTATTTTCACAAACAATCAAATATGATAACTCAAACACAGCTGTGTAATAGTTTTAGTTATTTGATTACACACTCATAACAAACAATACATGAGGTATAAAACAAGCCCACACAGAGCTCTATGACTGCAGACACTGTGGTGAAAATCATCCTTAAAATTAATTGCAATGAGATTGTTCTCTAAGCCAGCTCAGCTTCCCCTGCTTTCCCCTAAGGCTACTTTCTCACTGAGGAGTTTTTGAAGCATTTTTGTGTTAAAAAAGCACCTGAAAAGTTCAAGAAAAATGCTTTCCTATGTACGTGAATGTACATCTATGTATGTTTTTACACTGAGGCGTTGAGCTTTCGGTGCAGTGTAAAAACCCCTGATGCTTCATCTTTGGGGTATGTTTGGTAATGGCCCCAAAACACCTCTTCCCATTGAAATCAATGGAAAACGCCTGAAACACACCTGAAAATGCCTGAAAAGCACCTCCAAAAATGCTTCAAAAACGCATCTGAAAGTGTTTTTGGTGTAGTTTTTAAGTTATGTGTCCATGTTCAGAAAGTGTGGCAAAAGCGCAATAAAAACGCCAATGCGTTTTTGCTGTTTTTTTGCGGTGGATCAGTGTGAAAGTAACCTTACAGGCTTAGAACTTATAATGGAAACATGGAGCAGGTGCTTTAGGAGGGGTAACAGTGCAAACTGAGCTAGAGAGAGACTTGATTTTGTGTTTCTGCCATGAAACGTGAGCATGAATTGCTTCACAGTGTCTGCAGCTACATAGATCAGTTAGAGCTTGTTATTAAACTTATTTACTAATTTATGAGTATGTAATAAATTGAATGTACACAGCCCAGCCCTTAGTTTGCTTTAGGAGAATATGTGTTTTGTTTTGTTCTTTTTTTGTAAATACGACATGTTGAAAACTAGGAATATTTCATTATTACATTTCTAACCAGCAGCTTATTCTCCTGGCATATTTTAACATTTTATAGACCATTGTTAAAATGTTTCTGTCAAAAAAATTGTTACAGTTCACCTGGCGTACCTTTACATACATTCAGTAGGCTCAAATCTCTGTCAGTCCTGACCTGCAAAACTTTGGCACTTTCTGGTACTTTTGAAACTTTGCTGCTCCCTCCCTACTGCTTCCCATACATTTTTACTGGTCATTACTACGTTGGGTTGCCTCACTGGCCCATGGGAATGCTCAGGAGACAGGATGGCCTGAACAAGTTTTGCTTCAACCACAATTATCTTGCAATCTGCAAATCAAGGTATATTGGAATTAGGACACAGCAGCAGAGACTTGTAGGCTTCTTAATGTACTGTAAAAGGCACCTCCAAATGCCTGCACTTTATATGTAATAACAACTTTGTTTCTAACAGCCCAACTTTAAATAAACTTTTAATAAACTCAAAAGCTAACATTTATTATATTGCAGCTTATCAAGTCTTAGTTGCGATGGCTGTATTTCTTTTCGTTTTTAGGGTTTTTTTCTTCTATTTACATCAGGTGATCCTGTCAGTGAGTATTTTATTTTCAACAGAACAAGCTGTTCTGCAGATGTAGTAGTTTGAGGAATGAGGCAAACCATTTACCACTGACAGGGGTGCACATAATGATCAGCTTGTACTTATTTATGTAAAACATTTATCCCAAAATGAAATAAAACTGTTTACTGTAATTGCTTATAAAGTATTAGCTGGGGTTTGGCTTCAATATATTAGTGTTTTAAATCAGTTTGCATCTAACAAAGTGTAGGAACTCTAATGCACAAAGCATGTTACTGGCTTGATCACCAAGTGAAAACAAAGGGAAAAAAGCCTAAAAAAATGAATGCAGCCGCCACATGTAAAGAACGGTAAGCTCAATATATTACATTTTTGGTTTTGGATATAATACTGCCTTAATTACATTAATGAAATGTACAAATATTTTCTAACTCAATATATGAAGCTAAAACATATGTATACAACTGAATTAGTTATATGTGTGTCTCATACTCCATCTCCATCTGTTTAGATAAGCAATGTGGAGTTTCATTTAAAACAAGAAAGTCTAAAAATAAACAGTTTCTGCTGTGCTTTTTCTTTATAAATTCCATAATTCTTAGTGACATTAGTGCCATGGGTGCACACTGCTTACATATTTATTAGTACAATCTTTTAAATGAATAGTTGCAAACATCAGTTTAAAATGTATCAACTTGAAAAAGTTCAATTGGCCCCAAACTATTATATTTTCCCTCTATGGCATGTTACAATTGTTTGCATGCAAAACATATACAAATGATCAAACAGGTCAGAAAATCTGTCTGTATAATGTTATAATCTGTTCAGTCAATGTTCTGTCAAATGCATCTCAGAAACATATTTTTGTCCAGTAGAAGCATGTGTCATTACCTCATAGCACTTTTCTTAGCATTGAAATAATGTCATGTGCTAAATGTTGACATAAAAGTTGAGGAAAAACATAGAAGAAAAAGATGTGCTCTTGAAGGGTGATATTTTCAAAAACATAAATTGCCATTAATGCACTGAAGGCTATTGAAAGAAGTGACAGTTACCTACCACTTCATGGAACATGCAAAGGTACATTTACCACAGGACTTACTATACTTCTTGGAGCCCTGATGTGGCTGTCAATCATGATGACAAAATTGAATATTCAGTTAACAGCTGTAGATGTTCTGATTGGCTGCAATGGTCTTGTAGGTCTTGCAGTTAGATTTAAAGTGGCATTGGGGATTTGGTGGGAACTAATAAAGGGAACATGTGACACATTTTTTAAT
Source organism: Staurois parvus (assembly GCF_062004578.1). NCBI lineage: Eukaryota > Metazoa > Chordata > Amphibia > Anura > Ranidae > Staurois > Staurois parvus. Next base: position 4,102,765 of record NW_028317816.1, on the reverse strand, counting down.
AAACTGTTTCTATGCTACTGTAAATGTAACCCTAATATATTACTGCTCTGTGTTTCATTTTACCAAAACATATTGTTACAATCCTTTATGAAAATAGGTTTCTAGATAGAAGTCGCAAATCACAAGCTAATGTTTTTTTACCACTTAAAAAAGTTTTGGGTAGAATTACACTTTACGTTGTGATGGGGAGAGGTTAGAACTGCTGTTAGGTTTATTAATGTGTTCCTGTTCTGAGGAATTCCCCTTGTGACATGCCTTGCTGATTGTTGTATATGTGAGCTCCATGAGACATAGGCAATATATTGAAATAAATAATGTAAAGAAGAAATTCAGGAGTGGGATTAGTGTAAACACATAATAGAAGTAGGATAAAAAGTGAGCGCTTTTCAAATAAGCAGCTGTACACTCAAGGCAACCAATGTAAATCCTTAATCAAAGTAACAACAGAAAGTGCAGCGCTAATAATGATGCGAAGTTATGTAGGAGAAATAAATCAACAATGAGTAATGACCAATGAAGTAAAATAAATAAATAACATTAATATACCAGAGGAAGGATGACAAATACAGCAACTACAGGTGGATATATATATATATATATAGATATATATAAATATATGCGCAAACATCCGCAGGGATAACTAAATTAAGAAAGAAAGTCCCCACAGTTTCAGACCGATGCTAGTGCCTTGTATGAATAGGAGAAATGCGCACTCACCGAACGTGCACTATTAATGTGCAGTGTATAAATCTTGGTGTCATCAGGTGGTCATCTGGGTCAACGAATGAAAAGCCCCCTTTCGGGATGGTTATGGTCCAGGGATGAAGGTATTAATTCTCCAGGAGTGTCCAGAGTTCCCCTTTAGGGATAGGTGGGTGCTGCTCTCAGATGGCTCTCAGATGTCAGGAGGCTCCCTCTCTGGATAAGCTGAGTATTGGGGCTTCTAGGAAAATAATAATCCTCCCCACATGGGGTTAGAACAAAAAGGTGCCCACAGTGTAGTGGGTAAAATTAAGTTTAATAAATAAAATACTCCTGGAGCATTAATACCTTCATCCCTGGACCATAACCATCCCGAGAGGGGGCTTTTCATCCATTGACCCAGATGACTACCTGATGAAACCAGGATATATACACTGCACATTAATAGTGCACGTCCGGTGAGTGCGCATTTCTCCTATTCATACAAGGCACTAGCATCGGTCTGAAACTGTGGGGACTTTCTTTCTTAATTTAGTTATCCCTGCGGATGTTTGCACATATATTTATATATATCTATATATATCCACCTGTAGTTGCTGTATATGACTATTTGTCACCCTTCTTCTGGTATATTAATTTTATTTATTTATTTTACTTCATTGGTCATTACTCATTGTTGATTTATTTCTCCTACATAACTTTGCATCATTATTAGCACTTTTTGTTGTTAGTGTAAACACCTACTTTGGGCCAGTTTGGCTCAAACAAATTATCCAGATGCCACTTACATGTGGCTGATGGTGAAGCTGTAATTCATTGTTGTAGGATATGCTACAGACAGTAAGTATCTACTTTTTCTGATGGGTGCTCAGTTGAATTCCCTTCTGTGCACTAAATATAGATTGTCACTCATTTCCACACCTCCACCACTGGGGATATGCCTTGTATTTTTTTCAGAATATAAGAAATTCTCTAATTTATCATGATGTCATCCGCCCCTCTTCTCCACCTTGGTTAATCAAAGAATGCCTTGTTTTCATAGGAAATATCAAAGACTGAGCGGTCTTTGAATGATGAAGGTCCAGGAAGGAGTGGCACTCTATATTTAGTGTACACAGAAGATTTATCGATATTATATTGATATATAGCAATCATCTGGAAAAACTGTGTAGTGCTACCCTCGTAAGGGCTGCTTGTATGTTGACCCAGTTTATCCTTGCTTTAAACCACAGCAAGACGCACATACACACACACGTTGACTCATTGTCTTCAATGACCAGTCTAGGGGATGTTTGTTTTTAGAGTTTTATTGTACTGGGGATAGGGATGGGGAGTCGTAGTATGATACTTCAAAATTAGAACTATTCAATTTGAGGACATATGAACTTATCTCTCCATTGAGCAATTCAGAACTCCTGGCTCAGAGACTTGCTTATAACATATAGCAGTAAGTAGTTTTAGGAGTGAGCCAAGTCGCTTTAGCTGTTGTAGCAGTAGCAGGGTTGAGCTCCTCAGGTACAGTCTATAAGTAATAGAAAACGAGCAGAGTCCTTTGCAGAAGCATCAATTGGACCAGTATTTCAGAACACTAGCCAGTGTTCCCTTTCACAGACCCACACTGACTAACAAGCACCAGAGGGGTAGCAAAGCACACTGAGTCTCCAAGATCTCTCAGTGTCAGTACTCACAAGTCCAAGGTCAGAATTTTTGCCTCCTTCCAATCTTCCAAGCTACTCTCTCTAGTGATACCAGACATATCTTTGGCAGACAGCTCCCCTCAGTCAGCTTACTGGGAAACCAGGGTCCCTCTCTCTAACTTCAGATCCTCAGGTCGACTCACCTGAGGCCACATGGCAGCAAGTGCCAGGCGAGGCACGCCTGCCTCCAGCCTGGCTTGGTGCAATCCACTTCCAGTATGCAATGGGGCCACCTTCCCCTGCAATTGGCCAGGACTGTATACATATTCAAGCTGTTCATTTACCTAGCCCCTACCCATGTTCTGTAAGGCTCTCATAGCTCCTGAAGGCAGGCAGAACTCAAACTCAAACAACACCACAGTATCATGAGCAGACCTGACTAGTCAATCATAACATTCTGTTAAGCAGAATACCACACTGAATTTACCTGACAGCCTCTCTGGTAGGCAGAGAAGCACAGTATGCTTAACCTAACTATACACATCCTAACACATGACTAGGAAGCTGCTACAACTGCAAATCCACCCAGACCAACAAAGATAGAAAAGGAATTCCATAGATATGAAACAAATTCTGAAAATGATTTGGGTCAACATAGTGAATTTGACAACATGAAATTCTTCAATGAACAAATGCATCTGAAACGAAAATGTCTGGGGTGCATGACTAGCTATCACAAAATAAACAGGCCCCAACAGAAATATAAAATTACTCTAGCTCTGGGGGGTGTACAAGTGTGAGAGTTGAAAGAGTAAACTTGGTGATTACAGTCATTTTGATTTGAGGCTTGCATTGGCACTTGGTGCACCAAGTGATTCTGCAAGTAAAGCACTACCTGCTGTAAGGTGAAAACACGTTCTCTGCAGAAAAGAGCCTTGTCACCCTATGCTTCTCTCAGGTACACAGCATGCCCAAGACCTGTTTTTTATAGTTACACTCTGTAGGATTACCCACCGCTGGTTAGAGTGTCAGTTCCTGCAGAATCTTATAATATAAAAAAAAATTAAAATGTTATTTTGCATCAATATTTTCCCTTCATTTAATTTAAAAAAATCTTTGATTTGCCCTTTCTCTTAAGTGCTGTTCTCTACCTTACACTTTTATATTGCAATAACTTGAATTGAATGCATCCATCAGAAATCATGTGAAAAAGTTACCGTAATAATTTTAGATCATAATTAAACCGTACTCTTCTTCAGACTGCTGACTTTTATACATTCTTATGTTGGTTGCCCATTACTAATAGGTTTAAACAGAGGCACTTTCCCAGCTTCCTTTCAGTACATATTTGTTTGGCACTAACATATTGCCTTAGTAAATTGTGGTAAGATAATTGAAATAGTGCCTGATATGATAGCTCTAATTTGATATCAGAGGAATGATGAAAAGGTAGAATAAAAGTTCACCCAGCAAAAAAGTGTGGAGGTAAGCTCTCTGTGCCGGAAATTCTAGATAATACCTGTTCACTCTCTGGACAGTGCCCTCATAATGCAAGAGCAAGTGCAAGCGGCAGTTAAATTGCATTGGCGTACACTTGATGTTCTCCTTTAATAGCACCCAGTAAAAGGCTGAATGGATTCAACAACAGTAGCTGAAAAAAAGTGCAATGAGTCATATTAAAGGAAAATGGAGAAAAGGATACAAGACTCTTCAGTGAACACAATCTTATAGTGTAGGCAATCTATGATAACACCATTTTCATTTCCATTCAGTCCCATAAAATTACTGCTAACATTACAACTCATGCAGAACGCAGATAAATGTAAAAATGTCACAGAAATCTTCCAGACGGGACTTTTAGTTCCACTAGATCACCATCCACTTTTTTACTTGTCTAATATTTCATTATAGGCTTCCATAAGTTAATTTTCTTTCCAGTGACCATGTAAATCACAAATCAATTTTCATTTAAAATGCCTGACTACAGATTGTTCTTGAAAGCTTAAACCACATGCTTGAGTGAATTCCTGGGCATCCTTAATGTACATTAAAGAAATGTTTTGTTTCTTTTTTTTATTCTTTCTAAGGGCAGTTTTTCCTTTGCTACAAGGAGATACAAAAATATATAACTAGGAATATATATATATATAAATATATATATATATATATATATATATATATATATATGTGTGTGTGTGTGTATTTTTTTCTATTTTATGTTTTATTAAACAGAATAGGAATGTGTAGATGTCAATGTTGTATCTCAAAATATAAAGGCATGACAAAAATAGCTAATGGGGCAGCACAGTGGCTAAATGGTTAGCACTTCCACCTGGCAGTACTAGGGTCGCTGGATCAAATACCAACCATGGCACCACCTGCCTGTAGTTTGCATGTTCTCCCTGTGCCTGCATGGGCTTCCTCCGGGTACCCCAGCTTCCTCCCACACCTCAAAGACATGCCGGTAGGTTAATTGTATCCTGTCTAAATTGGCCCTAGTATGTATATGTATGAATGTGAGCTAGGGATCTTAGATTGTACACCCCTTGAGGGTTAGGGACTGATGTGAATGTATAATATATATGTAAAGCACTGCATAAATTGATGGCACCATAAATAAATAAAATGTTATTGAAAAGATGGGAGTGCCACACTAGTGCATACAGTCCATAAAATATTTTATTCTGCAAGGATGACTAAAATGTTTTTTTTTGGGGAGGGGTCAACACTCCCTCTTCATTTATGTAGAACAATAACTATAGAGTGCATGGTTCTGCAGCTATAAGGTATACCACAGAATGCACTCAATAATTTATGAAGAATCCTCAATATTTTTCCTAAATGAAATAGAATTAAAAAAGGGAAAGGCTCAATAGGCAATTGAATACACATGACCCTAGCTAAATAGCATGTTTAAAAGTGCTTCTAAGAAGGGAAAAAAGTGAAAAGAGAAATAGAAGAAGAATAGAGAGGGGGAAAGAAGAAAGAAAGGTCGCATGGAGGAGGAGAAACCGGAGGGAAGCCAAGCGCGGGTTACAAAAAGTGAAAAGTTTATAGATTCCCCATATTGTCCACCACCCAGCCTAGGACAGTCCTGAGAGATATTTCATCCAAGGATCCCAGGTATTTTCAAAGTAGGCCACCATATCATGAAGAATAGCGGTCAAACGTTCATTGATAATAATCCAGGTCAGCTTGACCTACAGGAGGTCAAAGGATACCAAGGGGGATCGCCAGGAGTGTATAATGGATATTCTGGCTGCAGTAAATATAAATGCAATCAGGCGTCTCACATATCTGGGTATGCCTTCTACCGGCTTCCCCAGGAGGGCCTGAAGTGGAGATTTGATAAGATTAACCTGAGTAAGTGAATATATAAAATTATATGTGCAAATCCAGAATCACTTTACTTTGATACACGTCCGCCACATATGGAGAACCGTTCACTCCTGTCCACAGCCACGGAACCAGCTGAAGGAGGCCCCCTGAACAAAAGATGCCAAGTGGGAGGGCACCAAATACCACCACAAGAAAACCTTATGATTAGCTTCGATCAACGAAGTATTGATATCATTTTTGGAATTAAGCTGCGCCAGTTTATTCTATACCACCACCTCTAATACTTCCCCCAGGTCTTGTTCCCAACATTCTATATAGGGTAACTTGGAGGAATCCATTTGTAAGAAAGCGCATATCATGGATATATGACCAATGTGTTTATCTAGAGTTCTACAGAGATGTTCCATTGGAGTCAATGAGGACAAGTCACTAGTGCTTCTAAAGGTATGAAGAAAGTAGGGTTTTTGTGAGAGGCGATAAAGTTCCTTAGTGGTGAGGTGATGTTGCTCCTGAAATACTATTCGAGGTATGGGGCCTCTATTGTCACAAAAATCTGCCAAACAAGGAAAACCTTTATTTGTCCACCATTCAAAATCAGGGGGGCTGAGTCCCGGGGGGAAATGCCAGATTGCTCAATAAAGGAGATAGAGGAGTGTGGGGGGGATTTAAAGCCATGCTTATTCGCCAATCTATCCCATAAGGAAAGGGAAAATGATAATGTGGGACACAAAATTTCAGCCATATCATATGCCTGATCGGGATGTTAGGGACAAGGGATGATTCCAAATGCATCCACAGGGGATGGACGTGTTTAGAATGATAGTGTATCAATGGGACCAAATGAGCAGCATAAAAATATTTAGATAGGTCTGGGGCCCCTAGTCCTCCCATCAATCTCGAAGCAAAAAGTGTACATCTATTCACCCTTGGGCTCTTATTTCCCCATATGAATTTTAACACCTTCTGTTGGAAAATCTGTAAATCAGACATGTTTATTATATGCAAGGTACAAATTTAGGATTAGGATTTTAGGCAAAGTATTCATTTTTACAACCTACCGAACCATGATGGGGGATGGATGGCCCATTTGGAAAGATATCCCTGCAGTTTTATAGGGGAGGATAATTTTGTTGATACAGGGTGTCCACGGAAGAGGTTAGATTAATTCCTAGATAAGGAAGCGTGTCCGCTTGCCATTTAAAAGAGAAGCTTTGTTGTAAAAAATGAGCTGTAGAGTCATCCGAAGTTAAGTTGAGGGAAAGGGATTTATTATGCTAGACCCTAAGACCAGAGATCGCTGAAAAACATGACAGGTCACTATACAGGTTAGGTATCGATGTGGCCGGGGATGTCAAGAGCATTAAAAGATCATTCGCAAATAGAGCGCACTTATGTTCCCTGTCAACACTCGGCATACCCGAAACATCCGAGTTATTCCTAATTTTAATGGCCAGGGGCTCCAAAGCCGGGACAAATAAAATAAGGGCTAGTGGGCATCGCTGTCGAGTGCCCCTGTGTATGGAAAGGTAATCCGACCCATATCCCTTGACCGACAATCTGGCTATTGGTCTGCTATATAATGTATGGAGAATTGTGAGAAAATTCTTGCCAAACCCATAGCGATCCAAAGCTTAGAAGAGATAATCCCAAGACAGGGAATCAAATACCTTATGAAGGTCAAGGGATAAGAGCATAGCTTTCTGTGTCCCTCTGCCGTCCCAATTAGATTTGAGTGTGGAGATAATATCAATCAATCACCTTGTTTGATCAAGTGCATGTCTATTGGGAACAAATCCCACTTGGTCCAGATGGATATAACCTGCTAGAAAGGAATTCAATCTGCATGCCAATATCTTGCTCATATTCTTAAGGTCTACATTAATAAGGGAGATTGGTGGATAATTCGCACAGTCACTCTGATCCTTGCCCAATTTATGTAGAACGTGTATGAATGCATTATTTTCAAAGCATGGAAGTGGGGTACCCTGGCGAATGTCATTGAAGAAAGAGCATAGATGGGGGGTTAAGACCTCGGAATATCTCTTATAATAATGGCGCGAAAAAATATCCGCTCCTGACGCCTTGGAGGAATTCAGGCATTTTATTGCCTCTGCAACTTCCTCAGCCCGAAAATTCCCATTCCATGAGCTCCATATGAGTTGGAATGATACGTGGTAATTTGAAAGAAAGTATCAATTCTGGATTGGTTCCGGTTGAGAATAAAGTTTACAATAGAAGTTAAAAAATTTAAGCACCCTCAACTGAGGATTCTGAGATCTATGTCCGTTACTCAGGCGCAGTTCGGGTAAGCTGTGGCACAAGCTTCCATGCAAGCAGAGTATGGGCTTATCTCCAAATGTATAAAAGCGATGTTTCGACCAGCGGACATATGTTTCGGCTTTTGTAGTTAAGCTAAAATTAAGGGATGTTCTTGCCACGTCTATTTTATGTCTAATGTCTAAAAGGGAGTAACAGGGATAGAACAAAAAGGTGGTCAATGCGCTATTATGGTTTATGGACATGTGAGTAATAATTATAATCTCTCATCATACATATGCAGTAGGCGTGCTAACTTGATGCTCTGTTTTGGGGAATGCTTCAAGGTAGTCTTGAGGGCAATAGATTTGTCCAGAATTTGGTCTAACGAAGTATTGTTATCTCCTCCAAAGATGATGTGGCCTGCTGCGTGCGGCATCAGGGCCTCCAACATATCCTTGAAAAAGGATGTTTGTCCAACATTTGGGGCGTAGTATGTAATAAAAGTGACCACATGCTCATTAATTTTCCCATTCGCTAAAATAACCAATCTAGAGGTAAAAGGCACCCGTTTAGCAATTCAGACCACAACTCCTCTCTTTTTATCTAGACCATTGGACAGGTAATATGTGGGGTATTTATCATTTAAATAAATGGGGTGTGATTTCCAAGAGAAATGAGTCTCCTGTAGTAGAAGGACATCTATCCTAATTTATGGTAATGTTGGAACACCAAGGTGTGTTTGTTTGGGGAATTAAAGCCTTGGACATTATGAGTAAGTATTTTAAAGTGTGGGCTATTTTAGTCATAATGGTTCGGCAGTTTGTACTTGCCTGTTGTAGTCCCTGCGCACTCCAACGTGGGCTGCCCAGTCATCCCCCAATCCCCTGTGTCCTGGTAGGAGTGAAGGTACTGAAATGAGGAAGAAACTAAGGAAGAGAAGAAATAGAAAGGAGGATTAAGGAAAATAGCAATAGTTTGTCCCCGCTGCCTGTCAATTAACAGGCCGCGGAACGTCATCAAAACAAACTTCCACATCACAAAAACAAAGGCTGGTTGTTGGGACCAGCACCCCACTGTCTAAGGTGAGGTTGCTGCAGCAAGTGGCTAGAGGCAAGTTCGCAGTAAGTGGCATGCGGTTCCGCCTAGGCACATCATAACCTTCAACGCATATCGGGAGTGCAGCAAGAAGAAAGAGGCCAAGCTTCCAACTATTAGGAGCATACATATCCCGATAGGGATTCTACTCCCCATAAAATCTAAGCCACAATAATAATAACAATAACAACAGCTCCAGTGTCATTTTAAAACTAAGCCTCCCCTACAACTTTTGGAAATGGCAAACAGGAGGAGGATGTACTCCGAACCCCAACTAGCAGCATCCTCAACAAAAGTTCCACCTGAGGTGGCAGGGAAATTGTGTCAGTCCCCTCTGCGGTATTCATGGAGGTAACCAGGGCTTCTTGGTGGCCGATCTAGGAGGCTGTGACCATAAGGGAGAGACTGCTCTGGATGGAGATGTGGATGATCTGGTGGGGGGAGGGTTCTGTGAGATCAACCCCAGGTCCATGAGGATCCCCTCCTCTTCCTTAAGACTTAAAAATGAGTATGGCTTTCCTTTGAATGTAAAGGAGAGCCAGAAGGGAAAGGACCAATGGTATTTGATTTAACAACTCAGTAGCTGCAATACCAGTGGTTTCAACGAACGTCTCTTCTGAATGGTCTGTGGAGAGATGTCATTAAAAAGTTAAATTTGATGACCTTGTAGGATGAGATCCTGTCTGGTTCTGGCCGTCATCATTATTCTTTCTTTGATCCTGTAAAAGTGCGGCTTGACAATGATGTCTCTGGGTAGACCATCAGATCTAAGAGCCATCGAGGCCCTGTGAAAGCGATCCAATTCCTGCTGATGTGGTGTAATATCTGGTATTAAGTCCTGCATCAGGGTGTGTATAACTGGCTCTAGATCCACTACAGATTCCGGAAGAACTCTGATCCTGAAGTTATAGCATCTGGATCTATTCTCAAGGTCTTTAATCTTAGCTTAAGCCTGGTCCAGTTGACCCTGTAAAGTTGTGATCAGATTAGAATTCCGGTTAACCTTTTGAACCGTGCCATCCAATTTTGATTCAATAGAGTCCAGTCTGTCCCCTATACCTTGAAAGTCCCTTTTAATGTCAGCGGTTATAATGGTGTATGCTTTGGATAATTCTTGCTGTAATAGTGTGGAGACTCTTGCTATAAGCACCGCATCCCAGGAGTATGAAACCGGTTGTGCTAAGGGTGGCTGTTTAGTGGAACTAGTCTGAGTTAGAATGATATCTGCTAGTTCTGCCATATTTTTGTCCATAGAGGAGGCTGGGGAGGCAGGTGAGGCCAAGCTCCCCATATCTCCACCAGGTGACAGGAGACACGGAGAGAACAACAGTCCACCCAACTAAAGTGAATGCTGTAGGGGTGGATCCTCCTGGGATTGTGATGAGAAAGGATCTCCCATTATATCGGTTGGAGATGGAGGAGATGCAGTCTGTTGCAAATGGGATGGCTGGACGCCGCCACATGGCGTCTCCTTCTGCACCGGCACCATCTTAGCCGGAGGGAGCTGCTGTGGGAGAGGAGGCTGGCTGGGTGGTCTGAGTTGGCTTCCTCTTCGCCACACCCATTGTCTACCAGTGCATTGTGGGTCCCCCCAGGCAAGGGTACCACCGCTGAAGCCTCTCCTCCGCTCCCCTCTGCTATTTTTAGCTCGGATGTCCAAGGACATGCGAAGCACGGTTCATAACCTGTCCCGGCGCCTAGCACATGCGCACTCCACATACAAGCATTTTAACCACTTCCATACAGGGCACTTTTACCCCCTTCCTGCCCAGGCCATTTTTCAGGTTTCAGTGCTCTCACACTTTTAGTTTGGTGAAAATAACCCAAATTAGGATGTATTATTTAGTTTGTAGGAAAGTTATAGAGTCCACAAACTATGGTATATATTTGAATATTGATCAATCTTGAAGTACTGATGGCCAATCTAATTTCTTGAGGCCCAAAAATGTCAGAACAGTACAGATATCCCCCAAATGACCCCGTTTTGCAAAGTAAACAGTCCGACGTATTTCATAAGAGGCATGGCGAGTTTTTTGAACTTGTAATTTTTTTGTCATACTTTTTCAGAAAATAAAAAATTACAAAAATTATTTTCACTATTTTTTTTTTACATACTGTCACCAGTGCTTGTACAGTGTCATCATATAACTGGCGTGGCGGTGATCAGTGACACTGACTGGTGCCAGTACAAAAAAAAAAATATATAATTTTTTTTATTTTGTTATTAGTTTTAATTTTTTATTACATTTTTTTCTCTTTTTTTAAGATTTTTTTTTCATATTTCACTATGACCAAAGTAGTATAATGTTACCATAGTAACATTGTACTACTTTGGGGAAGTGATCAGTTGTATACACACTTGTATACAATGGATGGCATGAAAGGAAACCATCCATTGTATACAACTGTCATGTGACCTGCTGTGATTGGTCACAGCAGGTCACATGGTACTGGAAACGGGGCCAGTACACAGATCTGTCATCGGTCGTGTCCGAGGTACACGGCAGGTGAGCGATCGCGCCACAGAGCGGCCCTGCGGGCAGGCAAACTACACATGCCTGAAAGGACGCCATATGGCATCCACCCGGAGGGACAAGGTGTTTTACCGGCCGCCATCTGGCTATAGGCAGGGCGGGAACCGGTTAATACAAGAATTAGGAGACCACAAATGACAAAGCTGTGTAAAATTGGCAAGTGGTAGGGCAATTTTATTCAGGGAGAAATGGCCTAACCAGTGTATACCTAACTTTTATTTTTACTATGGGTTGGTGACTGGGGAAGAGGAGGTTAATATGTGGGGGTTTTTTGGTGAAAGGGTAGTGGATGCTTGGAATAGACTTCCAGCAGAGGTAGTGAGTCAGTCAACAGTAAGTGCTTTCAAACATGCTTTGTACAAACATAGATCTATAGAAAATAGTTAATGAAAAAAAATGGCATGAACAAAAATTGATAAGGGATCATCGGAACCCATTTATGGCTCCACAGAGCACATTGGTTTGGAATGTAGTGGAAATAGCAATGTCTGTTTTCCCTGAGTTGATCCAATCTACATTGGGAAACAATTTTGCCACTGCTGGCACAATGACTTTTGGTTTCTTTTGGTGAAACAGAACCAGATTAAAAAAAAATAAAAAGAATAGAAAAATAAATAACATGTATTTTTAAATAAATGGGCAGACTTGGTGCACCACTTTTTCTGTTGCCTATGTTTATTTGTTTTAATGCAGTTTTTCTTATAGCAGTTCTGATCCTTTCACATGCCATCCAAAAATAAGGACAGTTTTGATTAAACATAAGCTTTAAGACAGAACACAGAAAGCTTTTTTTTGTGTACTTTAATTGGTTCTCCCACTTGCATATTGGTATCACTTGTGTATTATTTATTATACAAAGTAAGGAAATAAATCAAAATATTTTTTTGAGAGTGGACTTTCATTTCTATTATATTATTATTTGATTTATACTGAATGTGGTTTTATTTTTTCATCATATTTGTGATTTTATTTATTGATGTTGATATTATTGTAAATCAAAAACAGAGTTTGTGGCGGAACCGTTCCGCCTGGGCTTCCTCGTGCGGAGCTATATGTCACACCCAATGGTCCTCTTTTCCAGCAAGTCTTCCAGCACTCTCCCAAGGCAGATATTATAGCTAAAAAACCCTCCCTTTTGCTCTACCCAAAACCACGAGTCGGAACTTCGTGTAGGGTGAATAATGACTGACTCTTTAATAAACACAGCTCAGTATATACAGCTTCAACCCCACCCCCACCAGACAGCCTGGCACCGGGTTTTCCCCACCCACAACAAACCCTACAACTAACAATGCAGTATGAACTCTATTAGAAGTGAAAGACTACAAGGTCACATTTCCCTAAACAAACAGTGTAGAATGTCTGTGAAACATGTCCAGCTTTACAAAGGGGAGAAAACCAGAACAGAAAGGGCAAAATATGATCACACAGGGACGATTCGTCACAGAGTTGATTTACTAAAGGCAAATAGACAGTTCACTTTGTAAGGGAAGTTTCCCCAGTGCTTAGTGAATGAGGTGAAACTCTATTTACTTCGATCATACTTCAATCAAGCACATATACTGTTTTTTTTTCCTTACATGTGATTGGGCATTCTTTGCAAAGGGAAATTTCACCATATTCACAATCAAGCCAAAGTGCAACTTCCATTGCAAAGCTAAAAATCTGTTTAAATCAACCTCAATGTCTTACAAAGTTTACTTGTAGATGGTGAGTTGGATGGTAGATGGTACTGTTTTTGAGTTAACTTAACCGCCTGATACCTTCGCAGATGCCACTGGGACGAATCACTTCCACATAAAACAATTTATTAATTGTGCCACTACTAGGGTTATATATATGTTACAATGTGCATGTGATAAAATCTACATAGGTAAAATTAAACGCCCATTACGGGTATGTATCGCAGAACACATCAGTAGCATATGTAACCATCATGAATGCACCCCAGTGGCCGAACACTTTGCTCTGGCACATCATTCATCACCCAGTGGATTACCAGTAAAAGCAATATATGCTTTAAAACTCTCTACTAGAAGAGGAGACTTTGATACCATACTATTACGTAAAGATAAAGAGTGGATTTTTAAACTGGGGTCATTGGCACCCGTCGGGATAAATAATGAGTGTAGCCTGCAAGTATTTTTGGAACCTTAATTTTTGGCTGTGTCTCATTATTCTTCTTTTTCTCCATTTTTTTTTTCCTGCATATGGTTCAGACGGATTTAATTTTTGGATTTGGTGTTATTATTTTTTATTTTCCATTTGGTTAATTATTGTTTAATTTTTGATTTAAATATATTCTTTTGTATTACATTTAATATGGATTTTCCTCTCACACATATGTACACATAAATGTTAGAATATGTTGCTTAGATGAAATGTGATATGCCCCTGTATATCAGATACATGACTCTTTATCCGGATTGATGATTTCTCTGTGTTTTGATTTCTTATATTCATCACCTTCATTTGATGTTGACAGGGGCCATGATATGGAGGATAACTGAAAACAAGGCTCGTATGGGCTATAAAAACCCCCACAAACATGGCTTCCCCATCCTGAAGAAGCCCACGTGACCCGGTAGGTGAAACGCGTTGACATCACATCCTCACGCTCCCGGAATCCCGGCCTGGCCATCCAGTGAGCCGCTCTGCCTGCCTGTCTGTTCCAGGATGTGTATGTCGATACACATCACGCTTATGCACCTGCGGTCAAGCCATTTCTCGTTCTAGCCGCTCCAATGCCTGCTCTGCATTATTTGATACACCAACCACCTTTGAGCTGTATATTTAGCCATAGGTGATATTACACAGCCTGGCCCTTCAGTTGTGAGCTCTGGAAAGTCTGGACCAGAGTATTTACTCACAGATGACATTGCTGGGGCAATGTCTAGATACCGATTTTCTGGAGGGAATCCACAAAGGCCATGGAAATACATCATGACATCATGACATGATTATTACACAGCAGCTATGGTAATTCCACGACCACACAGCAAGACCTGTAATGTGATGAGAGTATTCCATTTTTGACAATACAGTGATGTGATCCTATTACAGCATTTATGTATACTACGTGATCTCTGCATCATCTGATACTGGTGCTTGCTGTGTGCCATCACACTGTTATACTATCTCATAGACTACTATATTTGTGATTTTCATCTGTATTGATGTGATCACCAGTAGTTACTATCAAGTGTTTGCCATATCATGATTGAAAAGGATTTTAGAATTATCCTATCCGTATTGCTGCCATACTGGTGTTATTTCATCCCTATTTGAATTGCACCTTTTGGTGCCAGATATGTGATTTCTTAATGGTCACTATTGGCAACCATCACATTGTCAGTTGTGTGACCTGACCTGACATATGGAACTCATTCCATGCGTTTAACGCCAGCACACTAGTGGTCTCTTTGTTGAATTTTGACCTTCATCTTATTATTATGCCATTACAGTCTGATCATCTATTGATGTGCCTTACCTCAATATATTGAAGCACCTACTCCCTGCCTCTCCATATTATTCATTAGCATCCGTGATGATGCAGGACTTGTCCTCACCATGAGGTTATCGCTACATTTGGAGAAGTAGGTAGGTGGGAGTGAATTCTACCCCAAATGGAGATCCATCTTTAGATAATTGAGGACACTCTATGTTTCCATCTATGGTTCCATTTACTTACTTTGTCTCTTAGAGGCCAACTTAAGTAATATAATTTTGTTGATTATATTTTTGAATCCTTTTTCCATCTGTCATTTTTCACCATTTCTATTCAGGTCTATCCTTCTTGTCTCTTCACTCTCCAGATGCATGCCAGTAGTGTCAGGATCTTGTAGCGTGGGCTACTTTCTTCAATTTTTCCAGTTTTATTGTCTGGGTGTGGTGAGGGTGTCAGACATTTTCCATTTATTTGTTTAACTTTTAGATTTCTGTAATAAAGTTTGGTTTTTCATTTCAACCGTGGCTGTCCTCATTGGAACTCCTTTGCCAGTGGATCTCTTTCCCTGGTTTTTATTTTTTATTTTGTCCACATTCACTAGGTTCCGAGGATACCACTTTTTGTACTTCAAGTAGTGAGTGTTGTATTGGAGTTACCCTATTTTAGGGACTTTAGTTCTTAGATTTATAGAATTTTTTCCGACTAGGCAGCCCAGTTTTTTATTTATCTTGCTATATTAAACTTAACTGCCTCCCGCCCGCTATATAAGGAAATGACGGATGGGTGGTGGTTTTCTCAATCTGTGAGGACGTCATATGACGTCCTCTGACTCTAACTGCGTGTGCGAGTCCCCGAGGGAGTGCAGCGCTGTGATCGGTAGTGCGCCTATGAGTGCTGACAATCAGTGCCACCTATCAGTGCCAGTCAGTGCTGTCTATCAGTGCCCGTCAGTACCACCTATCAGTGCCTGTCAGTGTCGCCTTACAGTGCCAGTCAGTGCCGCCTATCAGTGCCAGTCAGTGCTGCCTATCAGTACTGCCTTTCAGTGCCCATCAGTGATGTCTGTCAATGTCCACCAGTGATGCCTGTCAATGCCCATCAGTGCCTCCTACCAGTGCCTCTTCATCAGCGCCGCATATCAGTGCCCATCACTGAAGCCTCATTTGCGCACATCAGTGAAGGAGAAAAATTACTCATTTACACAATTTTATAGCAGAAACTAAGAAAAAAACTTTTTTTCAAAATTTTCAGTTGTTTTTGGTTTGTTTAGCAAAAAATAAAACACCCGGAGGTGATTAGATACCACCAAAAGAAAGCTCTATCTGTCTCAAAAAAATTATACAAATTTCTTACATGTACACAGTGTTGCATGACTACGCAATTGTCATTCAAAGTGCTACAGCGCTGAAAATTGGCCTGGGCAGGAAGGTGCTGAAAGTGCTTGGTAGACAAGTGGTTAAAGTAGCTATCACCTAATATTCTTTTTGGTATAATTATGTCCATTTTCTCTATCCAGACAATGCTCCAGTTCCCAACTACACAGATGCTTAAGACTGATTTTGAACCTTTAGCAGAATTACAACTTAAAGAATTTCTAGCAAAAACACCAGATTTTGAAAATCATGGAATACACAGTGTTATTTTTATGATGATGTGTGTGATAAATAGAGTGTTGTCATCAGTGAAGTTTATGAGTGAGGAAGAATGCACAGAGGCGTCAAAGGGATACATTTGTGCATCATCACCTTCATATAACAGGTTACAGTAAACAGGAATGAAATGGGCATAATACTAGAACTTCTCTGAGATATGATTTCGTCTTTTTCACAGGCAAATGGACTGCAAAGCTCACTGCAGTCTTGTGTCTAAATTAGACATTACATTTGATTTCCATTATGCTGCCAATGAGCTATGAGTTTTTCCAGCACACTTCCACTTCATGTCATCCAGAATCCTTTCCACTTTGTATCTCTACTACCTCCCAGTTCATAAATTGCATTTCTCCATGATTTCCAAGATTTTCTGCTTGAAAAGTTACATAGCTTTTTTGTAATTCAAGTGCTGAGGATGGAACAAGTGAAATGTACCAGGTTCAGTGCAAAATGAGTGCTGAGCTTTGCCATTACAAAAGTAAGATTATGTATTTGTATAACATCCCGTATATGCCTGGGTTTTAGAACATTCATCATTTCTTAGTTGTCAAATTCATAATTTACAAGTCATAATGAAGATACCTACCACATTGTTTCTAGCTGCAATAACACGATACTGTGTGAATCAGACTATTTTCACTACCCTAGACATTATTTGAATATAGACTTAAATTGTAACAAATATCAATAGCAGAAACATGTTTAAAACAGATATATGCTTTTTTTAACTTAAATTCATGCTAAAGTTTCGTTTTTTTTTTTTGAAATAACAAACAGGTTATACTTACCTGCTCTGTGCAATGGTTTTGCACACAGCATCCCCGATCATCCTCTTCTGGGGTCCCTGGCCAGCACTCTAGGCTCCATACCCACCTCACTGCCGAGTGTCCCCAGAACAAGCGGCTTGCTCTGGGGGCACTCATGCATGCTTGCTCTCAAGTCCTGCTCTGTATTTCCATAAGACATACAGAACAGAACTTGGTCCCACCACCTGCTCCTTGCCACTGGCTCTGAATGACAGCAGCGGGAGCCAATAAGGAGCATGAGATTTGAGACAGCCTCGGCACTCGTGAACAGCGCTGAAGCAGGGAGGCTGTGGGGAAGCTGCATGTAGAATGTCTTTTACCTTACTGCACACTGTAGAATGCTGTAAGGTAAAAAAGAAACCTTCTGCCTTCACAACCACTTTAAATCATTGGGGATGAGGGAATCTCTGCAATCCTCACAGCTGGTAGTTACAATAAACCTCATGCATAGTACTAGTAAAGGGCTCCACTCAGCCCTCTAAAGATCGGGGAATCTTGGTAGTAACAAAAGAAAAAACACAAAAGGGTGCACTCTCCTCATGCATTACCGGTGTAAAAAATGAATTTATTAAAAATGTAACAAGTGGATACTCACAAAAAGATATTGAAAACAGATATGGAGCCAAATGTATCAATCCCACACAATGGGGGTCCTGTGGTACAACTGCCTGGTTGGAATGGCTAATTTGGCTCCATGTCTGTTTTCAATAGCTCTTTGTGAGTATCCACTTGTTACGTTTTTAATAAATTAAAATAAGTTAATGTGTAAATAATAATTTTAATGATCACATCTATATCTGCTTTATCACTCACTCTCTCACCTAACCAAACACCTATAACATCTTACCATTTCCCCAAACACTTAACTCTCTAAAATATGCTCTGGTATAGCTGCCACAAAAATATACTTACTTACTGTATATAAAAATGCAACTACCTGTATTAATACATATAAGAAGGTCCTCTTTGATTATGTCCCACGTGGGCAAAATGCATTATGGGGGTTCTTCTATGGGTGGAGAACCAAGCTGAAGCTAATTTTCATCAACTTTTACTATTTTAGCTTTACAGTCTACTGATCCTATGTTCAGCTGAGTTTTACATCCCAACCAGCACCAGCATAGAGTGTCACTAGCCACAGGACTCTCCTCCTGGATCATTAGAGTGATATTGTGTTCTAGTTTACCCTACATTGCTAATTTAACTTCACAAACACAATCAAATTCAGAGATATTGTATATATACTGTATATATATATATATATATATATATATCCCTCCTAGATTGTAAGCTCGAAAGAGCAGGGCCTTCAATCCCCTCATGTTTTGCATTGTATTGGTATTGTTCTGTCACATGTTCTGTTCCCCTCTGTAATGTACAGCGCTGAGCGAACTATTGGCGCTTTATAAATACCGTATAATAATAATAATAATATATACACTGTATATCCAGAAAGTCACTCAAAACAGCAGTGTTTTGGAAAGAGCATTATCGAAACATTGACAATAAACACACTCCTGTTTTCTATCTTCATCCTGTGCAAGACTGGTGCGTGCCTCTACATCAGTTTTGGATTTTAATGGATTTCTTTGTGGGTAAGCTCCTGGGCATTTACTTCAAACATAAAGTGCCATGGCTACCCTTGGAACAGTATATATATATATATATATATATATATATATATATATAGATAATTTGGGGGATTACGCTCACACTGGTGCCATGTAAAATCAAGGTCAGTCTTTATTTTTCAAATAGCGATAACAAAAACAGCTTTCTGGCAGCAAAGAGAAATAAAACTGTCCCAGTGGAATAATAGTCCTTCACTCAAAATAGTCTTTGTGGCTTACCACCATCCACAGAATAGGTCATTCCACAGAACTGTCACTCCATGGCCGTGTCCTCGCCTTTCTCTGAGGGTCAAACACAGTGCATAGCAACTCCAACAAAAATGGCTCAGCAGTTTAGGAGCAGACACTGTTTTCAGCCATGTATCTTCCTGCACACAGCTCACACAGCCCCCCTGCTAGGTGAAGGCTATGCCCTTAACACACCTAATCTCCCAGATGAGGTAATTAACCCTTTGTCTCTCAGGGTGAGAGGTTGGAGGCTCATCCCTCCCATTAACTCTTAAAGTCTCCAGACTCCAAGAACCCATAACAAACAAAAGAAACACAGGAGAAACTGCTAACCAATGTCCCATCTTGTTTGCATTTCCCTGAAATCTCACAACTAGGGCTCTCAAAAGGGACAAAATTAATGCACCTCCATGACATATCCTTGGTGCCTTCTACAATATATATGCACACACTATATTGCCAAAAGTATTGGAACACCTGACTTTACACGCACATGAACGTTAATGGTATTCCAGTTAGTCCATAGGGTTCAATATTGAGTTGACCCACCCTTTGCAGCTATAACAGCTTCAACTCATCAGGGAAGACTGTAGGTAAGGTTTAGGAGTGTGTCTGTGGGAATGTTTGACCATTCTTCCAGAAGCGCATTTGTAAGGTCAGACACTGATGTTGGACAAGAAGGACTGGCTGGCAGTCTCTGCTCTAATTCATCCTAAAGGTGTTCTGTCAGGTTGAGGTCAGGACTCTGTGCAGGCCAGTCAAGTTCCTCCACCCCATATTCACTCATCCATGTCTTTATGGACCTTGCTTTGTGCACTGGTGCACAGTTATGTTCGAACAGGAAGGGCCCGTCCCCAAACTTCCCACAAAGTTGGGAGCATGAAATTGTCCAAAAGGTCTTGGTATGCTGATGCTTTAAGAGTTCCTTTCACTGGAACCAAGGGGCCAAGCCCAATCCCTGAAAAACAACCCCACACCATAATCCCTCTCCACCAAACTTTACACTTGGCACAATGCAGTCAGGCAAGTACTGTTCTCCTGGAAAGCGCCAAATCCAGAAACGTCCATCGGATCAGACAGAGAAGCATGGTTTTTCACTCCAGAGAACACGTCTTTACTGCTCTAGAGTCCAGTGGTGGTGTGCTTTACATCACTGCATCCGACGCCTTGCATTGCACTTGGTGATGTAAGGCTTGAATGCAGCTGCTCAACCACAGAAACCCATTCCATGAAGCTCTCTACACACTGTTGTGCTAATCTAAAGGCCACACAAAGTCAGGAGGTCTTCAGCTATTGACTCTGCAGACAGTTAGCGAGCTGAGCTGACCCACTACCTACCACTTCGTGGCTTAGTTTCTGTTGTTACCATTTATTTCCACTTTGTTATAAATCCATTAACAGTTGACTGTGGAATATTTAGTAGCAAGGAAATTTCATGGATGGACTCATTGCACAGGTGGCAACCTATCACGGTACCACGCTTGAATTCATTGAGCTCCTGAGAGTGACCCATTCTTTCACAAATGTTTGTAGAACTAGTCTGCATGGTGCTTGATTTTATGCACCTGTGGCCATGGAGGTGATTGGAACAACTTAATCCAATAATTTGGAGGGGTGTCCCAATTCATTTGGCAATATAGCATATATATATATACACACACACACACTCACAGAGTATATATAGTGTATTTTTAAAGCAGTGAATCTAACATTCATTGGAAATATGCATTGCAGAAAAATTTGTTTCATTTTGTTTTGGTTTAATAACTTAAATCATTTAATTTCATCATACTGAATTGATTCATATTTTAGGAATTTCTGTTATTCTTTTATTAAAAAAACTGGCTATATTCTCTTTAACGTAATTAATAAGCATTCATTATGTTAATAAATTGAACTAATTCTCCCATACCCAAATGACTGTGCACATACAAATTAAATGAATGGTCTCTTAAGTTCAACTCTCACTCACTACACTCATTAGAATAAAAACAAATCTGAATCAATTTTGATCATTTGTTATGTTGTTAAGTTTTTTTTGGATGCTTCAAATAATAACAAAAGACCCAAACTATTGCATCATATCATCCAAATGAATACAAATGAATTTGTTGTTTTCATTATAGTTTATTAGTTGAAATTTATTATTGTGATTTGGAGATTCGGATACATCCAAATCTTTGAATCACACACGTCTAACATTCACCAAACATTCAGTGCAAGTGAATCTTTCGTCTATATACATGTCTACTAAAAATTAGTTACCATTTCCATTGGAAATTATTTCACATCACTTCCGGTTCCTCAAGCATCACAAGGACAAGCAGGACAGTGAGGAGAAATTTTCAAAAATGAGGCCAATGAGAGTAATAATAAAAAATGTTCTAACCCTTTTCAGCGCTTAAAAAGAAAAAAAAAATTGGTTAGAGGTCCAACTATGGAAACTTTTGACTCCTTTGACAACATCACATGTTCAGGAAAATATGCCTTTGCTGCCATTGTGCTATTGCTGGATGTCCCATGCATCCCTGTGCCTTTAAGGAGGGTGGGCTCCCTCCAGGCACACCTGCTCTCAACCTGTCCATTGTTATATGTGCTCCTACTATGGAGGCTTTGAAAATGTTAGAGTTAGGACCTCAGTATATACAGAGGTCCCTTGTTGTGGGCACTGTGGCTTATGCATATATTTGCAAATATGTGCAAACAAAACCCTCTGTTTTTAATGTAAACTGTTAGACAAGGAGATTTGGTTGTTTGGCAGACTGGCTGGTAAGTGTGCTGGGAATTCTTTTGTTTGTTTGGAATGTGCATTGCCATTCCATGTGCACTTTGCTGTAAAGGCTAGCTATAGGTTGGGGCGGTTGCCACTTTTTTGTACAGATGGTTGAATTGGGTGCAGGGATGCACTGGATGTCTTTGCTGCCATTGTGCTATTGCTGGGCATCATGTGCATTCCTGTGCCTTAAAGGAAAGGTTGGTTTGCTCCAGGCACACCTGTCCTCAACCTAATCATTGTTATATGTGCTCCTACTATGGAGGCTCTGAAAATTATTAAGTTAGGACTGCAGTATATACAGAGGACCTTGGTGTGGGCACTGTGGCTTATGCATATATTTGCAAATGTGTGAAAACAAAACCCTCTGTTTTTCACGTACTGTAAACTGTTGGAGAGAGTAATTTGGTTGTTTTGCAGGCTGACTTGTAAGTGTGCTGGTAAATCTTTTGTTTATTTGCGATGATGTTAAATCCAATTACAACTCCAGCAGTAAATACCTTATATGTTGGCCTAGAGGCAAAATAAATGCAAAATGTACCATTATACTTGTTTAAATTTTACTTATATTAGAATCACTTTTTAAAAGGTCATATAAATCAGGTTATTATGTCCCCTAATATGAATGAAACGTATTAGATTAAATGCACACAGTCTTCTTTTCAGACTTTTTTATGACTGAAAATTTTTCAGCTTATATTATAAGCCGGTTATCCTCCATCCAACCTGCAATTCTTTGGTCTATCCAGAACAGATTCAGTTGTCAGGATACATTGTCCTAATTCCTAGCTTACTTGCATTGCACTCTCTACCCAGCAACACCTCCCTGATCTGTTAAACTGAATACCTTTTATAGATTTGTAATAAACTGGAAGTGAGTAACAGTGGGATATCAAAGGAAATAATACTCTTGTTGGAGTTGCTTCTGGGGTAGCCTCCTGAATGTGGCTTATACGATATATCATCTTTCCTGACACCTTTCACTCTCAATTATTTGGCTGCTGTCAAAACAAATCCATCAAATTACAGTGCTGTGTCTTCATGTTACCATTCCATTGTAAGCTGGCTGCATTAGCTTTGAAATAGAAGGAAGTATACATTTTTATCTGTATTATTTATTTAAGACTGTGCTCTCCCTAGTGAGTTATCTCACAAGCATGGCAAATTCAAATTATCTTATGTCAAATGCTGAATAAGTTCTGCTACAAAATGTGCTTTTTCAATCATAGCACACCAGGGAATATGCACACATAAAAGGACTATTGTATGATGGAAAAATATATATATATTATTACATTATTACCACTATAGTCCAATGTTGCATGCTTTATTATGTACGTACATGGATGATCGGAATCAAATTTATTACTGCTCAGTGAGGTATGACTGATCAAAGCAAAATACAAAACCGAACATGCGCAGTTTTATTCCATTAATTCATTTTTACTTGATGTAAAACATTCTGTAAAGGAAGGACAAATAATGTTGACATCCTGTTGGAACTGTTACAGATACTGATATTTATACTAAGCAGACGGTAACTATGCATGACTGAGCCTCAATTTTAAATGATTATAGTGCCATATGTGCCATTATACATCATCATTTGCCCCCTATGGACGTCTGCACAATTGTATATTACCATCTAATGCAGTATACTATTACCTTTATAAAAGAAAAAAAAATAAAACTTAAAGTGACACTAAACAATATCCTTATTCTCCAAAAATAATCCTTACACCTCCATTACATAATGCCCCTGTAATCTCTTTTTCAGTAAATTATTCTGTGTTTTTCTGCTTCTTTACAATGTCCTCTGTGAGCTCCTGAACCTCATTTAACTCTTCACTTCAGTTTGTTGGAGCAAGCAGTGCACGTTAGTTGCAGTTGTGTGCACTGCTCTATACACACTAAAAATGCCATAGTCTCTAGTCCAGATCGCAGTCGAGAAAGAGAAGTTGGCTCTTTCTACATACAGTGGGACCATACAGAATTAATGTAGCCACCTTCTAACAAAAAGTCAAATCACAGAAGAAAAAAATATAGTTTGGAGCTTTGGAAGAGGTTGAGAGCAATAGAAGGTACTTTTTGAGTTAGGAATACATTTTTTTTGAAACCAGAATTTTATACCACTAAATTTTAGGTCCTCTGTGCTCACATTTTGTAGTTACTGGTGGATTATACTCTGGATATGCCTGTATAATTGTTTGCATAATTACATATGAAGGGTCATCTACTGTCAAAGTATTGTCATACAGTATCTGCCTATGTATAGCCACATCTGCCAATGTATTATTTCAGATGCCCTTGTACTGCCACAGCTGCCCACTTATAGACTAATTTTCCAGTGTATTGCTAAAACTGCCCATATGTTATATGTAGAGCCATCATTGTACCTCATCAGTGCCTTCCTATAAAGCTGGGCAATCAAAATCCAGCAAGAATGCATTCTAACCCATTGCAGGAGCACATTCTTAACCTAACCCATGCCATCTGGACTCAAAAGCAGGGGGTGACAGGTTTTTTTTAACCTCTTCCTTAGCAATACTATTTTTCCTACTGCACATATTACCTTGCACAAATGTTGGTCCCTAATTTCTGAGATGACACATTCCTATGATAGTCGAATTGTTTAGGCCCATTGCTGCAGGATACAGTGTAGTTTCAGCATCATATGAGTCCGCACACTTGCAACCCTTTAGCCACAGACATACCAACCTGTAAATTTTGGGCGCTGGGCTGTTATTGGTGACCACTTTTGTTTTCAAATAATTTTGTTAATCAAAGTATTATTACCCAAAATAAGAAAAGATCATATACCTGCAGATCAGAGATGCATTTCTACCAGCTGAGAATCAGCTTAACCCAAGTTCAGTCTCAACTTTTTCAGACTGATTCTCTCAGCACTGTCTCCCACAATGGCTATTGCAGATTTTTTTTTACAACTATTAAATGTAAAAATTACATTAAAGCTGATGTTTACTTAAAAAACATATACAGATTTAGTTACATTACTTACCTGTAATGAAATATGTTCCATGATGTGCAAGCTGCTATACTCAAAAGAAATCTTCACTGCAAGGCTGCCCTATCCTCTTCCTGTTCCTGAACGTCTGATGCGTGGGTTAGCAGCTTTGGGTCTCAACTGCACTAAAGATAATCTGATGTGGACTCCCCTCATTCACAGATCATGTTACAGAAAGTGTGACTAGTGAAATAACTTTTCTCAATGAAGGAGAGAGCAAGAGGAGACATGTCCCCATCATGTCATCTTTAGTGCAGCTGACCCAGGATACCCAAAGCTGTTAATCCCCATAGTGCTGGAAGTTCAGCAGCAGGAAGAGAACAGGGCAACCCTGCACTGAAGATTTTTTCAAAGTCCAGCAGCTTGTACATTGTGGGACACAATTCACTATAGCTAAGCAATGTAACTAAAGCTGTATAGAAAACAAAGTAAAAATAAGAACTGTGCAGCTTCAAAATGTGCTAATTCAATAGCCATATTTACAGCAACAAATTGAACTATCATTAGTTAACCAATATTAACAAAGAAGTGAAAGCACAACTGTTTCTCAGAAAGTATGACCTCAGTGTATGGCTTCTTTCTATACCAACCCTTCATTTGTCCTTTCTCTCACAGAAATATAACCATTCAATTACCTAAACCTTCCTACCATTCTTTGAAAACTGCCTTGACTTCTTACATATCTAAATCCCTTTTTTTCAAATTGCTACTTTTATGTGTACTATCCCCTAACTTTAGCACTTTGATTCAAGTCACACTGACATAAAAATATTCTATGTGCCATTTGGAACAAGCTGCCTGTAAAACTAGCAGTCACAAAAGCCTTGATGAGGGGGGGAAATAAAAGTGAACCTGTCATTTTAATTAACAGATTTTTTATGTAATGGTTTCCTTGCCTCCCAGGATGACTGAAACCAAATTTAAAGTTCCCCTAGTTTTGTTCCCACTCTAAGCACACCATAATCACAAAACAATTAAATTATATGGTTTATTTAGTCTCTGTATTAGATGACTGCTACTGATTGCTAAGTCACTTGAAAAAAAAAGTGTGTGGTAAATGTTAATATGTGCATATCATAATTACAGTATATGTTTATCATAGATTATCATAGAAACACTAAAACATATACCTTTGAATTCATAAAGATTGGCACAGACAGCTTTTGGGAAAGTGTCTTGCATGCATTTTAAAAGTGGTGCAGCATGTACCTGTCTAGAACTTGAACTTACAGTTGTAAGAAAAAGTATGTGAACCCCTTGGGATTACGTGGAGTTTTGCATGAATTGGGCATAAAATGTGCTCTGAACGTCATCTAAGTCACAACAATAGAAGAACACAGTCTGCTGAACATAATACTACACAAACATTAGATGTTGCCATGGTTTAATTGCACATAACATGTAAACATTCACAGTGCAGGGAGGAAAAAGTATGTGAACCTTTGGACTTAATAACTGGTTGACCCTCCTTTGGCAGCAATAACCTCAACCAAACGTTTCCTGTAGTTGCAGATCAGACCCGCACAACGATCTGGAGTAATTTTGGACCACTCCTCTTCACAAAACTGTTTCAGTGTAGCAATATTCTTGGGATGTCTGGTGTGAATCGCTCTCTTAAGGTCATGCCACAGCATTTCAATTGGGTTGAGGTCAGAACACTGACTAGGCCACTCGAGAAGGTGTATTCTGTGCTGTTGCAGCCATTGTTTTGTTGAATTACTTGTATGCTTTGGGTCATTGTCCTGTTGCATCACCCATCCTCTGCGGAGCTTCAGTTGGCGGACAGATGGTCGTACGTTTTCAGGCAAAATGTCTTGATAAACTCTGGAATTCATTTTCCCATCAATGACAACAATCTGTCCAGGCCCTGAGGCAGCGAAGCAGCCCCAAACCATGATGCTCCCTCCACCATGTTTTACAGTGGGGATGAGGTTTTGATGTTGGTGTGCTGGGCCTTTTTTATCCACACATAGTATTGTGTGTTCTTCCCAAACAACTCAATCTAGGTTTCATCTGTCCACAGTATATTTTGCCAGTAGTGCTGTGGAACATCCAGGTGCTCTTTGGCAAACTTCAAACGTGCTGCAATATTCTTTTTGGACAGCGATGGCTTCCTCCGTGGTGTCCTCCCATGTACTCCATTCTTGTTTAATGTTTTCCTTATTGTAGATGTGTCAACAAAAATGTTAGCATGTGTCAGAGATTTCTGTAGGTCTTTAGCTGACACTCTGGGATTCTTCTTTACCTCATGCAGCATTCTGCGCTTTGCTCTTGCAGTCATTTTTACAGGACGACCACGCCTAGGGAGAGTAGCAACAGTGCTAAACTTTCTCCATTTGTAGACAGTCTGTCTTACCATGGACACATGAACATCAAGGCTTTTGGAGATACTTTTGTAACCTTTTCCAGCTTCATGCAAGTCAACAATTCTTGATCGTAGGTCTTCTGAGAGCTCTTTTCTGGGAGGCATGGTTCACATCAGACAGTGCTTCCTGAAACCAGTAAACCCAAAACAGGTGTGTGTTTTTTAACGGCAGGACAGCTGTCAGCAACACATCCAATATCATCACACTGATTGGAGTCAAGTTTGGCTCACTCCTGGCTCCAATTAGCTCTGGGAGAAGTCATTAAGCTAG